>NW_021940535.1:14894092-15252125 GCF_001715985.3 Manacus vitellinus | reverse complement strand
GCGGAGCGAGCCGAGCCGAGGAGAGGACGAGGAGAGCAAGCGAGCGAGCGAGCGGCTCTGCGGAGGTTTGGAGTTGCACTGTCTTCCCGGCTCCTCTCGCAGGACGTTTCCCTCCCGAGCCGGGCAGCGGGCACCGCCGGAGGCACGCTGCTGCCAGCGGGGGAGGCGGGCTGCTCCGCCGCGGGCACCCGGGCACGGGGGCTTCCACCTCCCCGCACACACACCCGCACGCACCCCTCTCACACATACACGCACATATATATGTTCGGGCGCGTTTTTGGCTGTGCTGGAAGTAGCGCGCGGTAGACGGCGAGGGAGTCTCGGCAGCCTCCTCTGTCGCCCGCGCTGTCAGGAATAGCGGCGTGAGAGGAAGAAAGGCCCTGGGGCACTACACCCTGCCAACGAGTTCCCCGCACCAGCCAGAAGGACTCCAGCTACATGGGCAAACGCCTGGACCAGCAGCCAATGTACCCCCAGTACACCTACTACTACCCCCACTATCTCCAAACCAAGGTAGGGACCGGCGGGGCCGGGCGCTTGGCGGGGGATGGAGAGCGGAGCCGCGCAAATTGCGGGCTCGTCTCTGCTCTTGGCGATTTTTCCGTCCCTTCCTCGGGTTCGGTGCACAGAGAGTCGAGCTGGTAGGCAGAAAGCGGGCGTGAGAGAGTCAGGAAGGTTACCGTCTGCTTTCTCCTTTATTTCTTTATTTATTTTAATTTTTTTTCCCCGGAGGCTGCTGGCGTCGGCTAATTCCTTTTATTGTTTGGGGAGAACAGTGCGGTTAACGCTATCGTAACAGCGGGCAGGTAGCGTGTTTATTATGACATGGGATAACGATTGCTCTGGACAGCATCAGACATGAAATACTTTTGGTGGCTTTTGCAGTGATCTCTACAGTTTATTCGCAGCTTAAAAGCATTTTGCTGTTAGAAAAGCTGTCTGTGACAACTCAAACTTTTAATCATCTGAAGAGGAGATGCTGTGGAGCTCGGAGGAGAGCTCGGAGCTAACCGACTGAAAATCTGACGGAGTTTGTTTCAGTGCCTTGCACTGCTTTTAATATTTCATTAAACATTGAGGATGATATGGCTGTACTCTGTTGCATTTAAAAGGTCTAGAAATAGAGGGTAACTACTTTTGGAGAGCGTATCCATCACGGACACTTCTGTTTTCTTTCTTTTTTTTTTTTTTAATAATTTTTAAAATGCCAGCAGACTGGAAAGCAGGCCTGCCTGTCCTACAGAGACTGAGTGAAGCCTATGCTACCTGGCGATGAGTTAGTTAATTAAAGCTTTATTTTTATAATGCCATTGTATAATAGTCAGCTCTCTGGAAAGATTTCCTGTGTGACCAAGGGACAGTAACAAAAGAAAGCCTTAAACTGAAAGTTTGCAAACCTTGATAGGACACTGTATTTGGAGGAAAAAAAAGGAAAAAATACGCACTTTACAAGCCCGTTCACAAGGTGAAGTGTGGCCTCACAGCCACAGATTAACAGTTTCACTAAGTAAACGAACATCCTTTAGGAAGGAAAAACCAAGGCAGAGTGCACAAATGTGGTATGGCACTGCATACACATGTACACGTCGCAACTCTGTGGCAAATTTAACACACGGGGCATTTGACGTATGTGTCTGTGTGTGGTGCAGTGACACAAGGGAGGTTGACTTGTCCAGACTTTTGGTTTAAAGCACGTTGATCTGGCTGCAGTTGCAAAAGGATAAGTTATATTTTGTTGTTTATAAAAATTACTTTCCCGTTAATGTTTATAGTCCGACTACTGTATTGTATAAATTAACTAATTGTAAAACCTGTGATTCAGGCTGGTTGGAGTTGTGATGACGCCAGAACCACTCAGTATGATTACAGCCTTGTAATTCATGGCAGGGTTACCTCTCATTCTTTGCTCTGCTGTTTCTTCCATTGCAATATGCAGATTTTTTTTTTTTTGGTATACAATTCAGCCTTTTGTAATTTTGTATTTTGGAGTGATTTTTATAATTTTCCCCCTCTTCCTTTCAAGGTCAATCCAAATAGCTTTTTACCTTTGTGACCATTTAGTGTGTAATGTTGCTGTTGCAGCAGCAGCCCGTCACTAGCTTGACTGCGATATTGCCTATAGCTTTAACCGTTTGGGGGATTGGGGGATGCAGGCTACTGCTATTCCTCAAAACCTGGCAAGCCAAGGACATGAAACAATTGATGGTGTTTTTTTGAAAGAACAATAGCCTCGAGTATTGGAGGAGAAATATTGGACATTCCATGCCTTTTACTCACGTAGCTTACATTTTGCCAGGGTCCTTTTTTTTTTCCTTTTTTTTTTTTTCATTTTTAAAAACTTTTTAAAATAAGCTTTTTAGAAAATTACCCTTATATTTGAGCTTAAAATAGTAACAATAACTTTTCCGCACTATGACTTTTTTTAACACAGTGCTTTAAAAAAATAGATTAAATGCGTTTTTATTGCCAGTATATAAAATTATCAGCCCCGTGAAAAGTCATGTGCATCTGTCTTTGCACACTTTCACTATTACAATAAGGACAGGTAAAATTTCAAATGGTGATACATTTTATGTACCATTATTTTTTTGTATTTTCCTTGGCCTACAGTTAAGTGCATACATAAAACCTAAATAATAAACACATATACACGTGCATATATATATAGGCACAAGTATTTCTCTTCTATAGCCTATAAGACTTTAAAGTAGTGCAGACAGGCAGCATCTGGATTTTGTTACCCTAAAGCTAGCCGTCAGCTTCTGGGACATTTTAAAGCAGTTAGATCCATTGTATGTCTAAAGCTAATAGTTGGGTAATCACATAATGTTGTGGAGGAGAGCTATATCTTTTATCATGCCTATTGGAGCAACACATATTGATAAATCTTTGTATGATTCCAGCCAGCCTGAGAACTTCAGTTTTTTATTTTCCAAAAACTGCTCTTTGTACCAAGCATGACAGGACTCAGCTCTACAGAAAGAATGTGTTTTTATGCTCATAGTCATGCATGCTGGGGGGGGGAGGGGGAGAGGTTTGCATTCATTTGTAATTAAGAAAGAAATTCTGGGCTTTCTTATGGTATTTCTGTACAGCTTGTGAAATGCAGAGTGACAGCATGTTTAACAGGCAAAGTTGGGAAATTCATGTTCCCCAGCGTGTTTGGGTGAAGTGCAGCTTTTTCTTTGCTTGTTTGGTGAAGTTGTCTGGGTTCTTCATTGGGAAGTACCACGTTACTGTACATCACGTCCTTCTCGCAGGGGAGCACGGAGCTGCGCAGGACTTCAGTCTACAGTCCGTGTTTGTGTCTTCTAACATGGCTAGCACGTTGTTGTGCAGAAATGGTGTAAATGAATAGTTATATGGGTAATGGGATTATAAATAGAAAAAATGGATTCCATATGTTTGTCCGATTGCTTTAACTTTTTAGTGTTTTGTGGCCTTTTGTGGAACATGAAGCACGCGCTCATTCGATTTACTTGTGTTCCTTCGTTATCAAGTGCCACCACTGAAGCTAAAACTTTAATTTCAGATTTAGGAAAAGCCGTTGTCATCCAGGAAAGAAAAGGGGGGATGGGAGAAGGGTATCAATTCTTAAGAGACAATTGCAAGGAATTTACTATGTCTCTTAAGCACAAGCACTGAGTGTGAGGAAAGACATAACCTTATTTTTCTCATTTTGATGTAACACTGTCTGACAACTTCAGTTTGAAAGTACAGTGTTGGAACTTCTTTAGGCAGATCCTAAGAATAGGGTCCAGTTGTCCTAGGAGTTTATTTCAGAATAAGTGTTTTGGGTTACTGTTGTAGACGAAGTATAGTCTTTTTTTTTTTTTGTTGCAAAGAATATTGCTTGGAGGTGGTTCGGGTCATGTGTATCTGATGAGAATCTATAGTAGTTTATTTGATTTTGAAACATTAAGTGAATTTCCTTAGTTGCATCCTTGCTGATGGTGTAACTACTCAAACAATTGGTTTACAGGAGTATGTTGCAAATTGTGACATATAAAATGATAATGATGCCAAATATTGCATTGTGGTCTGAATTTTTCTTTTGTTACTTGCTTGCCCAAGTGAATTTTTTCCTCTTTACCATTTTGCACACAAAAAACAAAAATAAGCACTGTGAAATACCATGTAAGGATGTGAAAAAGGGAGGGAAAATATTAATCTCACTGAATAGAGTTGAAACAGTCTCCTTAATTTAGTAGATGATGTGTTTTATCTTTGTCCTCTGCAGCTTATGATTAGAACTATTTTTGGGGTCATATTGAAAAGAAACCTGAATCACTTGGGTAGAAAGAAGGAGGTGCCACAGTTACCTGTTGACAGGAATTGTTTTACGATCGCTGTACTTGCACTTGGGGTAAAAATATGCCAGTTAAGCAGCTATTTCCGTGCGGTTTGCTTTCATGCATTCTCCAGATATTTCCTACTTATTAGTCATGGTTTGGGTCTGGTAGTTTAACTCTCATGGTGTTGACTCTGTAATGCAGTCAGGTGGCTGAAACACCTCAAATGAGAGGCAGTGTTTACTGTACTCATCTCTGTATGTCTGATGCACGTGTGAACACATGCAAAAGGAAGAAGTGTTATTTCCCAACACCTGCCTGAATAAAACCTTGTCTCTGAGGATGTGAAAGGTGTGCAGACTAGTCCATAGGCAAGAGCAGCTTAATGAGCATGTTCCTGAAATGACAGATATATACCCCAGCTGAGGACAAAACAATTGGGAAATTCAAACAGGTGTACTCAGAAGAGTTGAGGCTTGATATAGTAATCTTATGTGTACGCATTTGGGTGTGTGTTATGTTTCCTTTTTGCCATTTTTAGGGCATCCTTTTGCACAACTGAATTGGGGACCTCTTTCAGTTATGTGCCGTGAGCATACCTCCCTGCTTGCTCCATCAACCTCTTTTAGAAAGCATGTATTTGGAATCAGCACAAAGCTCTTGCGTCTCTTCACCTTGTACCTACCAATTCCATGCTCTTTTGTCACTCATGTTTCTGTTTAGTGACTTTACGGCGTTCCCCACTCTTGGCCATCTGGCCATGCAGAAGGCCCTGAAGAAAGCGTTCCAGATACGGAGATGCCTGACAGGGCTTCTCTGGCTAGTAGTGTTCAAATTGTGCTTGGTGCCTGGTGTGAAGCAGGGGTCAGGTGTAAGGAGTAATTCATCAACCACACACTGATTTCAGGCTGCATTTCCAACCATCTGCAGCTTGGATCACTGCCAGAGCTCAAAAGTCTAGCTGGAGCCCATGTGATCGTGCCAAAGTAAAGGCAAACACTTGCACATAGAGAAATGCATTTCTAGGAATGAAGATTGTTCGCACTTAGCCCCTGTTTGATTCAGTATGTCGCAGCATGTTTTAAATGCCTACAAGAGCTGCCTGATAGAAATATGAATTCATTTAAATGCCATTTAAAAATATTTAAGCCTGGCTATAATTTTGATAATAATATTAATATCTAACTCTAGTATTTGCCGGTTGGTTTAAACAATAAGGAAGATAAAAGTTACGTTCCTCTGAAAAATAAAGAAATATATGAACTGATTTGCTTTCCATTTATCTTTACATGCCTGGATAAAAATACTTTTGTTGTTGTAAGAGACATGTTGATATGTATTAAAATGGCATTGATTTTCTTGGTTGATCTTCCTTTCATGTGTTGCCTCGATGCAAACCTGTTTAAATTAAAAAACAAACAACATAAAAACCCCTAAACCAACACTCACAACCTTCCCCAAAAACCCCAAACAAAACAAACCTCAACAACCAAACAAAAAACCCAGACCAAGCCTGTGGAAAAGGAAAATTCAAATTTTGGTTCCTTCAAACATGTATGTATTATGATATTCTATGGATATTTATTTTACAAGCAGGTATTTTATTTCCATAACACGAGATGGAAGTTGCGAGCATTTGCCAGATTAGGCTACAAAGACCTTGCTGTGGCAAGTGCTCTGTGTTAATAGTTATAATTTAGAATGCCTTATACAAGATGCCCTTTCAAAATAAAGTTCAGTGCTCCAGAAATGGACTGGTTTGGTTTTTAATGCACAAGGGCCTTTCAAAACAAACAAGATGGTATATTCACATTTTAATTCAAGTATCTTGGTAAAAATCATCAGACTGTTGGTTCTTAAATTTCCATGAATTATAAAACAGATAAGAAAATATGCATTCCAAGCAGAATGTCTGAGTTCATTTCAGGTCTTGCTACGAGTAGCCTGGATAGTGTTCCCTTTGCATATAATTGCAAGCAGGGTTTTCTAATTTTTTGTTTGTTTGTTTGTTTTGTTTTGTTGAGGGGAAGTGGGTTTGTCACTATCTGTACTCCAGGCAGGGACTTTGAGTTGGCTTGCAAACAACCCCATTCTGGGTTGTCCAGGAGGAGAAGCAGATTTTTGTAAAAAACAAATGGTCTGGTTTTATTAATTATTTTTTTTTCTTGAAGAAAAGTCTTTTAATGCTAGAAATTTTATGTAGAGGAAAATAGTTGATGTGTCTCCAGAACTTACTTCCAGTGCTGCATTAAAATTGTGTTTTGTAACAGTCTCATCAGCTACAGCTGTATGTGATTAAATAGTGTAATATCAAAAGCATGTGTGAATAAGAGCTTTTATGATATAGTTGTTCCATACCAAAGACTGCAGATGGGCAGAGAAGGGAGACAGAGAACAGCGATTTACTCAGATATTGTCAGAGCCTATAGTGCGAGTGTTTGTGTAGTGATGTTTTGCAATTGCTTTCCCACTCATATGGGCGAGATTGAGTGACAGAGGAAAGTTTAGAAGTAAACACTTTTACACAGAAAGCTACACTAAACGTGCAGGGTATCAGCCTGAGAATGGTGGCTACCGGTGCAGAACGATGTACCAATATTTTCTGTGGCAGATTAACAATAATATTACAGAATAGAAGTTATAGAGAGAAGGATCTATTCTGCTTTCATTGAAAAATCAATGAAAAAGATTCATTGATTCAACAAGACAGAATCAGGCCCATGAAGCACATACTGTTCACCATGGCAAAACCAGGACAGCTGAACAACGTGCAGGTTTAAAAAAAAATAAAAAATATATGCAGTCACAAGAGAAATAAGAACAGTCTATCAAAATAATTCTACATTGTGCAAATGTATGAGGACATACCTCATTTGATACTTAACAGCATTTTGTGTTTTCTGTGGCTATAATTTCTATTTAACATTATTTATCCTGATTTATAATTTTAGAGAATGAGCAACCTAAACCAGATACTCTGTCTTTCTGTCTTGCTCTCTGCCACAATTGAGATATGATTTATACAAAGTGGAAGTCTAATTGCCATAGGAGATGTCTCACATGGAACCCAGTGCCTATAATGAAGATTAACAATTTCTGTAGGAGACTAAGTGCTGTTAATCCACAAAAAGTATCGTAGAACTGGGTTTACTTTTATTTATACAATTCTTAAGATAAAAATACTGTGTAGTCTCTTTTTGAAATTTGAAGCAAGTCAGTTTCCTGTGTAAGTTTTTTTCTGAGGATACAGTGTTTCTAAATGGAGAAGTGAAGCAAAGGTTGCTCGTCCTATCTGTAGCTGGAGATAGGAAGCTCCTGTTGAATTCCTCAGTCGTGCTGTCTTTTATATTTTGTTAGTTTACATCAAAGTCTAATCTCTTCTCCTAGAAGTTTTTATTAGCTGAAAGACTTCAGATCTGACGTTGTCAAATAAGAGAAAAAAGATTATTTTTCTTGCTTTTTGGATTGAAAGACTTTTTTTTCTTTCTTTCCTTTTTTCTTTGTTTCTTTCTTGTCTTGTTTTTGTGCTTGCTTGTATACAACTGTGGTGGAAATAAATTCTCTCTCTACTTATTTGTTGTAAAGTCAACTTCAGTATCAAATATGGTTGTTTATTAAAAAGTAAGTATTTACATATTTAAAGTGCTTCATTTGTGGTATATTTATGCAGATGAAATTGTTTGGACAGATTTTCTATGAGGGTTCCTCTGTTAATTGTATTGACTTAATTCAGATGCAAATGAATGAAATAAACCACCTGACTTACATAGATCATAGTAGAAGCCAGAAGGTTGAACGTTTACAATGTAAAGCACTCTGATATTTTGTTCCTCATTGGTGTCTTCATGACACACGTTTTATGGTCATGTACCATGTGACTGATGATGATTTATGGGCTGTCATGTTGTGGAAGTGATGTCACTCCTGTGTGATTCAAATTTATTCAAGAAGAGAAGTTCTTGAACAGATTTTTATTCTCCCCTCCCCAAGTATAAATCAAGCAGCAGTTTGTTTTTATTCTGTGAGTTTACATTAATCGACTAAATCCTGAAACTGCACTTAAATACTCTGCTGCAGAACGTGGCAGAGTAGAATGAGAGAATCTTACTGGTGGACCAACATGATGTTGTTTTATTTAACTGATTGCTCATTTGGCTTCTGTCCCACTCCCTTCCCCACCCACTTTCACAGCCCTTCCTCTACCCAGCTATATTTAGAGGCCAGCCAGGCTGAGCCATTCAAAGTTCAGTATCGACGCTGCACAGGAGCCTGACCTTTCCGCCTCATGCCAATGGGAGATGGCAGGACTAGATCAACCAACAAGTCCTGTGTGTCTTGCCTGTGAGAAACTCTCTGGTCATTTGGAATAACATGTGATGCAATCTGGTTGCCTTCCTGGTTGAGAAGCTGGCAATGCTCGTCTCAGGGTTATGGGAGGGTGAGAGGCAGCCTGAAGATGCAGTAGGTAGGGCAGAAGGCTATTACGGATGCACAGTCCCAGAGCTGGCAAAACCTTGAGGTGATGCATTGGTGAGATAAAGGGACATTAGGGAACTTCAGATGGAGGCATTTCACCAGATAAGGAGATAAGGAGCCTGGTGTACCGCTACATCACAAAAGGTTTTTAAAGCTAGGTATCCATAGTTACAGCAGGAGAGTGAAAAATCTAGATTTCAGGGACTCACCTGGTGTAATGTCCTCCTTCCCTTTAAAGAAGAAAGTATTTGCCAGTTCTTAAAGCTGGAATGATGTGCCTGTGTGAATTCCCCGGCGCTCGCTCAGAGAGCTGCCTGTTTAAAGTTTGCTCTATTTTTCTCTCTTGTTCTAATTTTTCCAGCTGTGGAAAAAAAAAATGGCATTGCAATTCTTAGCCATATAAGGGACTTGTTAGTTTCTTTATGTGGTTGGGAATTGTTTCTCCTTTTGGTCTTCAAAGGCTGTTGCGGCTGAATATACTTTAAAGGAAAGGAACTACTTGCTTAGACAAAGGCTGCAATCCTTATTTCTTCTCTTTCTCACTTCTCTCTGACCTTTTATTGGGGGACATGCATATAAATAAATTCTGCTTTTTGGTGTTGTGCAAGTTGATGGATGCTCTTACAAAGAGAGAAGCATAATGGGAAATGCAGTCTTCATTTCTGTTCTCTCATTTTATAGTGATGAATTTAGTTTGGTGCCAGTTAGTAAGTACATGACCTTTTCCCTACATCTTTTGATTCACGACAGGGAGTGTCAAAGCCGCGTTAGTGATCTCTAATTTCAGCTTTTAACAAACTATGAAATATTAAAAATGAATTAGGTCACTTGGAGCTCGGCTAATATATCTGTGATGCAGGGTGGTGATTTCATATTAATGAAGCATAACACACAGCTTAAAATATAAAATTCAGATTTTGTGAACACAAACAACAGGAATATATCACTTGTAAGTCAGGATATTTTTATCTTGAGAATATTATCTTTTAAAGACAAAGCAAACAGGATATTTTGCAAAGATGGCGTTATCAGCCTCATTCGTTTAGTGTTCATTCCAGAAAATCGTATCAGCCTCTCAGCCTAATGAAGTTTTTCAGTGTATTTAACTCTAAGATCACAGCTGCCGACAAGATTTCTTTTAGTATCAGCTGAGATATGTCTACACAGCTGTCAATGTTCTGCTTAGCTGATATACACAAACTGATAATCTACCATACGCAACTGAACGGTATAATATATTATACTTATTTCATGTGCAAATGACACTTGTGAAATTGTTTAGTGGAAGGGAGACTGGTGGTGAAAAGTACTGTGAAAGATACAATGAATAAGGTAAAGAATAGCACTGATAGTTCTTAGACAAGCCTCTGCCTGGTTTTGTATTCATGAAAACTACCTTTAATACTGCTCTATACCTGAAAGACATCAGAAAAAAAGTCAGAGGCACTGCAGTCCTTCAGATGTTTGACAAAGCGTGCAACAGGACTCGGTAAGCTGAATGCTTTACCTAGGCTGTATTAAGACGACATTTATTGTGTCAATGTAGAGCTTGCACTAAGTACTGTTAAACAATCCTTCGTGAAAACAAGCATAAAGCAGACATATTGCTGTGGCCTTTAGCACAGCAGCTGGGAGCTTTCTGCCTGGGAGAGCATCACACTCGCACTCACTGGATGTCATGTTTGTGCTCTTTGTATCTCTTTGGAGCTTTTGCATCCTAAAGAAACACAGGAGTTGATCCAAATATTTCCATGTCCTTTTTGATGTTGCTTTTACTATGGGTGTCAGTTGGTGGTGCAAGACGGGATAATAATAAATCTGGCTGATATACAGTGACTCCAAGATGGCAGTAGTAGTACATGATGATCCCATGTGTCTGTTGTTGCCTCACAGATACAGGTGCTCAGTGCACTGAGTTGTCTTGAATTTTGAGATTATGGATATAATTCCTGACTCTAGAAACATCTGTGAGAAAGCTGTAGACTACTGGCCCGCCAGGACATACTCGTTATCTACATGATTTAGAAGCCTTTCTGGCCACTCAGCTTCTGCTTTATATCTCTGCCATTTAACAAAATCACTGTAATTGTATACAGTTGTCTGTGTGCAACATGCAATTTCCTGTAGTTTGAAAAGCTTTCAGCATAAGATTGTCTAAACTTAATAGCATAAACATTAATTTACTGTGTTAGATGGGTTATTGGGTGTTTTTAGCATGCATAAGTCTGGCAGTAATTGTGCTGGACAGAAGAAATAAGTTTTGTTTCCTTCAATGTCTGCCTTGCTTTGACTTAAACAGATCCTTGGTGATGGTAATACTTAGCATGTAGCAGTCATTTCAATTTTCAGTGGCCTGTATAAACATTAACTAATCTTCAGAGCCCATTCTAAGAGGTGCCTTAAACACCTTATTTGCTCATGTAATGGCTGCATGCTTATAATGGCCTCAGCTTTCGGGGGGCCTAATACCAGCTTATCAAGAGTTTGGGTATAAATTTGTATAGCATCCACACCTTCTCTCTTTGAGCAGAAACTGGAGGCCGGGAATGTTGTTGCTGCTTTATGAGCAAATGTAGTGCATGAGGGGTATAAGCATGGAGGCAAAGCTGGAAAATTAAAGGCAAAACGTTTGCAGAAGGTGGCATGTTGATCTCTGGTTATCCAGAAGTGTTGATTGACCAAAACTTTAGCAGATGGAGGTCTCAAAAACATTTGACAGCAGACCCAACGTGACTCCCAGATGGGGCATCCAGAATTACAGAGCACTTTGCAAGACCACTTACTGAACTGAGACCCTGAACCTGCCTAGCTGATTTAATGTTACAGCTTCCTCTTGAGCTTTTCTGTTGAGGAGGAGGAGAAAGGGAGTAGGGTGGGAGGATGCACTTTCTGGAGAAGAGGAATTCCCTGTGATTTCAGTGTTGGGAATGGTGGTTGTCTACAGTCCTACTAAGGTGCCCAGGTGAATAGGATGTTTTTGGTCTTTGACTAGTGATGTGAGGGGCAGATCAGGGCCCAGTTTGCAGTGTTGTAGAGATTGAAACAATTCTTGGCCCAGATTTTGCCAGAAGACACAAAAAAATTAGCAGACACCTGGATAAGGATTCAAAGGACTACTTCATTCTTCTAGGCAACACAAGGAAAAACACTTTCAAATAGCGCCTGTGCACAGCCCTCAGCCTCACTGGCCCTTGCCAGCCTTGTTAGGCACTGATGGGAAGGGTATTAAGATCAACTGTCACAATTCTACCAACATCATGTAAGGACTGGTCCGTGTTCAAGTCCTTTAGTTTAATTTTTCCAATCTACAGCAACCTGATAATCAGCAAGGCAACACCAAAAATGTTATTCATGTGTGGATGTTAGCTAAATAGTAGTTGATAGATACAGATTCATCACAGCCAACTGGCTTTGGTTTTCTCATGCATAATGTAGTGTGCCTTGCCAGGACTTACTTGAGATTTTCTGTTGTCATTACTCTTCTTATTCCTCTCACCTTGATTTGTAACATTGTCATATGTGCTTCCCTCTCTGTTGTGTTGGAAATAGTTGCATTTTTAAAAATCACAGCTTGTTTGGCTCAAAGGTACTTTGTAGATGGGAAGAAATGGATGATATCTCTGATGCTGATAACTTGCATCCCAAGGGTTTTGTTTTAAATACGTGAAAATGCTACAAACAAGGGTTGATTATTGGTGTTTTTAAAACTGAACAAGGAACTGTGCCAATGGCCACAAAGATGTAGATTTTGATTTTGCAGTGTGTGTTGAGGAATGAAGTACGACTGCCATGCTCCAACAACAGCCGATGAAGTAGGCGTTTATGCTTCATCTCTCTTGGTCTTTTAGCAAGGGAGTAAATTATTAGTTGTTTATTATTTCTTAACCTTCAGTGGATGACTTCTTTTCTGTGCTAGTCAGCTATTCTGAGGTAGAGATGTGTGGATTTTATTTCCTTCCTCCTCTTTCCCCCATTCTCATTTGCTCCCAGGTTAGATTGTCAGGTAAGTTCATGCCTTCTTTTTAACCAGCCCGAGGGGCAAAGCTTAGGTGACAAGGACAGACTTTGAGAAACCTGAGGCATGAGGCATGGGCACCATTAGCACGAAATGAACGGAAGGAAAGCCATAAGTCTTATTTTTATTCTACAATTTGTCCATCTTTTTTGATTTAGCAGATCTACTTCTTTACGATTTTCTTTTTGATTTTTTTCCCCCTTCTTTTGTTTTTTTTTTTCTCACCCTTTTAAGAACTCTGCTAGTTCTCATTTTTCTTTCACCTAATACTTATATGTATGTCATGATGCTTGTTCTGCCATTTGACCATGACAACATTTTTTGAAATCTAGATATTGCAATTGTATTTCCTAAGCCAGTCATACTCTTCCCCTCTTTATTTTTTTTTTTTATGGTATTTTACTGTTTGCATACTGCCTCTGACTGTGAAGTTCAGTTGTGCCAAGCTGCATACAAAACCAGGGTAAGAGATAGTTCCTGCCTGCAAGAGTTTATGAGCAATGTAAATAAGGCAAGCTCACAAAGGTGGGTAGGAACGGCAGCAGAGAGAAGTAAAGTTCCTGGTGGGAGGTTGCATTGCAAAGCAGTGCCAGAATCCGGATGGTAGATGGGAACTAGTGTTTATTATTTACCCATATACCATGTGCTACTCCATCACCTTGGGAATGAGTCACTCTGCCTTCCTAGTTCATGCATTGTTAATTTTTTTTCCTTTTCTTTCCTAATATTTAGGGTTGCAGTTGCACACAACCATGTCACAACTACCTTTGTGTTTCCCTGAGCTTTAATTTCTCCACTTTTGCTGTTTGGTGGCCAGTTTCCCATGCATTGCTGTTTGGAAGATTTTGGGTGTTGCAATGCGAAGGAAGCCATGGTGTGGCTCTCTGGAGGTGCCTGTGTTGGTAAGCTGGCACTTAACAAATAAAGTCTTAGCTGACGTTGCTGGCTGACTTCATGGAGAACGTAATGGAACTGGACAAAAGAGCAAAGCAGCTGAGGTCAGTGTGAGACAAGAAGTCTATTCCCAGCAGATGAGAGCTCTGGAAATATCATGGTGTGCGATGGCTGGAGGCTCGTGCTCAGTGAGGATTAGAGTTGGTATTTTTTTCATGCTTGCTTCCTGTTTCACTAGGGCTGTAATGTTGCAGGAGAGCCATGTTTCCCACAACTGTTCGGTGCTTTTGAAAATTTTGAAATACTCTGGGGGAAGGGATGCATGTGTCTTGCACTTCAGCAAGTCGGCTGCTGATAAATGCTAGGCTGAAATTTCAAAGGGACAGTGCTCTGTACAGTAGCTTGGGGCCTCAGAGTCAGAAGTGCTGGTCACCTGCAGCTCCTATTAACTTCAACTAGAACCGTATGTACTTTGCACTTTTGAAGACCAGAAGCTCCTTAGGGCTTAAATGTTGCCTTTTTTTTTTCTTTTTTTTTAATAGCAGTTACAAGCTGACAGGGAAATCTTCTCTCACTTTTACTGTATTTTTCTTAAGGGAAGAAAAGAGGATTGGGAGACCAAGGGAAGAAGTTTGGGGTTTTTGTTTGTTTTTTTGTTTGTTTGTTTGTTTGGGTTTTTATTTCTTGGTTTCTTACAGGAGTGACAGAATGTATTTCCAAAAGCAAATACCTTTCTAAGCAGATAACTCTTCATTTTGTTAGCAGCATACTGTTAATGATTTAAATAACTTTATTGTTTATTTACCTTTGGCAATTTAGATTGGATAATGAAGAGGGATGTGATTTGTTCTCCTATTTCATTTTAATTTTTAAAAATCTTGTAGCATTTTGGATACACAGACTGTCAGGAAATGATTATTTGCTTAGACAGAAAAAATGTGACAGAAGCGTCTCTAGCAGTTAAGTGGAGTTTATTTTTATGAAACATGCATTTTGAAAAATACTTACTGCTTTGGTCTGTTACCAGCTCTTTCAGTTATATTAGGTGGCAGAAATTTATTATTCCTAAAGGTATTTTAGTTCAAAAGGATCTAAGTTTTCAATATGTGTATTTGTATACGTACCAATCTCCCTCTAGATTGCAGGGAAAAGCTTGAATGTCTAAAACAGGTATCCCTAAAAGGCTCAAAAGTCACACACACACATACACACAAAAAAAAGCAGAATGCAGTCTTCTAAAAAGCTAGGGATGTACCATCAAGCCTCACCAGGGCTCCCTAGGTTTAGGTATAGGTTGCAGGCCTGAGTATTTCTTGAGTTTATAGACTGTAGTTTTGGGGCTAACACTCAGCTAATGATCATTGACTTTTTTTAATTAGACATGTATTTTGAGATTTCAGGTTTGGGTTTCACATTACTGCCAAGTACTTCTGTGTCTGTTGCTTACTCAGCGTTAACAGTGGTAGTATCTAAAGCAGACAGCTAGATAAAAAAAAACAAACCCTGTGCCTGATTTGTTTAATTGTATTAATTTTCTTCCTATTGTGGTTGGTAGGAGTGATTTATTGGAACAGATAGAGTGCTTGTATTGGGGGACTGATAACCTGTGAGATGTTCTCCCTTTGGGCCCCATCCTGCGGTCCAGGTGTGCTCACAGCTGAACATCACCTTGTGAGCAACTCTGCTGAAACTACAGCACTGCATATGTGATGAGGAATTATTCAATGGGAAGAGGACTGTCAGAATTTGGCCTTTAAAATAGAAATGCAATTTTTTGCGAGTGTATTACAAACAGTAGAGAGTTTCAAGATGAAAAACTGCTACTACATAGAAAAATAATACTGTTTCAATTTAAGCCTTGGTTTCTATTAAGCTTTCTTGGAAAGAAACTTGTTCCTGAGGGCATTTTATCTATTTTTCTCTCTCTCTTAGGATTTTATACTGCTGCCTATCACTGCAGTATCTGAATGCTTTCTATATAGAGATTGATGGCAACTTCGAAGTCCCCAGTGAACTGTGCAATCTTTGACACATCTTTCATTAGGGGGTGAGAAAGTATGTTGGGTGGGATTTTAGAAAAAAATACTAGTCTTATTTAATTTTACATTCTAATGGTATTTTTAAAAAAAATTATGCCTTTTGGAGATGTTGTGGGTGTATTGGTTTGGTTTTTTTTCCCCCATTTTTCTTCTCCTTTTTATGATTTGACTGAGGTTATGGGGTACAAGAAGTGCCAGTATTAGATTCAGAATACATCACTGACTTTTAAAAATGTGTTTTCCTAAATGTCACATCGAGCAGATAAGGGACAAGTTATCAAATATCTAATGTTACAGAGGTTTTCTTTTTCTTGCTCAATGTTATCTAAGTTGTTTGAAAAACATTCAAATAATATTTGCAGTTTTACAGATGATGTGTATGAGATCTGTATCACTTCATGTTAATTGTTAGATACAATCTTTTATCTTTTAAAACGATTCTAGTAAGAGAAAATATTTAAAATAGTAGATAGGGAAAAGTTCTTAAAGTTAGAAAGACTACAGTGAGAGGACTTACTAACTGGTTTAGATAGTTGCCTCTGAACCATTTCAGTATTAGTCCTATGCAGCTAATCTATCTATCCAGCTATATAGTCTGTTTAAACACAGTACTTGGCTCTTCCCAGTAATTTCAAAGAGAAATAAAAATAACATCATTGTTTTCTCTCTTTCTTTTCAGTCTGTCAGAAAGATACCTTGATTAGTTTATACTTGGTTTATATGCGTGGGTGTCTTCCTTGGATGTGAACAGTAAGAAATTTTTGAAGAAATTCAAGTTGTAGCAATGAGTCCTTGGTTAATTCAGAAGATGACTGATCCTGTCATCATTTCTTAATTGTTGTTTTTCTTTTTTTTTTCTTAATCTCACATGATTGTGAGCTCCAAATATTAGAGCATGCTAGACCTGGGCTGCTCTCAACATTTGAGGGCTTCCAATAGTGTCCTAGCGAAGATAGAAGTCTCTGGTAACTTTTGACTGAGGAATCACTGGTAGTCATTTCATAGTTAGAGAGAATTGAAGGTAAACCAGTCATCATTAAGACATGGATTTGAACTAGGCTGTGCATTTAGTAGGCAGTTTGTGGAGAAGGAGAAATCCTGGTGGAGTACAGGAGAAACGGGGAGAGTAGGGAGGATCATCTTGCAGTGTGAATTTTCAATTCCTGGATTTACTAATAGGTTAGAAGGGCTACAGTATTAGAAGAGAACTCATCCGTACCATGCTCCCTTCCTCAGAGGTGAAATCAAGTTGATTTGCAGTACTTCTACCAGACGTTTCTCAGTGGCTTGTGTTTTAAGGAGACACAAGGAATTCCTACCTCATGGAGAGAGATGTATCTAAGGAAGCTGCTGAAACCCTCACCCTCAGTTAAAGAGGGTTCTGCTACCTGCCTGGGTAGGTGTGTTAGTAATTATATAGCGAAGGGGGAAAAAATAAAGGCAAATTTGTCTGGTTCTTTAACTTTCGTGCTTCAAGGAGGGCCTGTTGTCCCTCCACCATAAGAACTTAGTTTTGAATATATGAAGGTGAAGGAGCACGGTCAACTCAGGAGTGACAGCTCCACCTGAAATGTCTTAATTATTTTTTGTATTACCCTTTTTTCCCCTGCAGCTGTTATTTTGACTTCACATGCTCTTCAAAGATGTTAAACGTATATTATCACACACATAAGTCACAGTTTTCACCAGGCGGTCCAAGAAGTCAGCCTTTATGTTCTTGTTTCAAAAACTGTATAGCCTTATCTTATTTTTTTACTGTTGAGTGCGCATTAGGTTTGGTGAGAGCTACTGAGAGCATAATATTTTGGGAAATCAGGCCATTAAGGTATCCTTTGGTTATAAATATCTGTGAGCTAATTAGGTTTTAAAATGATAGTCACAAACGAAACACGTCTTTCCTCTCTTTCACTAGTAAAGAGATCGGGTTAACTTGGATGAGTTCCTCATTGGCATGGATGGTGTACCCATGTCTCAGTACGTTCTTTGAGCAAGTTTCTTTTTTGAGGACTGTGAGTCAGCAGGGTTTTGAAGTGGATGAGTCATAGACAAACTAGCTGAATGATGGTTACCAAGTGGGTGGGGGAAGCAAGGATTTTATTCTGGGAAGGTGTAAATGCAGACAGAGGCCAAGTCTGGAGGTGAAGGAGGCCACAGGATGAAAGCCATTAGCTGATAGGAAGCGCTGAACTGGTGTTTGATGCTGGCTGCTCTTTGTGGTTCTCTGCAGCGATGTGCTTCCTCCTGGCTCTGTTTGATGCTCCTGTGCGAAGTCTGTCTCCCTCTTGGGGAGCAGATGTTCCAAATGAACAGCAGATAATCCTGACAGATAATAAAGAAACATTAACTTTGCTGAGAGCCAGCTAGTTTCTATCCAAGACATTTCTGGCCATAAGAGAAATTGGACTAGCCTATGCTCCAGCCCTTTCAGCTGTACAGAATATAAACCTTTAACATCTCTCTGACTGGGACAGGCAGCATCAACCACGCCTATGGAGAGCAGATTAGCATGCCAGCCTCTGAAATCACAAACAATGGAGACATATTGTACTTCCTGATGAATCTTCTCGTAGGGCTTCGAAACAAAAACACAAACCACATGAAATCATCCTGTTCTGGATAATTCCATTTACTGCTTGGTAGAAGACCAGGATGCCACTCTAGAGAATCACATGTTCCTGCAACTCCTCAAGTTGTAACGGAATTTGTAATGAGATTTCCCTTGAGGTGTGAGGACCTGTTGTTACACAGTATTTTGTAGTTCAACAGGAAACCAGAAAATATGACCATGTATCATTGCCACTGGAGTTACAGCTGACCACATATCTCTGTATATTAGCAGATGATGATAAAATCTGAATTTTCCTGTGTGATGGAGTGTTTGCTTAGAGTGGAACAGCAGAATGTCTGTCAGAGACCTTTAGAAGGAACTGAAGAGTAGTGGCTTAATAGTCAAGCTTCTTGCAACCCTACTCTCTTTCCCTTCCTCCCAGTATGTTCAGATAGCCCAGCAGAGATGGTAAACAACTGATAGTATTCTGGAGTGCTCAGATACTGAAGGATGTGGCTATGTTCACTAGATTCCAACTGTCCTGTTTCTTCTTCCAAATGAAAAAGCTTTTGTCAGGATAGCTTATATATAAGTACTCTTCAGTGCAAGCTCAACTCATTCTGAAACTATTTTGATTACAAAGTTTAGGTTCTCTTGATTCTGGATCTATAGAATGTGAAACACTGAACTGAAGGGTGGGAGGCAATCAAATGTGTAGTCTGTAAGAAATACATAAAGAGGTTTATCTAGTCTAGTACAACAAAGAAAGAGCCAATGGCTGAAAGTTGAAGCTGGTAAAATTGAAGAGATAACACAGTGTATGTTCTGAAAGGCAATGGTAATTTACCGCTGGAACATATTGCTGAGGGATGAAGCAGATTCCCCTGTCACTTGAAGTCTTTAGATCGACACTGAGTCTTTCTCCCTCGTCCTTGCTGTGTTCAGTCCAGGGGTTTCTGGGTGCTGTTTGATGGCTTCTGTTATGCAGAAGGTCAGACTAGGTCATCATAATGTTCTTCCTGGTCCTAAAATGAGGGTCTGTGAGCTGTGGCTGCTTGTATTTTTTGAGTAACAAATTCAACTGCTAGTGGTAATGGAGGATATGCAGAGCCAATTCTCAAATTGAATCCAAGCAATGGGGAAAGTAGATGTGCCTGCCAGAGACACCTGGCTTCCCTAGCTTCTGTGTTATATCAACTTAGATTTTCCTTTTCCTTCAAATCGTACTCATTTACTTATACCCTGGCTCTCACTTGGCCCATTGCATTTCAGGGATTCTTGATGACATAAATCACAGGCTGAAACACTAAAAGGAAGGAGGATTCAGGACAGATTAACAAAGTGAACACTATGTAGAAAAGCATGACTTTAAGTGCCCCTGACTTTCGGGCCTTATAGCATTTTTGACTCTTTGGTATATAAATTACATCAATTTAGATTCCCTCATTCATCAATAGATTGGGTAGAACAAGTTCTAAGGGAATCTGAGTGAACATAAGTGGGTATAAATTACATTACCTTACAGATTGCCTCTGAATTTGGCCCAGATTCTTTCCTTTATTTTCATTATGTCAACTTTGTGCATTGGCATTATGGTCTTTTCAGCAACTGGCCTGACAGCTAATGAGTTCTTTCTACCGACAGTAAATCAACCAAGACAGAGAATGCTGCTTCATGTAAATACTCCTCTTTATGTTCAGAGTATTCAGCATGCCATTAAATTTAGAGCAGTGTGCTAGTAGAAATGCATGTGAAGAAGTACTGTAAAAAGTGCTAATTATTCATAAGCCACCTGGTTTCCTCTTTGCTCCCCAGCGAACCATGTTCTAAGGTTTGGGGAAAATTAGAAGAGAGCTAGAAAGCATGATAATACTGAAATATAAACTGCTGTGTTGAAAACAATTAAGTCCAAATGGTTTTGGGAAGTTTTTTTTGATTTATGGTTGGTTGTACTCCTCAAAATTCCTGCAACAAACAAGGTTAAAAGAAAAAGTCAAGAAATGAACTAATACATTTCCACTCTTGGAGAGCTGGAACAAAGGAAGCTTTAACTCTAGTTTATTAGGAAATAGAATAGATTTTTCCTTTTATTGTTGAATAGAAGAAAAATTGTATTTGTATGTTAATTAAGTTACAGTAGAATTTGCTTTAGGAATAAGCGACATGCTATGCAACTTATTTCATCTCTCGGTTCAGAGTCTGTTGCTAAAAGGCTACACTCTATCCCAGATTGTAGTGTTGATAAATATTTCTGTGCCACTTCATTATGTTTTAGAGAATTTTTTTTTCTGATATCAGCACTTAAGCATTTAAGAAGCTGTGGGGTAGGTAGAACCAGGAACTCCTGACTGGTTTCTTCTTCTGCCTTTTACCCTGCTGTATGAACTGAAGCAAAACTCACTATTTTGTGTCTTCTGATCTGAGGTCAGGAAGAAAGCCCATGGAATCTTATGAAAGATGTTCAGAGATACAGCTGATTTTTTTTTTTTTTTAATATTCTCAGGTGGTGGGATCTATATAAATGCAAACTACCCATATTATTTCCTATCACATAAGATTTTCTATCATGCCTCTCCTTCAGAATCCCTGTGTTCTCTTGAATGATGAAATTGCAAATGTTCCATGAATGTCAGTGCAATTTATTATCATCTTTCATTCAGAGCATTACAAAATGATTTGCAGATGCAGGTGTTGCTAATGATTTTCAGCCACCCTCCTTAAAGATGGGAGAACATAATTGTCCCTGTTTCTATAACAAGGGTGAAACTCCCTTACTAAAATGAAAAGGCCAGTTTTGAAGGTGAGTTTGTGTTGCTACTACATCTTTGAGGGGCTGTTTTATACTTTCTTTCTCTACTTTTTCTGTTATTTTTGCTTAGTGGAATCTATTGAGTGCACGTGGGGTAGAATTTTTTTTTTTTATGTGCAGATGGATGCTTTAGATGAAAAGGAGGGGGTAAAAAAAAAAAAAGAAAGTGCTGTTTGACAGGCCTGAAAATGTATGTTGTAGTATTTAACTGTGGATATCATGGCTCTTCCTTCGTCATCTATAGACTCTTAAATCTCCATTTAGTCCTAAAAAGTACTTCACTTGCAGTATCTTGCAGATTGTCTCTGATTTCCGCTCCAAAAAGTCCTTTGTTAATAGGAGGCATTATACATGACTCTTATTATGGAAGTTTTGAAGGGGCTGTGTGATGGAACATTTCTGGCCATATCTCATACAATCCTTTGTTAAGTTTCCTGGTGAGGACATCACCTGAGAAATCAAAGCTGTAAATGGAGGCATACTAAAGGCACCAAATGTTTGAGAATATGCAAATCTGTAGACTTGATCTCTTGTTGGTGAAGACACTGGATCCAAGATCCTGGTGACAGGAATGACTATATCAGTAGAAAAAGGACAAGATTCCTTCTCTCTGCAGGGCTGAGCAGGTGTAGTTGGTCCTGGTTGCACACAGATGCAGAGATTCAGCCTTCTTTCTGTGCAGCCTCGAATGGAGAAAGTGCTGTAGAGCACTAGCTGCAAATAAAAGCTTTTTTTCCATAGGGAAGAACCCTTGGGGGAAGGTTGGTGCAGTCATGTCAGCTCTCTCTTGAGGAAAATCCTCTGAGGCATTACTGTATAAAGGGATGAAATTTGAAGCCACATGCCAGTGGGAATAAGTCAAGAGGGATGGCTAACATGGTCGATGTCAAATGTATTTTAGCACAGATGCGGCTAGGATATTTTTGTTGTTATTGTCTTTTAAAGTGAAGCTGTACATACTTTGCTTGTGGCAGCTCTCTGAAGGTTCAGTGGCTCACTTTTTATTTGATTTTGATTAAAATCGATGTTTCTGCCAGTCTTAGTGATCTCATGAGTGAGATATCTGAGTTTGATTCCTGGATTTGATTCTTTACTGTGTTGTGTGGTGTGGGGAATCCCTGCCTCCCTCTAGATGGAAGGTGGAGCTTCAGATCTCTGCACAGCAGCCCTGGTAGGGGTAGGATGGCTTTGATAGACTCCACAGGAGGTGCCTTTTACCACTAATTAGCTGCAGATACACACACCATGTAGGCATTTCCAGCAACCTAAGCTTCCCAAACAGAGAGCAGGCATGGTCAGTGCAAGTCTCCCGTCCCTCCCTGATAATCCTATTTAATGTTAATAGGGAAAGATCAAGTCTTGTGGAGAATAGAGTACTCTGTCCTAAGTTTACGTAGACTCTCGTGTTTCTCCAGGGGCTGAGATAAAGGAGTGCTGGGTAGTCCTTTTTTTGACCCAGCAGAGATGAAAATGGCAGGTTGTGTAGTTCTTGTGAAATTAGGTTGGGCTCTGAACAGCACATTGTTACTCAAGTGTGTTCTGTATTAGGAAAGCTGAGGCAGGCTTAATGGCTTAGATAAACTATCCAAAGGCTGGCGAAGTAATTAGTAAATGTGCACTGTCAGACCAACTAATTTGTTTAATCTTGAACAGACAATGTTTATAGATATTTAAATCATCTTAAGAAGTGACTGTCCAGAGTCGTGGCAGGATCGTGATCTATGCAGTGCTGCGGACAAACAGACCTGTTCCCTCCCTTTGCTGCAACACCACTGAACTCTGTAGAAGGCAAGCACAGCCCTACCACGCTGCTGTTTCGTGGTTATTTAATTCAGTCCTAGTGCTGGGAGGTAATTCTGTCCTTGCTGGAAGCTGCTCCTTCCCTGCTGCAGGCATTTGCTTTTGTGTGGCTACCAGGTGAATCAGGCTAGGGAGCGGATCTAGCGGAAAGCTAGGGCACTCTGGTTTCTCTCTTTTTTTGCTTTCTTTCTTCTTTTTCTTTGTCCTTGGGCTCTCTGAGCCAGCTCAGCACATGGCCAAGCGAGCACTAGTGCTGGCACTCGAGAGGGAGTAGGAATACCCAGTCAAGGGAGGAGGCGAGGGCAGAAACAGCTTGCACTTTGGGCAATTTAAATTGGTAACAAAACTACAACCTGAGTTTACGTGCCTGTTTGTGTAAATTCAGTAGTTTACTGACTTCTGGCAGGAGTAGTGTTTGGGTTCTCCAGGGTCCAGGCACAAAAATGTCAGAAACTTCACTGTAGTGACTGAGTCTTTCAGCTTCCTGTGCGGTTCTTTGCCAAATTAAATAGAGCCAGAAATCTCAGCACCAGCAGCTGTAGGGAGTTAATCCCACCCAGATCCAGATTAGCCATGGCACATTCTTGTAACCATAGGCACGACAGTTTAGTGTAGACAGCTGTTCTGATAAACCGATCTGGGAATCCTGCCCTCATAGGAATGTTTGATGTGTACTGGTCACAGAAGTTGTTTCAAAGTGATGGTGAGACAAACTGGTAGCCTGAGTAGCAGTTGCATGTTTTTGTCAGTGTTGTGATGGCAAGACCACATGGCTATCAAAAATGACATGAATGCTTTTACTTTAGAAGTGTAATGAATTTACCCTTCTACCTGAGTTATATAGGTACAATGCCAGTACTCATCTCCTGTGTTGTGAGGGTGATGCCTACTTGCTTATCCACTGAAGACTTGATACAGAGAGACAAGAAGTGTAGAGATGGACAGTCTACTTCCTACCCCCAGCAATACTGTTTTTTCAAAGAGGATTTTCTTCCCTGCCAATTTTGCTCTTTTGGCCTATGTTGGCATTATTCTTGATGGTATTGGCTGAATATTTAGTGGAATGGGAGGATGGAGATACTTGAAAATTAGGTCATGATAAGATGATTGTAGACAAGGACAACTTTTGACTGGGTGAATGGGGGTAAAACTTTAAGACCATTTGGAGCCATAAAGATGGGTCAGCTTGGGAAGTTGCATGGCTTGAGAACCAGACTTTGAATCTTAGAGTTAGGGATGTGAGCACCATTTAAGGAAAAAAAAAGCATGTTTTGCCACACAGTATTGGCATGCTAAAAGTTCACATGGGTTCCCGATGAGAATGGGTAATTTCATTGCATAGAAATCTTCTGAGGTATTGTCTCCAAAAACTGTCCATGAAGTGCGAAACGCTCAAGTTGTTAGAGGCTGGGAGGGTGGTCAAGGATAGTTATTTGCATGTTTCCTCTGATCCTGTGCTCTCCTTTTGCTATCTGCTTCTGGTTATTGTTGAAGACAGAAGTTGGGGCTAGACAGGCTAATTATCTGAACCAACACAGCCATATTTGTGACTCAAAGGAAGAATATAAGTAGCAGAATCCAGTAAATAAGAGTACTGTAATCATAGGCACAACAACTTAGTGTGGACAGCTGTTCTGACAAACCAATCTGGGAATCCTGCCCTCTTAGGTGTGTTTGTGTACTGATCACAGAAGCTCACAAAGTTATGGTGAGTAGCTTCGATAGTTACCTTGATGGAATCGATAGTCTGGAAGGGAATTGTCTTCTCAGCTCTGCCGTTAGTGTGCTGTTCAATTCAGGACAAGTCATTTCATCTATTTGACTCAACTCTCCCATTCTCCTGACACGAACCCTTTATCTGTGTTACCATTTCAGTTGTCAGTTGAGGACTTTCTTAGGCTGTGTTTGCAGTCACAAGAGAGGTGGCGCATTTCAAGGACTGAGCTCTGCATGGCTGGAAGTTCTGCTTCTCAGCTGAAATTTGGTAACTGACTGCCAACGCGTTGATTTCGTTGTGGGTATAAGTTAAAGCAGGTTAAATTAAACTATCCTGAAGCATTGCCATAGAAGTGGTTTACACTAACTTTGAAATTGAAATAGGTCAGGAGCACATATGTATCAGGTAAGATGAGGTAGTGTCCCAAGGTGTACTATCTCACTGGCTTCCCATTGTGCCAGTGGGTCCCCCATGTTCTTCTCAATGCTTTGCTCAAAGGATCTCTCAGTCCATTTTTTTTTATTGATACTCACTACTCTAGTAATAATAATGATAAATCTGAACATCTGAGCAGAATCATTTTCCTGTTCAACCTCTGCTGCTCCTTTGATTAAGGAAAGATTTAATGCTTTAATTTGAGACATGTTTTGTTACAGAATAGAGGGCTTTGATTCGCATGTTTATAAAGGGGTGCACTTCCTGAGCAGAATGGAAAACATTCTTTGGTGGTAAAGGATGTTGAAAGTACAGGCACTCCTTGTAGCTGGTGGATTTGTTCTGGACTCGTACTTATCAGTACATGTTAACAGAAAAGAAAAATGTTGAGGTATTGTTCCACAAACAAGGTAAATTATATTCTTTGCCACATGTTTGTGGAGCTTAGTGCAAGACCTGAAGCTCCATCTGAGTAATTTCTTGATTTTAGGACACCTTAGTGGCAGGATTTCTTTCTTTTTGGAGGAGGTTTTTTTTTATTTTTTTGTTTGTTTGTTTTTGCTAGTCATTCCTTTCCTTCATATTTTTGTCAAGTGACTGTATCTGACTTCAAGTGTTTTAGAATGATGTTTGTATGGCAAATAATATGCATCTTAAATGAAACTGAATTTTATGGTATTAGATAATTTGAATTGCAAATATAAAACTCCCAAAACAAACACCAACAAACTCCCTTGATAATTTGACTTCCTGGTCTTTCTTGGAAGACTGTTGACTGATTTTGATGTCAGAGATATTTTTCTTCATTTTTTTTCTGAGGGAATAAAATTTAATTATTTTACAGTAGAGAAAAAAACATTTACTATGTAAACTATTGGTCTTCTAGCTACAGTTTGACATTATGATTTTATCAGCACCATAGAATGTCACTAATATGACCCAGAGCTTAAACTTGCTACTGTCACTGTAACATGTGTTTCTTCTAAAACTATTATTGTCAGCCAGCTACTGCAAGTCCAATTCCACATTCTAACATTCTCTCTGAGAACAGCTAGGCTTAGCTTATCATCCTCCTGGCACAGAAAGGGATGTGGTTTTGAGCTCTGTAGGGTGCAATCAGAGCTGAGAAGTGCCGTTCTCCAAGAGCAGCACATAATAAGTGCAGAGTTTTAATCTGCTTTCTCTTCAAAACCAACATGAACATCTCCGGCTTGGCCAAAACTCAAAGACAGGAATTTTCAATGTTCTTTAAAGCGGGGATGAGATTACTAAAATTTGAAAGATCTGAAGACCATTATGGCTTGAGCAGAAGGAAAACTTTCAGTTGTCCTCTAAAAGCCTGGCTGTTATTGCCCCTTTTTAGAAGGTGCAGCATGTCTGTCCTTTTCCCTTGTGCAAGACAAGTTGATTGCTGTAGACATAACCCTCCTGAAGTGCTTTTGAGAGTCTAGCACTGGCCTACACTCCATAAATTGGAAGGTTGTGAATTCTGGCTTGCCCTGCAGAAAATTGATTGTGTATTGTAGGCTCTTTGTGATCTTTTCCCCCTTGCACACCTTCCCAGAGCCAGACACAGTCCAGCCCATTATCTATATGTGAGAGTTTTCACTATTACAGACTTGTAAAAGTTTCTATTAGCAATCCTGATTTGGAAAGGACAATTGGAAGCTGAAAGAATGGCAAATGCAACCTGGATATAACTTTTTGATCCCAGAACCCAATTAAATTTCTGGTTTTAATGTACATGTGACTCCTGAGTTCAGCTCTAATGCTAGGTTTATATTATTTCTTGGAATGAAAGTCACTGCAGACAATTTCCAGAAGAGCATAATAATGATCCAGTAAAAAATGAATCCAGCTTTTGACTTTTTTTTCCCCAACAGAAATAAGATAGGGAACCAATTTAGTTTTATATTGGCTATTCTTTTAAAGCTCAGTAACTTTCCTACCATCCATGATTTTTTTTCCCCAAGATATCTACTTCATTAGTGCTGCTGTTTCTGCATGTGTTACTGTGCATTTTTCTTGACACGGCTAATGCTACAGCACTACCACATATTTGGGAATAAAACCCCCCAGAATATTGGTTGAAATGTAGTATCTAATATCTTATTCATAAGCGTATTTATAATGAATAATTCGTATTCTGTGAGCCATGTGTTTTTCTTTTTTTTTTAATCATGTCAAAGTCCTCTGCCTAAATGCTTCAGCCTAATCAGTTTAGGTAAGGGGGAACCTTAGACAGCGGTAATCATGACTACTCTGGACTGAGCTTCTGTCTGGCTCAAAACAGCCTTCGTGCTTCTGAATTGTTATTAGAGACACTTAAATTTTGGACTAGCAGTATTGTGTCTGTGTCTCATTTTTAGTTGTATCACAGGACAACTTTTGTTTCACAAAGAGACTGTTCTATTAATTCTACTGCTCCTCAGAGTTTGTGGCACCTTTTGCTCTTACAGATCTCTAGGAAAGAGACCTGAGTTATGCCAAAGATGAAAGGAAGTATCCCTGCTCTCTTCTTCACTCCTCTTTCTGAGCTCTTTGCTGTGGAGTTTGGCAGGTTCTGCGTGTAGCATGAGGTCTGTAAAGTGATATGCTTGAGAGCTTTGGGGAAAAACATAAATTATTCTTAGGGAGAAAGACACCACAAATTCTGTTTTCCATAGAGGGGAATGAAGATGTGTGAGAAGTCTTCAATGAGTTGAGCTCATTTTTTCCTACCTTTGTTGCCTGGCTGTTAATTTGGGGGGCACTAGCTACCTGCAACATTTATTATAATGACATTTTTGTCCAGCAAAGCTGTGCTCTGAAAATGAGCAAGAATCAGATGTGCAAATGCGCATTCTTACTGTTACTGGTGGACTTGCATAGATATGAATGAAGCTGTTTTTTTCAGCTTCCTGAGGTTGGAACAGTGCAACCCATTTGACAGCCTGTTCTAACTCGAAGTGACTGGGGAACAAGCTGAGGAAAGCTCTGTTTGGCATGTATTTAGGTAGATTCCAAAAATGGGTGCATCTTCATATTCTCTCTTTAGTTTGAATATGAATTGCAGCTTTGTTTTCAGCCTTTGGTTGCTACTGTTTGTTTGAATGCTTTCCCAGATAAAGCTAATATAGTTGTGAAGTAGAAGCATATTCACTTTTACTTCTTGGAATTTTCTTTCTACCTAATCTAAGTTCTGTTCAGAAACAGAACAGAGGGAAACATACATGGTAATTTAGTTCCTGGATTATCCTGGATTTGCAATAACCATGAACACAAGGGGATAAATGCTGTCAAAAACAAGTTTCAGCTCAGATGAATGTTAACTGAAGATGAAAATCACTATGAAAAAGTAAAACTGTTGCTGCAAAACCAAAACAACACATCCTTTTTGAAACCTCTGGGAAAGCCCTTCTTGCACAAAAAAAATCTTCTGTGAATCAAAAAGACATCCATTAATTCCTGTTATCACTTCCCCATTTCGCTTTAGAAGATACCCTGACTATGATGATCATCATCCTTTTATTCTTTCTCTGCTGTCTTGACTGAATACAGAGTAGGACTCCGATGTGGTCAGTCTGATTCTCATTTCAGATGCTGGGAGGAGAGGTCCTTATTTATGTCCAAGTTAAAAAAGCAAAAACATCCATCCACCTGAACTTGGTGATTCACTGACACCTTGGAGCAATACTTTTTCTGTGAGCAGCTGACTTGCTCACACTGATGCTCATTTACTGAGTAGACCTTTCCTGGATGATACAGAGCTTATTGTATCTCTCAGCATTGCCTGATAGATGGAAAAACTCAACAGAATGAAGACTTGACCCCTAA
Organism: Manacus vitellinus; assembly: GCF_001715985.3. Lineage (NCBI taxonomy): Eukaryota > Metazoa > Chordata > Aves > Passeriformes > Pipridae > Manacus > Manacus vitellinus. Next base: position 15,223,284 of record NW_021940535.1, on the reverse strand, counting down.
ATTAATCTATCTTTATTTATTTATTTTTATTTTTTTCTTTCTTTTTGCTCTAAGCCACTTTGGTAGTTGACCACTGTCCACTTTAAAGGACAAGTACCATACCTCGTGCCCTCTCCATTCAGTGAATCATGATTCGCTAAACTGGGCTGTATCTCTTACCTACTTTTTTTTCAGACTCTGTGGAGAACAACGTTGTGCTGTTGGTGCTGGTTTTGAGCTGAAGTTCCTATCTGGATAACATATCCTTGAATATGGTATATTGAGCTTTCAGAGCTGGTCTGCAATGAAATCTGGGACCAGATGAGGAAATGGATACTTGAATGAAATCATTATTACTCTCACAGATGCAGAAAAGTAGACGTACAGTAATGGCTTAGACAAAATGTATTGTTTAAAGACCACTTTAAATGGATTCCTCCAGGAGGCCTTGTGTTTTTATGGAGAATGCTGTCCAAGCAAAAAAGATCTGTTCTTCCTTAGTTCGACAGAGTAATTGAATACGATTCGGAAACTTCAGTCTGCTTCATGTGTTCCTCTCCAGGCCAAATACCTGCAAAAATAAACATTATACTACTTTTTCCATCAAGATAGACATGTTTAGAGACCCTGTTTCTAATCAGATAGTTTTTGAAGCCTGATATTGTACTCTGAAATCAGAGTAGTAATCTTCTCAACAGATTCACATTTTTTTTTCGAAGTAAATTTTCTTTCTTATGTTTAACTTCAAAATGTAGTCCTGCAGAACTTTTAACATCTCAAGGCAGGGAAGTCACTTTGCTGGGAGTGACATAGGCCAAATCGCCTCGGGGTTAGTGACACAGAAATTCTCCCATTGTGCTTCTTTGTCATCAATCTGTTACCAGTTTTTTAAGTATGTGTCCCCAGGTCTCTGTGCACTGGTGTGTATTGAGAGAAAACCATATACAACTTGTCATATTCTGTGTATTTGTATTCTAAGGAATGCATCTGGGAAGAAGAGGTGGAAATCCTTTTTACAAAGAATCTTTGATCCTTAGGATCATGATTGATAGGAAAAAATGTGTCTGTATTTACAATGAAATCCTCTTGCTTTGAACAAGACAATCCACGAGCACAACTTTGCTAGAAAAGAAAACATGTCAGGGAGGAGTCAGAAAGTGACTTGATCACTGTTATTGGGAGCATACTCTGTAGTTCATGTCTTTAAAATATTTATTATAATAATTTTAGAAGTTGCTTATGAGTTTTCCCCTGCTTGTACTTGGAAACCAGTGTGTGTTTCTGCGTATAGGAAAGGACCAAGAAACAGAATGTGTCTAAATGTTTTGTAAGCAAATAATTAACATCCTTTAATTCTGTTTTCATACAAGACATCAAATGTTTCTCATTTGCGCATGCACAGACACACATGCATGCGTTGCTTGTCAGGTTATCCATTTGTAGAGATGAAAGCTGCCTTTGCAGTCTATGATGTGCCTTTAACCCCCTTATTACCAAGATGTAGTTATAAATAAGGTATCGCATTTCTTGTCTGCCGTGTTATTTCTCAGTATGTGAGCAAGTCTGTACACTAGTTCTGATTTGTAGGTTTTCTTTCACGTAGAAGTGATTTTGGCAGGGCTGTTTCTCTGAAGGGTTCTAATAATGTAATAGTAGACTATTTTGCATTGTGCGGAAGTGTTTATTTTCAATGTCTGCTTTGGCTGCTCAGAAAGTGGTAGGTATTTCGTGAACTGCTTTTGTGTGAGAAGAGTGTACTCAAGGCACTTCTTAAAGATTTAGTTACATTTTGAGAGATTGCAGTCTGAACAGTGGCTATGTTGCATGATACTGAAAATGTGCTTGATGTAAACCTTAGTTTTTCTCTTTCGTGTTTGATGCTGTTGGTTAAGCAGTGTAGCACACTGGCACAACTACCTCATGCCATGCTAGAGTAGTATTAAAATTTTAGCTTAGCCTTAACTGACCTGAAGTCTTTATCCTGTCTGCAGTCCAAAGATACTATATCCGTAGGCACTGCTGAATGGTGTGAGGAAGATTGTGTTGCAGTCCCCAGCATGGTTAAATCTCATTAAGGTGGTTAAGAATTGTCATGGGAGTAAAATCTTGAGGCTCAGAAGGCTATGTTTGTAGGCCTGCTAAAAAATGATGCATCACCACTGACATGGCATCTTATTTACAAATGTGTCATTGTGCTGGCGAGGAAAGCCTTCATATCATTAGCTGTCTCCTGAACAATATTCTCTTCCTTCCCCCGCCCATTGGCTGTGATCCTTATGAAATTATATAAGGCTAGAGCATGGAGTTTGTGTTTTCTTCTTTTCCTTATGGGATCTTAAAAGACTATGGTATCAAACTCCTATTTGAGCCTGAAGATGGTCTGTCTGATTTTTCATTCCAACATAATATATAATGAATATTAAAACTCCTAAAATATGCAGCTGTGTGTGCTTTTCTGCAAGTACTACAACTCCTACAAAACCAAAGCAGAAGTTTACTGAGCTCTAAACAAAATACTTTGTTCCTTAGGAGATCTTTCAGAATACAGGCATTATGAACAGGTGGGGACGGGGGTTCACCAGCTTGATATTGCTGATGGTGATGCTGCTACTGTGTTATGATGCTGGCACTGGGAGCAGCATTCAGACCTGCACGAGGGGAGATGTTTGGGCAACAGTTTCATATTGCTCTGCAGAAGCAGTGCAACAGTTTGGAAAAGCCTTGATTCCTTTTTGAGTAGACGGGGTGGTTACAAATACCCAGGCATTTGCTAAGGGCCTCTGTGCTCGGTTTGGGTGGTAAGTTGCATTTGAGCCAAACATAGAAACCCAACAATTTCTGCCTGTGGAGTGGGATGCCACACAAGTAGTCCCAGCAAATTCTGGTTTTTGTTGCTAAGAATGGAACTAGGAACAAATGTTAAATTTTTAGTTTCCTACATGCATCTTCTATTGGTAAACGCAAACGTAGTCATGGAAATCTGTAGGTCTTCCATGTGAAATCGCTGCTTTTATAACTGTTTCCTCATAATGTAGAGTAAAGCTGACAAAAAAAGAAGGGTTTTTATGATGCAAACAATGTTTTTCCTATTTAGCTTTCTGAAAGCAAACCTGAAATAAATAGCTGTGCTGCCAGAGTACAATTTTGCAAGCAGTATTTGAATAAAGATAATAAAGAAGAATTACAGATCACTATAAGAACTCAGTTTAGTTGCATCAGTCTTAATGCAGTGTTACATTTTCTGCAAAAGAATAAAGCGATAGTGGCCTTAAAAACCTCAATATTGCAATGTAGACAGCTGCCAGTAGAATACATATCCAGTCTTCATTAAGAAAATAACTTTTAAGATTGCAATAGATTAAATTTTTAATTAACATTTCTCTGTATCTTTATCCTTCTTGGTCCCAAGGATTTGCCAAATCAATGGTTCTGAAATGCAGGGCATACGAATGAGAAATATGTGCAAGAAAAATTATTCCAGTAGCAGTCTGCTACTGACTGTTGATTTATCCAAGTAGATGCTGCTCTATCCATTTATTTTGCATTCCTGTTGTTTTAGCTAGTAAACCTTTTGGAGCAGAGACATCTGATTTTAAGCTTGTGCAGGGAGCAAGGTTTTATCTTGGACTTGTCAGTACTACTAGAAAAAAAGGATTGAAAATATGGCTTTAGAGGGAGGGGGAATTGCCAAGTGTGAGAAGTAAAGCAAAATAGAAGTGGAACTTGCACATACCACATCTCAGTTCTGTTTGGGCTTTGTCCCATACAGCTCAAATGGTAGGTGGAAACTGTAGTGAACAACAGCTAAGAAGGACTTTTATGAACTTTTTCTAAGTGCATTATAAAGGTACAAATACATTGAATATAGCAAAGTAAGAGAACATGATTTCAGAGTATATTTGTAAAGAATAATAAATGGGATTACTCTGTGGCTGATATTAAACAACTGCTAGTATAATTTTTAACTGCCTACCAGTTGATTTGATCAAGAGTTTCTTAGTGAATGTGCTCCTTTAGTTTAATTAAAGCTGTATATAATATCAAAGTACTTGTAATTTAGGCAGGGGGTTGTTATTTTTATTGCAAAAAAAAAAAGATAAAATCCTGTTGATTTGCTAAAGTAAATTTGGATGTTATTTTCAATCAATCCCTTTTAAAGAAAATTTTAATCGATTCTTGTGGAATCTGAAAGTTCAGTAATATATGTTTTTCATGTTTTAGGGCCAAGTTTTCCTTTGCTGAGACTTCTTTTTAGATGAAAAATAATTAACAGAGGATGGCATAGCTTATGTGTGTTTCCACAGCAGGAACAGAATTTCTGCCTTACTGTATTGCAGTCTTTCCACTGCCCTCAAAGGGATTTAGATCAGACCCATAAATCTCTGCTCAAGTCTGTAGGCTGTTTGAAGGCATTGCTGTAGAGTCAGGTTTCTTCCATTCCTGTTCAGCTCCTAGGATTCATGGGATTTCACTGAGGAAAATGTTCAGTGATACCTTCTGGCAAACTCACTCATCATGGGATTGGGCTCTAATTATTAGGGAGGACAGGGGAGGAAGAATCATGAGCATCAGTGGTAGTACCCAGAACAAAGCTGTTTACACCTTTTCTGTGACTGGGGGAGGTGGTGTCAATTCCAGATACCCTGTCCTGAACCAGGATCCTACATGCCTGTAAAAGGCAGGAATGTTTCTCTCCATCACTGCCGCATCCTTGAAGCTTAATTTCTGCCAGAGCTCCCAGCTCCATATTAGGCATGACTAAGCTCCTCTGGTCAAAGGGCAGGATTACCAAACATGTTAGTAGAGGTCCATTTTCCATATTTTGGAGCTTCTTTGCATATCAGTACCTTGTTTTTTCTTCATGTGTTTCCTTGGTAATAGAGAAGTCATAGTCTGAAAACAAGGGAATCTCATTCTTCATACCAGGTAATTTTTTCTGTCTTTTTACGGATATATCCTTTTTCAAGGCAAGTGAGAGGAAAAGATGACTTTGCCATCATATGCATGGTTTTGAAATGGTCAAGTAAAACTCCTTCTCAATTTTAAAAGTATATTGGGAACTCTACCTAATATACTGTCTTTAATGAAGAGCTAGATTTTCAAAATGGGAGGTATGGGACTGTGTTGTTCCTCACCACTGGCCAGTACCTGATCACAAGTGATACCTTGTGCAGCTGGTGGATTGATAGAGTTGCTCAGAGATACCAAGGAGTTTGGAGGTGTGTAAGTTTAGGATTTAAGACATGCACTGGTTCATGGCCCAGTTGTCAGCGTCTGGCTTTAATTCTCCTGCAGGAACTCTTCTACTGTCCTAATAAAGGGGAACTAAAGAGAGAATGGAGCTAGTATTGAAAAACTGACTTAGAGTTGGCTGCTGAGTGAAGGAAATATCCATGTGTTTTTAATAAAATTTAAGGGAAACATTATCAGAGGTTTTAAAGATGACTGTACATCTTCCTCCTCTCTAGCCCCATCAAACAGTAATTTGGAGAGATTCTGTTTGGAGTGAGTGAGAGCTGCTACTCCATGAGAATCGGGGGAGGTGGAGGGGCACTTTTGTCTCCTGTAAGCTTCTCCTCTTATTACCTTCAATTATTCTTTTTGTATCTCTACAACAGTGGGAAAGGATTTTCCATACATTAAAGTAGGGCTCTTTCTTTAACTCTTCACTGCCGCTGATACCTCACCCTGTGAGGTTTTATTTCTAACTGTCAGTCACAATGTCATACAGTTCTTTGAGAGCATTTTGTGAGGGCTGCCTTAAAACACAGGTTGGTGCTGGTTGGAAATGCTGTGGACACATGTGGCTTTGGTTATACATCACATAGCTGAAGTTATAACGAGATTTGACTGTGGATAAATGAAGGCTTCTGTGGTCTCTGGTAATCTGTGAATTTGTCTAATCGGTGTTGCAAACATCTTATTTGTGATGGATCTACAGCGCAGTTTGGTGAAATATTAATAGCCCTAGAAAAAAAATTCATAATCTCTTCTTCATAAATCTCTTCAGTGAATTTGTATGTCTCCTGATTAGGATATCTTTTTCTGATTTGTTTTGTGGGTTTTTCTAAGCCATGAGACTACAGAAGTACAGAGAACTGTTCTCATAGCCTCACTGTAAAGGCAGTTTTATTGGAAAGGAACATTAAGTTCTCCGATGTAGTCAGCTTGGGAAAAAGTTTCAAGGTAGCATATAGGTGGTAAGTGTGTAAATCATGTTATTTGTTTGCAGGATTATGAAAGTTGAATGAGAAATTAATCCAGTATGGCATGTTGCTTTTTCATTTGTGACTCTTGAAGCGTTGGTCTGTAATTTCAGACAGAAAAAAAATCAGCATTCTTAAACTAATTCTGAAATTCTTTAGATGTACAGTGGAATAGGCATGGAAAATGTACATATAGTGACTCACTGGAAGGGGTAGGAGCCTTTGTCCTCCAAATTTAAATTGAAGTTTTGCAGTTGTGGACAATACAAAAGCTGGAGAGACCTAAAGCCTTTTTGTTTGTTTGTTTTCTTTGACACCTTTTGATTGAAAATGTGAAGTGCCAAAATATCTGTTACCTTCCTGTAATTGCTCCTTTTACACATCTAACAGGTATGTCTCATAAGATTCGATTTTTCTTTTACTTACTGTGTCCTCTGTTGTAAAATTCCTTTGAATTTACGTATGTTACTGGGACTGCACCAGGGTAAAGGGGAGGAGAACGAACCCCAAAATCTCCCTGACTGGTAGTTTTGAATTGAAGTTTCTTTGCTTGTGATGATTTCTCTCTTTCCTGGAAAACTGTTCTATTCTTTGAGCTGCTGTTCTTATTAAAATCCTGTGATGATGAATATACTGAATGCTGAGTTGAAACTTAAGTTTCCCTTGGCGATGTGAGGTTTTCCTTCCTGGAGGTCTGTTATCAAAGACTTAAGCAAAGTGTGCCTGTGTGCAGGTTTCTTGTCTTGTAGCATCAAGTGGCATCTGGATGAGAGCTGTTAGCATGTGAATAAGGATGCTGTTCAGCCAGTGCCACAGTGACTGACTTTGTCCTCACATCCGTCCCAGCCAGAAGTTCTCCCCAGCTTCTCTGGATCTTTGCCAGGAGGGTGAGGGCTTTCTAACCCTTATGGAGTCTGAGCATGTTACAACCCAAAGCAAATGGGGTGGAGGTAGGTGCTAGCTTTGCATTGCTTCATCTCAGCCTTCAGGTTAATTGCGAAGGGTTGCTAAAACCCCATGCTGTGTAGGATTAGCTGAGTGCTCACTGCATGTGAGTGTGAGAGTTTGGCTTGAAATTCTACAGTAATACAGGGATGTCCTTAAATAGTACCATGGAGCCTTATAAATTTAGGATTTGTTTAGTCTTTCATTGTTCTAAGGAATCTTCAATTATAGCATTGGTTTGCACATGAATGTATATTATTAAACTAGTTTTTAAAATGCATAATGCTTGGAGAGCGGTGTTTTGCAAAGTTGAAACTTGGCATTATAAATTCATTCTTTTGCATTTGAGTGAAACATGAGGAAAGAGTGCCAGTCTGTCAGAAATTAACCTCTTGTGATCCTTGTTTTGGCTAAGTGATGATGTGCCCTCTTTTCTTTCTGTGATAACTTAAAATATTTTCTTGCTTTAAAGATTTTTTTTTTTTAAATCCTCAGGACATGACTTCCAACCAATCAGTCAATACCCAAGTCCCTGTACAGGATCAAGTACAAACTCCAAACAGATCTGCTTTATGCTGAAGTTTGTAGGCACCTCATAAATGCTAAGCCAAGGCCAATATGAAGTCCTCCATCTTTTGAGATGAATGAACACTCATCAAGAACAGGGGTGCAGATGTGGAGAGAAAGACAAGAAAAAAGCCCAAGCTGCTCTTTGTTCAAACTTGTCTAGCACACCTCTGCCTTTTAGACTGTTCTTATTGTAAGCAAATTTTTCATTGAAATTTAAGGTAAATTTTCCAGCTAGTCACATTGGTTTTAGAAAAAAAATCCTAGTCTTAGTGGAAAGGAGTCTGATCCCCTAAAATGATGATATATAAGTACATGTTGGGTTCTTTCATTTTGCTTTGAATTTTTGAGACATCAAGATATATTTGGTTCCTGTTACCAGGCTTTTATGTACAATGTGAGGGCTGGAAGTATGTTTTAGGAAGTGAAAGCTGACATTCTTAGGGGATCATTTGTTTGGAGGAGCAGGGGTTTTAAATAAAACATCAAATATGAGAAAATTAGAAGAACTGTCAATGTTGTCATTACCTGAATGCCGTTCAGATCAGCAGTGCTGAAAAGTTGTCATCTGATGGTTACAAGATGGCCTGTGACGCAGAGCAGTTTTCTCAGAGACAGGTGTGTATTAGGTTGATGTAACAAAATTACTACCTGCAGAAAGATAGACAGAGCTGCACTTTGATTCCTCATATTAACTGTACCTGCGATGAAGGCTAGGAGACCATGCTAATTGGGAGGGTAAGAAATACTGAGCTACTGCTCTGGGGAGAAAAGAGTCTCCATGAACTGAGAACAAACCCAGTTCGTAATTGTCCTGCATTCTAGCATTGTTGTAAACTAGAAACACATACAAGTGTGGTTTTTCCTCGAGTTTGCTTCAGAGGCTTCATTTCCCTTTTCAGTCCATCACATCAGTTCCATCAGAGAATGTAACTCCAGCTTTTTATTTATTTTTATTTTGTGTGTGTGCGCCTTGATTAGAAAACAGAAATTTGACCTGCCAGTGTGAGCCCAAAGAAGTTTTGATGTATGCTTAGGCAGAAGAATATCTAGAACTTGCCTGAGGTTGACTTTGACAGAAGAGTTTTTAATTTCTATGTGAGTACATGGAGACCTGGCACCTGCTTCTGAGGGCAGCTGGGTGGGGTCAGTGTTACCACACACATGCTCACAGATTGTTCCTCGTTTGTAGGACAGGAATATTTGGAATCTGTTCAAAACTTACTGATTTCTGCTTTTAATTGTAGAGTATGCCCAGGGTATGTTCCTAAACCCCATTCCTGTTGTAGGTGAATGTCTCATAGAAGTGTAGGTAGTACAACTAATCCCCATTGGAAATGGCAGGAAGAGTGGGTGAAACATCTCAAATCCCACAGTCAGCCCGGCAGAATCCTGAATTTGAATTCAAAACCCATGAGATGCAGTCCAGAGCTTAAATCAGAGAGTGGTTGTTTTTGTCTCTAGCAGTCATTTGTTTCCAAAGATGTTCCTGTTTAAATGTGTCTTGACCATGTACAGATGACCCGTGAGGAGTAGGAAATAATCAGAAAACCTTGAGATGCTCTGTTATGCTTTATTTCGAAGCCCTGACCTGTGTAGGATGCCTTCTGAATGTGTATGACTGCTTCCTCTGATTTCTGAACCCTGTATGAAGGATGTTTGCTATGGGTTTCCATGAGGGAGACCAGAGAGGCTGTTGGCAAATCTAGTGCCCTTTCAATATCTGCTTGAACACATCTAAAGTGAATCAGGGAAATGTTTATGTAGCATGCTCATGAAATCATTAGCAAGCTGTCTGGCAAATTAGAATTTTTTTAAAAGGAAAATTTAATTAAGTAATGACATAGTTGTAGTGCAGTTTCGTGTCCTCCTCTTAGACAAGCATTCATTATGGGCTTAAGTAAATATTAGATATTTATCACAGAGGATGTTAAATATTTAAATTTTCCTGTGACCGATATATATTCCTACCTGGTAGGCTGCTGCTCACTATTGAATTAGAAGGACAAGTTTCTCTTAAGTTCTTTTCTTGTTTAGGTGTCAACTTGTAATGCACAGGCATTGAATTTGTTGAAAAGCATTAGGGCTTTTATTTCAAAAGAATCTCATAACAGCCTGATCCAGAAGAGTGGTCAGTGGCAACCAGCACCTGCAGCTGGTACTGTAGGGTAAAGGCACGGAAATCGTTCTGTTGACTTTCATGGGACATCTCCCATAAAGGCATTTGGCATAAAGGCTTTTTTTTTTTTTTGAAGCGGGATGTTAATCAAGCATACTGTGAACTCTCTTTGGCCAAACCAGCCATGGTCTTTTCCATGGGTAATTGTGCATTCCAGCTACCACAGCATTACATGGCAAGCTTATACAGTGAGTACTTGGGTGACAGATGCAGGTTCAGCTCCAGTTTGAAAGCAAATTTTGCTTGGGTAAATCTTCTAAGGCTCCAACGTGTTGTCTTTCCCTCTGTTTGTTACATTATTCCTCTCATCATTTTCTAGTCTCCATGGAAGAAGCTGCAGGTGGTCCCTAGAGTTCCTAGCCATGAAGCAGTTGGTCCAGAGGAGCTGGGGTCATTGTATTGCTACTTGATCAGCAGACCTTCATAGAAACTTAGATCTAGATCTGAAGTCTTGTGGCTGTCAGTGTGCTTGGAATAGCAAAAGACTGTAGAACCAGAAGGAAATTTATTATTACACCTTGTGTCTGGTTTGTAACTGTGCCCCCAGCTGGAAGGGAGTTTGAGATATATAGTTGTAAGGAACAGCTTATTCTGAAACTAGACTGGCAAAGTAGAATCAGTTGTGTTGCATGTGGTGTCTTTAGAAAAGGTAATCTCATGTTATGTCCCTGTTATCTTCCTTTTTTTATTTCAGAAAAGATATGTCAGCTATTTGTAATTTTGAATGCATTAGGAAGCAGTCAAAACAGTGACAGCTAGGTCAGAAAAACAGATGCATTCCTTCATTGTAATTACATACAATAATCCTATCCATTGTTGTTTGTTTTAAGGGAAATTATACTGATTTTAAATTAGTCTTTGATTTGAATTCTGTGCAAGAACCACAGAAGAGTTATCTTTACCTTAGAATTGACAAAACTATTCGTCCTTCAGTCATTTAGTAGCAACCTAACAAATGCAATGCAGCATAACTCTATAAATCAAAAACTAATATTGGCTACCACCTTTAAAAAAATTGCTGACATATTAGAGAGATGCTAAATGAGCCTTATTGATGTTTCATTCTAATTAAATACAAGGTAAACGCTTGGTAATTGCACTTTTCATTAAAATGTGAATGTGTGAAAGCTTACCAGAACTGCCCTTTAAAAATCATCAGAAAATGTTTTGGTCTGGTGGCATTAAGTCGCTATAGCTTAGCAATGTCTTGGTAACTTAATAAGCTGATGGCATTTGTTTTGGAGAAATTGTCCTTTGTGGGTAAAGTTGTGAGAATGCCTGACTATATAAATCCTTCATGTGAAATAATATGACGAGGTTCTTGGTATGGAACTGAATGCTTTACTGTGACCTGTACTTGGGATCTTTGTGCATGGACTGGAATTGCTTCAAAGCAGTAGTATCGTTTGATGACAAACACGCTGATTTCATTACATCCGTCTCATTTACATGGTAGACCACCTGCCTACTTGGTGCTGTGTGCACCCAAGTGTACACCACTGTGGAACTGTTGCATGTTACAAAAGGGAGCAGTCACCCTGTTATTTTTTACGTTGTTGGAATTAATAAATGTTGAACTTTGCTATCAACACTGCAGGTGTGTTTATGCCTCCTACAAAAGTCTGACACACGTCGTTCTGTGAAAGGAGAAGATAGGGAAAATTTACATTCTTGCCTGCTTTGAATTAGGATCTGTATTAACAATTTAGACTATTGTGTTATGAGAGCATCGATTTAATCTTTTCCAATGATTCCTTTTAATGAAATTGTTCAAGGCTCAGTTCACCACAGAGGAGAGGCTGCTCTCTGCATTATTGAAGCCAAGTTAAGGTCACAGATCTTGGCTCTTCCATCATGAGAATCGTTCAATAGAAAACATGGACAGGCCAGAGAACAATTTTCAGCTAATTCTGTGATTGCTTTGAAAGCAGTGGTGAAAAGCACAGGAGTTAATGAGTCTCTCCATTACTTACTCATTCCAACTAACTCAGCAAGCTGAATAAAAAAACTTCTGATTTTCAACTGAAGCTATTTTTTTAACTGTCCCCAAAATAGACCCATTTCAACTGAGAAGGAGGCCTGTCTCTTGTGAAAGATCAAATGATAGAAAGGCTGATTCTCCTGCTTTCTCTTCTCCTGTCTATCAGTGGCCTTGGGAGAGTCACTTTTCTTCTGTCTTCAGATTTGAAAAGATAATATTTTCTCTCTTGGTTAGGATTGTGACTTCGCAGTGTTTGAGCTGCTTGAGAAAACACAAGTGCAATTAACTACAAAGTATCCCTGAGCACAATTAAAATACAGTGTTTCCTTTTTCTTTGTGCATACTTGTTACATGTTTAAAAATACCAACAAACCACCACTAAAACCCACCGAAAACCAAACCAAACATAAAAACCAGTCCAGATCTTCTCTGTTTCTTCATATAATGTGTCTAGCATACTGTCCTTTAAAAAGAAAGCTGGGCGGTCAGATAAGAGTGACACAAGCACAGGAGTTATATTGATAAACCAGCATCTAAAATGTTAATGAAATATTTTTCATCCCATTATGCATGTGTGGGTATTGAATTGGAAATGTGGTGCTACATACAATATAATAATTGTATATGTAGCATGTATGAATATAAATATTTATTTAATGAAATATAATTAGTATCTATAACAGCTATAAGAATGTGTAATTATGTGTGCTTGAATACTAATATATAGATTAAATTTAGTAGGTAGACTAATAATTGAATTGGCACAATAATATATTTCATATTCAGGATGCCCTTGAGCAACAGTTCCCACTTCAAAGCTATTTTCATAGGTTACTGCCCTGTAAGTGTCTTTATGGTGGCACACTCTGAAAGCCGCCTTCTAGGACATCCTTTGTGCATTCCCTAGATAGTACTGATAGAAAGCTAATTTCCTTGTTTTCATGTAAACAAGGAAAGCTGCAATTCAGAGTGTTTTACCTGGCACAGAAGAGACAAATGATAGTAATAATACCTATCTCTTCTATAGCACATCTCTGACCATTTGGTCTAATTAAGAATCAGGTGCTATCAGGGAATACCAATTCCTGATGCGTAATCGTGGGCTGGGTCCTGAATGTTCCCTAGATCCTGGAGTGTGTCCTACATTGTGTCCAATGATGAAAACAGAGGCACTCAAAGTTTAGGGTTTTCGTCAAGTGAAAAAGACAAGAGAATAATCCAGGATTACATGCTTTGAGAAACACGCTTTCAGCATATGCAATTCATTTTGGAATGCACCTGAGTTGTGGTCTCACTTTTCGATGCTACAGATGTAGGTAAAGGTCCCTTTCTGCAGAGCACAGCTGGACTGTTATCCAGACTCGTATTTCCAGTCACAGCCCTGGCAGGAAAAGGGATAGCAGTAGCTGCTTCATCTTTATTTCTTTAGGTCATAACTAGGCACAGGAGCTCAGGGGAGCTCATCTAGCTGTGTTCCCTTCTCTGAGTGTTTCTGCAGCAGCTTAGTGCTTCCTTGTGATTTGTCTGTCTCTTGATCTATTCTGGTGAGAAAAGGGTCTCAAAAAAACTTCTCTGGGAAATACACTGAAATGTTGGGAAAGCCCCCAAAAGAAGAAACCCGCATGCTTCTGTTTCAGGAATGTGCAGCTTTTGCAGTTGAGTTAGAATGACCTGAGGGAAAAAATGCCAGGATGGAGGAAGAGAAATCCTGATTTTTGTATCATGGCTGCAGCATCACTGATGTGAATATGATTTCTAGTCTCCTCTTTTGGTCTTCATAAGTGATGTATGACTTCTGCTGAAGCTGCTCTGCATTTTTTTCACCTAATTTTTCCAGACTCTGAGATGCAAAGGGGTCAGCTCTGCAAGGAGAAGCTGACATGATGAGATGCATGTCTTGAATCATTTTTAATGACAGTGAGCAGGGAAAAAAAAAATGTTTAATCAGGGTCAAGGTGTAGGATTGCAGTATATGGGGGTTCGTGATTACCAAGTGCCTCTTAGAAATAACTCAAGCTCAGTGTTGGGAAAAAAAAAAATCTCTGCCGATCTGGTTTGCCATTCCTCTCCCTACCTTAAACTTGGGTTGTTGACATAAGACAGAAAGACTACTTAAACTTTGTGGATGATCATACATTACTTGGTTGTGTAGTGCTTTTGAGTAAGCCTAAAATTTTAGTGAATATAAAAAAATAACACATTTTGCAGAATTCACAGGTAAGTCTTCAGTTCTTGATGCATGACCATAAAGAGGAGGTGAATGCTGTATATTGGTTTTAATCAGACCTACTGAATTGCAAAAAGTGTTTAAATGTTCTTCAGTTTTTGGTGGAAGTTATCCTAAGTAATAATAGCTGTTTTCCTTATACCACAGTTTGTCAACCCATCACTATGTGCACATCAAAACATACTCAAGGTAACAGTGGATATAGAATAGAGGTAACAATAACAGTCTGTGAGTGTCTGCATATGAACTTCTGTATTAAATATATAAGGAAAATTTTGCTTAGAATTACTGAAAATTAAGATAGATACAACCACGGGATTCATACTTACCCTCTCTTTTGGTAATTGGCTATTTAGCAGCAGTAACAAGACTTACTCCTAATGGTGTATACCATAAATAAATTGACTCTGAATAACCTAGATATGTACTCCAGAGATTGCTACATATCTATCTATCTATCTATATGCATCGCTTGTGACTTGTATGGCATAAATCTGCAAGTTTCATAATGCTAAGTTATCTGAGCAAATAAATCATTAAGGACAAATAAACTGACCAGCGATACTAGAAATTGAGGTGTGAGGGGAACCCCAAACAGTGGAGTTTGAGGAGCAAGTTAAGTGAGCCTGAGAATTGTGAAGTAATCTATCTCAGTAAAAGTTTGCACTGTGGAAATGCATCAGTAGTTGCCTTGCTAAAAGCTAATAACTGTAAGTCATTCAATTAAGCTATTACATGTACGTTTGTGTTCACATATGTGTGGATATGATGGATAGCATAAAGTGCAGGAGTCTACAGGATGAACCTGCTCAGGCTTAGGACAGGACAAATATGGCTGGGCAGAAACAATTTCTGAAACTTTTTTCCTGGGGAATTATTTTTTAGGATCTGATTTTTAGCTAAAAGTTACTTCCAGGTGGCCACTTGAGTTTTGCACGTGTTGGTGGGTTTTTTCATATTTATGTAAAGATTGTGGCACGCAGAGAGACTTCAAGAATTTCTAATAAAATTTGGTGTATTTTCATTTATTTGCTTGGAAATATGAAGTTTTTGAACTTGCCTTCTGTATCTGGTGCTGCTTGAGGGGGAAGGGAAACACCTTTATACAAGTGTATAGATCTTTTGTTATCTTACGTTGCCTTGGTAAGGCCCAAATTTTAACTAGAAATATATATATATTTAGAATTTTTACAGCTTTGTAAAATAGCCTAATGCTTTTCTCTTAGTAGGCAAATATTTAGTTCTTCCTAAGTGCATGAAGAGGTAATATATGGGGAATGAAATAATAAGAGTATGACTTACATGATCATCAAAGACAGATTTTTTTTTTTGTTAAAATCGTTATTTATTTAAACTATCTTGCACTGAATAAACTGTTTAATGATGCATACTTTTAGTTCCCTTTTTCAGTCTTGTATTTGTTGTCTTTCCTTTGCTAGCCTGCAACACTACCTGCTCATTGTACTTTTTGGATGTTCTTCCTCCAGCTCTAAGAATCATATAGTTCATCCAGAACAGTAATTAGGAAAGAAAAGTCTGTGATCAGCATTAGTTGAACATGAGATGTTAAAATTAGAAATGGCACAAAAGTCTTCTGATTCATCATATCAGGTAGCTTTTTTTCTCCTATTGTTGAGAGGGGAGAGAACTATACCCTCCTTATTTTGGTGCCCAGAGTGGCTAACTCCAGCATTTCCATGAGAAGGACATTTCAAAGAGAAAAACAGTCCTGGCAATCACTATACTGGAAAAGAAGAAAATAGAGGCTGAAGAAACTTTGCTATGTCAAAATAGAAATGGAAGGGATATGTAAGCTGTTGCTTCAATTTATCTTCCATAAAAGAAAGACACAATGGAAATACATGGTAAGAAAAGTGGTTTGATGACATAAAAAGCAAGAGTTGTTTTCTTTGGGGGGAATCGTCAATTGAGTGAAATAGATTTACCCAGAGCTGCCTGATTTAAAGCAGGACAGGACCTGTCCTTTGAACTTGTATCTCTAATATTAAGGGGAAAATAATTTTCCATTACTGAAAAAAAACCAAACCAGAAATCTATATTTTGGGGAAAGTTAAAAGACTTTAATATTTTGCTGGCAAACAATTTAGCAATGTTTATGAACTATATGTAGATTCTTGATTCAGATTTCTTAAATAATTGCTAGGCACAATTTCAGTCTACAGGAATTTATAAAAGATATTATGAAATTGGAGTAAGGATGAATTCCACACACATCAAGTTGCCAAAATAATGCTTAGACCATTTTTCTGTATGCATTTAAATGAAAGTTTACCTCAGAACCTTGCCATAAAGCACAATGTAGCATCGTTCATAAAATGTTTTTTGATAACAAGGTTTTAAGAGTACATCTTATAAATCTGTTGAATTACACCAGTAATATTTATGTAGAAAATATGTTCTAATACAGCCCAGACTTTTAGGAGGGAATTTGTCTGCATGTTACTTTGCCTGGGTAGTGCTTTGACTTCATTATTAGCTGGCTGATGATTCTGATGTTCTCAAATGGCTAAATAGATTCAGTGCATTATAAAATGTCTTCCTGTGGGATATTTAAAAGACCTGGATCCAGCCTTGATTATTGTTTCCACTGTTTACTCTATGAATGAAAATAGACATTGCAAATCTGTGTAAAATTTGTAGAAATCTCTAGAGTTTGACCTTATATATAATTGTTTTCTCACTTTTACTTGCCTGGTGCCATTCAGGTGCTATCTTATTTTACATTTCAGCATTGTCAAGCATCAGATATTGTTGTTAAATAAGTCATCACATATTTGGTGGCAAAAATGAGCTGCCTCTTGCTTTACAAACCCCAAATGCTTGGTATTTTAGTAAGAGAACTGCTTTCTGCATGTCAGGCTGTCCTTTCCTGTGTGTGTTATTTTCAAGTCTGAAGCAGCTGTAATAAGAGAGCAAAATACTGTACAACAGCAAATGGAAGCTGTTTTTCTAACTCAGAGGAGGTGGAGCTTCTTGTGTGGCTGCAAATGCCATGTTCGGTATGGAAGACTTTTGCAGCGCCCTGAGACCCTCCAATTTCACCTTCTCCCTGGCAGCCTAGGCAGGCCAGGGCACACCTCCACATCACTCCATCAGGAGCACTAGCATACCATTCCAGTTGTTACTGATAGCTAATCAGAAGGAATTACATTGAGGAAATGCTCTGCCAGGGGAGTATTGTATACTGACATCAGGATAATAGTTGAGGCATTTGGGAACCAGCATTTTTATAACAGAACTTTCTTATGATCCAGCATAGAGCCTAAACAATAGGGCTGTAGCTGTATTTTATGTTTTCCTGTTGGATGGATACATATTTTTCATTTCCACATAGCTAATTCATGATGGTTCTACTTGTTTTCCTTTTCTTGCTTCCTGGCACCTGCCATGCAGTAGCAGTTCTGGGGAGTAGCAGTTCTGCATTCACGTCTTCCGTTGCCCATACAATTTTTGTAAACCTTGCTCATCCCCCTCTCTATTTTCAAATATCTCAACCTTTTCAGCCTCTCATGGTAATTGGCAACTGCTTGGCCAAACTTTAGGCAAAAAGTCTGGCTTAAGGCTGTTTTATTTAAAAATGGCCGTGCAAAATTAGGCATCCCAAGCTTCGGCCCTAAGGGACTTGAATAAGTGGCCTGTTTTTCAGACTGCTAACACCCCACTAGTTCCTGTGCAATGATTAGAAACTGCTGAATCTTCAGCAATTTTGAAAATTAGGCCAAGGATTTAGTTGCCTGAGGGTGGTATTTTCGAAAGAGTGCGGGTTAGACCAACACAAAGTGCTTGTAAGCACCTTGCTTCAGTGGCAGCTTTAAGCGTGTGACTTTACAAAAGCTAATACTTTTCTTAAAAGGATATAGTTATTCAGTCTTGTAGAAGGGCAGATGGGATTTATGGAAGCTGAAGCCGGGAAAGAAAATGTGAGGCATGCATACTTTCAGGTACTGTGTTGTTAGAAATATTAGCTTTTGAGAAATGTTCTGAGAAGACATGGAGAGTGGCCAGTCTGCGAGTTTAACAACATGTTTTTGATCTGTGAATGTTACTGTGCCATGGTTAAAAGGTAACTATATTTTTCTTGTCCCGTAATCACTATTGGTTTAACTGCAGTGTATTTCCTTTTAGAACTGTGTGGTTGGTTATAGCAGAAATGAGCTATTGACTGGAATCTTATCATTTATCTAGACTTCTTTTGGTTATTTGAAATGTGCCTGAGAGGTAATAGGTGGCAATTTGCATTCCTTTGTTCTGTGAATTTTACCTGACAGTCTTGTCTACAGGCTCTTTTGTAAGGTTTAAAGGAACACCAGGGATGGGAGTAAAAAGCTGAGCAAAATCCTGACCTTGTCGGTACATATTTTGTTGCATTAAAATTCTACCAATTTAGGAAGGTTTCACTGAAGCAAATGCAGGAAGGATCACAGCTCATTGCAAAGGAAAAAGGAAAGGAGTATTATCTTCCTTCTCTGCTATACGTCCATTTAAACTGATTTTCCCCATGTTACTTTTATGAGAATTTGAATGAAGGACGAAAATTCCTGTCTTCCTGAGACAGCACTTCCAGGAGGTTGTTTTTTTTTTTTCCATGTGCCTATGAAAATTCAGTGTGTTCTTTAAATTATTTAAAGTGATTGTCTATATGAAGACCTGCCTATAATGGAATACCCTTACATGTAGTTTAAAAGAGTATTGGGTAAAAAGTGTATAGCAACAGGATCTCATTAAGAAACAGATTTGATTTGAAGCCCTGATGCAGCTGTTGACAGCATAATTAAAATGATTAATTTGGAATAGGAGAAGTACTTTGAACTAATTTGAAAAAATGGCTATGATCTTGACCATACATCTGACTGGTGTTAGGCAGGTACCTAGAAACACTTAAAGGGAAAAAAGCTTCAAGTGTTTTAGCTGAAGAAGAGAAGGCTTTGTCTCAGATTCCTGTTTTATCAGACATCAAATACGTCCTAACAAAAAAATGAAGGTAAAAACCATGAAATAAACCCTGACCTAAACACATGAACAAAAGCAATTACATATGATTTCTTTCCTAAATCACTAGGGATTTTTGCATGTGCCACTTTGTCACAAAGAATCATATTTAAAATCATAATTAAGAGCATAAGTATTCTTAGCATTTAATTCCATCTATTTTCCTCATCCAAAATGCAATTGGCTACATGTTGTTTGAATGGATGTGTACTTTTATATATATGTGCATATTATATATAAATTTTAAAAAGTAAATAGTTTCTTTTCCTCCTTTTCTGTCTGGATCATGGTGGGAATTTCAGTTAATGCCTGGGGCAAAGTGCCCTGCAAGGATGTTTGGAATTCCTTTGCTCCCCATAAAGGAGACCTTTGGAATCTGTAAGAGGGTTAGAAAATACATGATTATTCTGTAACAATTGGCTTAACTTCTACTAGTTTCTTTTACTTTTCTGATATAATAAATAAATATATTTTATATTCTTTAATTACATCCTAAAAAAAAAAAAGAACTAGGCTGCATTTTCTAGTTTTTAAACAGGCTCAATTAGACTGTCCCCCTCTTAATGTCAGTTATGTTACGTGTCCTACTCTCATGGATGCTGCTACATATGTACATTTAAGCTTATATATATGAGCCTTCCTTTTGATTAGAGGTGTTACATCTCAGCATTTAATTGCCCAAACCTTTAACATGGATAATATTGTTCTCACAAACTGAGGTTTTGTAATTTATGCGATATTAACCTATTCAAGCATCTGTTTTCATACTACTTCACGCCTTTGTGTAGGCAGGGCTCTAGGGCTGTAAGGTGTAGAGAGAAAATTAAAACTGGGCAGAAGTTTTAGCTAGAGAAAGTGTCCAATTCCGTAGTCGCTTAGTGTTTGTCTATTAAAAGTGCATGTATGTTTAGAGGAATTGTTTAATGTTAGAACGACAATTTTGTTTGAAATTTGGAGCTTGAGAACTATTTTATTTCTCTCCTCTGGGCTTCTAGGTTCATAATTGCTTGTCCCTACTTTTTATTATAGTAAAGATTAAATATTTTTGTTGTAGGGGAACCAAACGGTTTGCTTTGTAAACACGAAACCACACACACACTCTTCCTGAAAAAGCATTTTCCTCACTGACCCCTGCATGGTTGTTAAGACATGACTGGTCCATATGCGTAGCATCCTTTTCTTTTAAAATGTGCAAAGGAGTTGCCAAAGTGAGTGTATAGTGCTGTGTTCATTTCCTAGTTCTGCCTGAAATTGGGATCTGGTTTACTATGCAAGCAAGCAATTTTCTTTGCTAAAGATTCTGCATCCTAAATCTATTATGGGATACCACCTTAGCAATGGTAACATACGTATTTTCTGACAGGCTAAATGTCTGCATAAAACTCCTAAGTTTTATTTTACACATTTAGTAAAAAAACCCAGAAACTAAAAGCAAAACCCCAACAAAATAAAAAAAACCGACCAAACAAAAAAACCCCACCACCCACATTTCTTGACCAAATGGTCTGCTTTTTTTAATCTTAGACTGACCTTTGGAGTTAAGCCTCTGTGTGGTGTATAAATAAGTGGTGACCAATTACTCTTGGGAAGAAGGAAGTTTGATGAATCACAGGAAATAGTAAATTATGTGGATTCCACATGATTCCCAAGGTTGAAACAACTTTTTTCTGTTCTTCCCCCCTTGCACAGGGGCCTTAAAATGTCACTGATTTGATAGGATGGTAGGCTCCAGTTACTTCTGGAGGGCACGGGGTGGGGTGGGGGGGCATTGAGGGGAGTGAGGAACGGAAAGCAGAAGATTTCACAGTTGTTATCACACTGAGTAGGTTAAATTTGCTCTCTTTTGTTTCCTCCCTGGAGGGTGGAGAAAAACAATCCTGTCGTGCTAAAATTGTTCAAAAGCATACCAGCTATTTGGGGACAGCAAGCCATGAAATGGGGCCTTTAAAGGAAAAAAAAGTGTGTGAGGCATGGCTGTGGTGCTATTAACCTATTAAGTTTTACTCTGCTAGTCTCCCATGATTTAAAGTTTCAGCATGTCCGTGAAGTGGTAGTAATATAAATAGGGTGGGGAAGGCTGGAAGTACTAATAGCAAATAGACTCCAGGATGTGAGAGCAAATGGGGAAACATAGCCTTTCCTGGTCTACTCTGTCTCTGTCTCTTTGCTGCTATTCTCTTGGCTTCCTTGTCA
This sequence comes from Manacus vitellinus, assembly GCF_001715985.3. Lineage (NCBI taxonomy): Eukaryota > Metazoa > Chordata > Aves > Passeriformes > Pipridae > Manacus > Manacus vitellinus. The sequence goes on along the minus strand of NW_021940535.1, from coordinate 15,201,997 downwards.
ATTAAACTAATTGGTGCTGAAGATATTTCCCTAAAGGAGATCTCATACTAGGGCATTTCAGGCAAAATCATTTGCAAGACTTTTAATGTAGTCAGGATATATTAACAGTATGCAGGTTTTTTTATGCGTGAAGGGAATGCTTCGAAATTGCTCCATTGTTCATGGTCCATATAGCTAGACAAAACACTCGGTACTTACTGTCTCCAGAAAATGAAAGTTAATTTATACAGTGCAGCAACATACTTTGTTGTGGAGCCACATTAATATAATACAGTTTGAGTCACAGGAATTTTTACTATATGATTTGGTCTTTTTTGTAACAGAAGTAACTTTTTAAAGCAAAAGGAAGAATTTCCTTTCCACTTCCTTTCCTTTTTTTTTTTCATTTTGATGTTTGCACATTTTACGTCAGGAGGTCTGAGACCTTTATTTTACTTGAATGTCTGATACCTGCATTGTGCCACAAAGGTTTTCATTCTGCATTTCCTCTACAATAGAATTTACTTATTTATGTATGGTAATAAAACGTGTTAGAAAGAGGGTGCAAGAATGGTACTGAAAAGTGAGGTATCTATCTGGATTTTAGTATACCTTTGGGAGAATTAATTAAAAAAACCCAACAAACAAACCTTTAAATTACAAGCAGGTAATTTTTTAGATGAACTTTTGTGGAGTCCAATTGAGTTACAGAACTTTATTGTTTGTGTATCCTCAAAGGCATAAATGGCTATTTCCTAATAATAGCATTAGCTTGCAAATATGACTGTGCTTTTCAGAAGTAAACTCTGCATAGAAAGAAAGTGCCTAACTGTGATCAAAGACAGCTGTAGGATGAATGCCTTGTTTTAATTTTAAATCTTTCTTGCGATTAGTGTGTATTCCTTAGTCCCAGGGATGTACGTGATGCTTTATAAAGCACCAAGATGGAGTCCATATTCCACAGAACGCAGTGTGGCTGAGCTCATGCAAAACTGTTGCGTGTTTGCTGCCAGGATCACCTATGTGAAGAGCTCCAGTAAAGGCTTTTAGCATTGACCGTGTGGTTGGAAGCTGGATAAGTGGGTTTTAGTCACTGTGTGAGTGGTGGTGTGTTGCAGCTTTCCGCAGGGTAAATGCTTGGGACCCGTGTGGTACTTGCAGTAGCCTTAAAACTGTTCTCAGTTCAGGCATCTTTGGTGCATCTTCTGCAGGTCAGCTGCAAGGGTTTCATGCTGCCACCCCTCTGGGATGTGGCAGAAAATATCTGATGTGGAAATTGGCATCTTGGTCTAAAATGTGAAAACAGCTGTAACTTGCTTGCAGGATCTTGATTTCAGACCCTTTGAATGTGACTCTTGAGGGAAGACTGCAATTCCTACCTTGGTGGCTTCCCAAGAGCACCGGAGCGCTGACCTGACAACACAGTACTTTTCTTTTTAGATGGGTACTTGGGTTACGTCCCTGGTTGAGGCACACTGAAAACGCTCTGTCCCAGGTGCTCACCCATTGCAAGTTACCTGCCAGAAACCTGAACAGTTGAATTCCAGGAAGCAAGAGAGATGTAGGCTTGCCTTAATTACCCACTGGCTTTTCAGCAGCTCATTTGTACTTGAGTGCTACCATCACTTGGGAACATTCATCCCCAGCCGTGTAGAAGGTGACCCAAAGACTAGCACGAGGTGTGAGAGACATTACCTGTGGAGCTGGATGTATACAGGGCTTTCAAGTCTGTCGATGAATGGAAAGTTGGCTGAAAAATTTATTTGCATTGAACCAAATAAATCTAAAGCTTTCCATCTTAGTTAATGATTCTTTGTCCTTTAAGGTAAAGGTGTTTAGATCAGAAAAACTCATCCTTTTTCTGCTTGGAACATTTTATCTGTTGTTCACTTCTGGGTTTGTTTGGGGTTTTAATATTTCAACAACGTAAACTTCAAGTGGTTTAGTGAAAATGTGGGGAAAAAACTTACCATTTTAGTACACTAAATATTTCAGTTAATATAGCAGCTGAAACTTTCCTTTTGCTGAAGCTGTTATCTGAGTTTGAACCATGGATAGGTTCTGTTCGTATTTCAAAACACAAAATAAATTTTGCAGTGTATTTAGTATTGATTTCCTCCCCCTTCCCCAATCTAGCTGAAAGTCTTATGTGCTTATTTTTATTTTTGGACTTGCAGGTACATGATTAGCTTTCTACAAACTGTGACTCAACTTAATCCAAGGTCAGTTTGGTTTTCAGGCTTGCTGGGGCTCTCAGCAAGCATTTAAACCAATTTTCACTGTGACTGACCACTTGAAGAAAGTTGTAGACAAAGCTGGGCAGGAAGTTACAGAATACCTCTTCTTCAAGAATTAGTTACCACTCAAGTGCCAACCAATTTCAACAAAACTCTCTATGTAAATATTTCTGAGGTGCATGGTGAATTTTTAGTTGAGAGAGGAAGAGTGTCCTCAATGAAATCACTAATACATTTTTGGGGGATAGTCACATATGTAGAGAATGATCACAGTGCAGTTTGCAGGTGCTTTCTAAGTTGGACATTGGCCCTGGTGTCCGGGTTTCCCACACCCAAAACAACGTTTTCCATCTTAGATTGGTTCTGTTTTGTAGAATTAAATATAAATTAATTCGAAAAGGTCTGACTCTCTAACTGCCTTACTATAGCACACACAATCCTTCAGTCTGTTTGATAAGTCTGAAAAAGAGCTTTATTCAGTTGATGACTGAAACCGGATCTGTTGGAGGAAGACCGTGAGTTATGTCTTCATGCTAAAACCCCCCAAAGTAAGAATGTGTATTAGCAATGCCCCTTTTAATGTGAATAGGTGGAATATCTGTAAAATGGGGGGGGGAGTGGGAAGAGAGAAGAGCTGGAGACAGAGAGGCTGGCAGCTGAGCACAGATGCCTCGCAGCCACTGTCCTATGATGGGGCCGTCACCAAGGTGCAGAGCTGGCAGTGCGAGCAGAGAACTCTGAGATGGGCTTTGCTTCGAGTTTTAGTGCTGTTGGGTACAAGCAGCTCAGAAATGCTCTCTATACAGTGATCTTCTGTTCCTTGTGAAGATCTGTTTTGCTGGCCATGAACGAGCAGTGCCCATTGGTAATATCAATGAACTTTAAGGCCAGGCAGCGTGGTTTACTGAAGAGTGTTCTTGATAGTGTATTTAGTGTTCTTGATAGTGTATTTATTTTTTTTTTTTAATGCAAGATTTTTACCCTATAAAGAAACAAGATCAGCTGTACAAGGGGAAGTGCATGTATTTATAAATAAGCAAACTTTTTGTTCCCCAGAAAAGCATTTGCTGCAAGTACTTCCCTCTGTTTCTTCATCTCTAGAAGCTGTTGTCTCATGAAACTTGAGTTTTCAGAAACCTCCCAGTAGAATGAGAGTTGGCAAAGAAATTTCCTTTTATTGTATCATCTTTTAGTAATGGGAAAAGTGTGGTTGCCAGCAGACAATTTCTTGGTGTCATTTTTTTCTAATCAAAATGTTCTATCATTGGGCTGCTTTCACAAGGAGTCTCATTTGGCTCTCTTTCTCCTCTTGGAGTAATGACAGCATCCTTTCATTCCCAAATGACACCCAGAAGTCCCCTGCTATTGAGAGTCAGACAGCAGTGTGATGCCTGTGACTTTCACACAATCTGATAAGTATTCATAACTCTCAGGTTCTTTCTGCTTAGCTGGCGCGTATGAAAAGTGGCCACTTATAGCAGTGAACTGACAAAATGTCTTTGTAACTAGAACCTCACAGTCAGTTTCTGAGAGGGGGGAGGATATAGTGAATGTTCTTGTCAAATGGTTTAACATGATCTCTACTTCTGGGCATGCCTCGTAAAACAGAAGTCATGCGGTGAAGGGGAAGAGAGCACTTTTGATGTATGTATTATCTACTCCTCTGCCATGGTATGAGAAATGCTTGAGCCAGCTTGTCTGTTTACCCAGCTAAAAAGCAAATCAAGGTTACCCATAATTAGAGATGGTTGAAGAAGAGGATGTTCAGATCTGAGTCTGGATTAGAGGCAAGCTGCAGTTCGTGTTTGAGGCTGAATGATCTTGTCTGGCTTCAAGGGCACTGAAGCTGGAGACAGGCAATTTTCAGGAGTATTTTGGCCTCGAATGGCAGAAACACATAGTGTGTTGTTTATAACTTCTTTGTGAGGATAAGAGAAATTTTTGACTTAGAGTTGGCTCCTGGTAGAAAATCTAAAGAATTTCGTGCTCCTGCCCTCCCTGTGAAATTTATTTAATATTCATTGCCATGATATGTGAACTCCAAGGAAGCAATGAAGTACCCTTTATGAAAAAGAACAGAGAGCTGTGGCACCAACCCTGATCTGTTGTTACCTATGAGGAGATCTTGTGGAAAAAGATTATGTGGCTTAATTGGAATTCAGTTTTTTGCCACTGGCTTCCTTCATTCTCTGCTACTGGAGAATTTATGTGGACTGTGGGAATGTTTCTTCTCAATTCTCACCTCCCCAAAGATTTCATCAGTAAGGAAAGCAGATATAAAAATCTTTTTCCTACATGACTATTGGATCTGCGCTAGATTTCTAAAAATCTAATGCTGGGATCATTAATTATGTTTGTGAGCTACCAACATCACAGTAATAGGACAGAATATTTGTCATGAACGTGCTGTTTAGGTCTCAAGAGAAAAGGATAAGAACATGAAGACTTCCTGCCTCTCCCTACCTCCCTCCTCTGCCCCCCCTGCTGCAGTTATTTGAATGATTACATCTTCACATCTAAATATGTGAGCATGGTCTTGGAATGCTAAAAGTGGATTCTTTTCAGGTTTAATCTAACAAAGAGGGGTTAACAGTCAAATAGATTTGATGGTATCTATCTAATTGCCTTTTTACATAATTTATACTTTGCTAGCTATAAAAAGATGCTTTGGAAATGATTCGGAAAGTCCTTCAGGAATAGTCCCAATCTCTGCAGCCTTATTAAATGCATACAGGCATGTCTCCCAGTGAGAATCTCAAGCTGTGAAAGTCATTAGAATAATAAATTAAACTTCTATGTATACAGGCATTTTAAACTTCAGGTGAAAATTCCTTATATGCCATGTTCTAATTTTCAGCTCAAGGGCTAAAGAAACAGGACTTTGGGACTGATTGGTGATCTTCTGCAAAGTTTTACATGCACAACAAGTCACTGGGCCATGCTGGCTCCTGAAACATGCTGCAGAACTTGAGATGTTAATGTTTTGAAAAGTTCTTTTCCTTTCTTGACTTCTAGGGCTGCAACAGCTAAAATTTAATTAAACAGAATAGACTATTTAATGGTGGAAACTATACTGCTAATAACAGAGTGCATCTTGCTGCTTTGAATTGCTTCTGGTCAACACTTTCTAGTAAAGTCAACAATATATTTTAAAATCGACTCTTTGCATACACTGTTTAATCAGGATGACAAATGTGCTTCATCAGGTTTTGCAACTGGAGAAACGTGGCTTAGAAGAATAACTCCAAGAATCCAAAAGTCAAGAAGCCAATGGAAACAGTTATTTCATGGAAAAATCTGTAAGATTAGTACCTGCATGAATCTACAGGCAACTCCAGAAGAAAGGCTAGCATTGCCTTTTAGTATCAATTTTTTGTTTCCCCAAATCATCTTGTTTACATTACATTGGCTCATTTGATGAGTGTATTTGCTGGGATGTTTTGGGTACTTATCAACCAGTTTGTGAAGTGGGCAGAACAAAAGAATATACTTCATATTCTGTCAAAAACTGATGTCTCTTGAACCACTAGAATTAGTTACTTGACCTGAAACGTTTTATCTTCAGCCTTTTTGAATTACTTAACCCAGTAAGTGTGAGTACATGTCAGTGTACTCACCAATGCCATGCACATAAGGGAAGGGGAGGAGCACGCTATGTGTGAAGGAAGACAAATACATGAGGGAAATAGTAGATGAGTTGGAGAGAGGTTTGCAAGGGAGCTGCAATCTTAATGTTCCATTTAAGAATTTGGCATATACCTTGACTAATTGATATGGAATGCTCCCTCATAAATGTTACTAAAGTTACTTTGACTTCATTAGAGAGAAAAAGGTATTTGTATTTAGAGAAAAGTTGCAATTTCTTCCATTTCCAAAATTCTGAATTTTGTCAGAATGGGAGAATTCAATTAATGAAATCGATTGTTGTGAATTGAAGGATGCTACCTAAAAATCTAGGGAGTGGAAACGCTAGAGTTTCTTGCTTGATCATGTGGGGCTTTTTTAAATGTCTGGAGGTTACGATTATGCAATATGCTGGATCCTCTGATTAGAATTTTCTTTCTTAGTTGACACCTTAGGCTATGACTGCAAAATAAAGTAGTTTAGTCAGAAAGTCTAACAAAGAAATGTTAGGAAAGGGTATAACTTTAATTGGAATCAAATATGTCTTACTGGCTTCAACCACAGACAGAATTATATCTTCACACTGTGAGTGTGGCCTCTCACTATGCTTGGGTTGAGGAACTTCACCCAGAAGGTTTTTGTTTTCTCTCATAGACATTGCAGCAACCATTAGAAAGAAATCTATATGCAGGACAGTTTTAAAGGAGAAAAAAATTTCAAATACTTTCCCAATAATAACACTGAATCCAACTCTTGCTCATGCTGCTGCAAAGTAGTCTGTGGCAACAGCTGCTGCTCAAACAGCTAAAAACACTAAAGCATCTATTTCAATACAAATAAAAATAGACCTAAAAATGCTTAGTCTGAACCTAATTCAGAAACTAATCCAATATAAGTGTATTCTTGGAACTGGCTGTATTCAACGACTGGTCATTTTTAGCATTTCATCAGGCAACAGTGTGAAAGAAATATCTACTATAGAGGTGCCGAAGAGCCTAGTCAATCACAGACCAGAAGTGGATAGAACAAATGGTAACAAGTGGTAGTGTTTCTGTCTACTTTGGTGGACTTTCAACTCACCCAGATTCCTGGGCCCAGATTCCTGGGCTCCTTTTGGCCTGGGTGAGCAATAGAAATAATGTCCTGCACCTGCATTTGTTTTCCCTGACATAGATCTTCTGGGATTTATTTATGTAGCCTTTTTTCACACCTTCCTCAGGTGTGGATGAAAACCTCTATTTTTCTTCCCTAAAGTCCTAGGGAAACATCCTTTTTTTAGGATGTTTCCAAGAACGGGAGAGACTACTTGTACATTGACTGAGTTCCAGATGTGTACAAATCCATTTCCTCAGGCTTTTCAAGGTGTAAGTGGAAATTCCTCCTCCTTCTTTCCTGCTCTTGTGAAGAGGACATGACATATTTCTTGAAGAATGCTTATTGAGTCTCCAATTAAGAATATACTCAGAAGTTTCCCATAATGGAAGTGAATGCCTGTAATTCTAATGTTAGAAACATTGCTTTTCTGATTGTATTGTGATGGTCTGACATGAAGAGGCAAAGAAAGTATTTTTCCTAGTCATGCATTTCTTAAAAGACCTGCCTTTGTTATCCTCATCTGAGCCAGCAGAACTATATAGATTGCTAGCCCTGAGACTGCCCATCCAGTCTGAAACTCAAACTTGAAAGGGCAATTACAAAGCCAAGGGATGATGCCCACACCTTCACACTTCATCAACCTGGGCAAAGTTGCAGAATGAATGAATACTACAGATTGTATGCACTGCTTATTTTCATAAAATTTGTGTCTTACTTGCATGTGGTTCCCTGGGTTTTTGGATGTCAAAGTGCAATGTCCTGTCAGCATTATCCCTTACAGAAAGGGAAATGGTAATTCTCGATCACATTTGTTGTCTCTTACACCTTCAGTGCTGGAGGAGAATTAGGGCTTAGGACATGCAGGCTTTCTGATTCATGCTCCTTTGCTGTGCTGTCTGGAGCACATTGCTTTGGCAGTAGTGTTGGAGTCAGAGGTGGAAGTCAGGGAAAGAGCACTGAAGACATGACCTCGACCTCTGTCTGCAAGGAATTTTAAATCCAAGGGGAACATCCTTGCGTGAAGCAATGCACTGAAGCCCCACAACCAGTGTCTGCCCAGTGTGGCTTCACATGGCTTCAAAATGGCATTCCATGGCTAATTAGAAAAGCCACAGTGCAGCCCACCATTGATGCTTGGCTCAAACCTGTGGGCAGCACTTGGCAGGAGGAAGGTGTCAGAAGCACTGCAGTGGCTTTAAGGGCTGCACTCAGATGTTGTGCTAAGCCCCATTCCTCTCTTCAGGTGAAAGTCTTCTCTCCCTGCCTGTCAACCACTCTATTTGCAAGAAAAACAGAGAAGAGACAGAGATTTTCCTAGAGCTGCTTAACAACATGAAACAATGTTTTCCCAAAATGACTGGAACCATTCCTTGAGCAAGAGAGAACCTGCAGGCAGAGGAAGTGCCCCTGCATTCTTTCTGTATTTCAACAAGAGCACAGAGACAGGCTTTTGACAGGTAGTAAGCAAAGTTTGATTAATTGACTTATCTATGGGAGATAGAAAGAACTGTAGCAGTCAGCACTCTGCTGGCTTATACCTCCCTAATATAGTTCTTTGCAGAACAGAGCAGTCAAATAATGACCACATTTCCCCCCCTGCACTTTCTAATGAGTTTTTGCTGAGCTTGTAGTTCTACTGGGGAAATACTCCTGATTTGATAATTGATACGCAGTGCCTAACCTTCCCTGGGACAGATTTGCAAAAAAAAAAAAAAAAGGTTTATGAGCAGGCTTAGTGTTTTCATCATATGTAGTATCCCTTCTGAATTGTAGACTCTTTATTGCTACTATTACGGTTGAGAGCTCTTCCCATATTTCTGTCTTTTGCTTGCCTTTAGTGAACAATATGTGAATTTTGTAATCCAAGTTTTTCATGTGAGTGGCCTGGAAACTTAACTGCTGCTTTATCATGAGATAAACCTAACTCCTCCTCTCATGGGACTAACAGATGCGTCCACTATGTCGTGTTAAAGGAATAATTAAAAGCTTCACTTACATGCAATACGTAATGTCCAGAAATAACTGCACCCTGCTTCAAGATGTGCTGTAATTTGTACCATAACTTTGGATTGTTTTGGTTTTCTAAAAATAATAAATGACTCTCCAAACAGTGGTTGGCCAGAGGCATACAAGAAGCAATCCATAGTATATGGATTTGTTCAATGGCATTTAAAGGACCCTGATTAAAATTCAGCCCAGGCTGGAGCGATGTTTACTGAGGGCTGTTTGAAGTCATACATTGTGCTGCAGACAGACCAGAGGGATGCACAGATTGAAATGTTTTACCTTGCCTGTCTGAATCTGGCTGTCAAGAGCTGATGGCGCTCTGAGAGAGAGGTATCAACATTCTTGAGCAGTTTGACTGCTGCTGCTTAAGAGTTTTAATTTTCATTGTTTTCAAGTCAGCGTAAGCTCAGCATCCGAGACCTGGGCAATAACAACAATCTTGTTAGCTGGATCTGTGTTTTTTTTGTTGACTACTGCAGACACTATGTTTAGATATTTCATTTTAAAGTAGAATGCATTTGAAACTTTGTGCTGTAAAACAGACATCACTTTTATTCTTTTTCCCCTAACCACATTCAAGTTCATCTTCATGTGACTCTGAGGAAAGATGAATGTATTATTCTCTCTTACTTCAGTCTCCCTCTCTGACTAGAGTACATAAGTACCATAGGAAAAAGAAAACAACCCACCAAAAAACCCACCAGGCACTTTGTTGAACCTCTGTATTGTTTTATATTGTGGGGTTTTTTGTTTGTTTGGTTTGTTGGGTTTTTTTGTTCTTTTCAAATGGAGAACTTGATTTAAAAAACAAAACAAAAATCACTAAAAATCTGAGCTGAACATATGATTAAAAATAGATTCTTTCATTTTATTTTTTTCTTGGTTATGGCATTTGACTAGGTTTCAGTGTAATAACTCTAAAAGGACTACTCCTATTCTATTTCTATATGTATGCCTTACCACAAGCTGCATAACCTTGGAAAGGAAAGATGCAGGTTGTACAAAAGGGTTTAAAATCAGGTAAAGTCTGAAGAGTAAGGTTTTGCTTCTAGAACAAATCCTGAATAGAAGGAATGCAAGCAGGGTACATCCTTCATTGTTAACACAGGCAAAACTCGCACTACCTTCAAATTACTCTCTGCATTACTTACCCACTACTTTATTTAAGTCCATGGAAATATCTATTTGGTATATAGAACTAGTTAACCAAAATTATGAGAGTTAAACCATCATTAATTAATTAATAAAAGAGAATGCAAAGTGCCATTTTGCTCAGGGTAAAAGGATAGTGGGCAAAAGTTCTAGATAACAAAGGAAATATATTTGAAGTGTGTTGATGAAGACTTCAAAACATCTGACTTTGTATTTTATCATTCAGGCTAATTCTGCTGGTCTGCAGTGCTGAGAGCTTTGCATCTTCTGCTCCCACTCACTGTGGTGTGAACTGACAGTCTCGCTGTTGTGATCAGCTCAGATGTCTCTGCTGGAAGTTTTCTGAGTTTTCCTTTTCGCAGACTGTCAGACATTTGGATGTTTTGTCAACATCCGGAGTGTGTTGTCAGGCTCTGGTTTGGCTAAGCAGTTTCTGAGTGTGCTGGGACAGGTCACGTTTCATTTGGGGTGTTTTTGTGTTGTTTCCTGTCTTGAATGGGTGTGTGCAGCTAACAGCTGTGTAGGAGCAGAGAAGCCACACAAACGTGGTCATGAGAATGTGCAATAGTGGTTAATTAGTAAATGATAAATCATTATGATACTAATTTCTTCCAGTATCTCCTAGAATTATGTTGGCATGCTGAGCTTGTATAGAAAAGGGGTAGAAGTTGCATTGCTCTGAGAGCTTATTCACCCTGTTTTGTTGTACTTGGACATAAGCAGCTATTCTAAACTAACATGTTCTCCTCCATTGTTAATTACCATTCTTGGATTTATCTGATGTGTCAGTATTTCCCTTTCAGCTTCCAACAGGATCCCTGTTATAAACAAGGCATTTTCACTAAATGTCTAGGTATATGTTGTGAAAAATAGTGATTCAGGAAAGTAAATTATGTGGGAAATGGAACACACAGAGATAATTATCTATGAAGTTGGGGAAAATAAGTAAAGCTTGGTCCCAGTTTTGATAGAAGTCATTGGTTCGGTTTAAAACTCTTTAATTGCTGCTTGTAAATGTTTATCGATAGTTATTACCCATTTAGAAGAGCAGTGCTGCTAGCATCTGAAATGGAGCAAAAAGTGGCAAGTAATTGAGCCTTGAGGACTCCTTGTCACTTTGAAAAGCATAGCTGATCTTCATATTGCAGTTTATGGGTGCCTGCGTGTAATGAATGCAGTTATGGTTAATTATTTTTTGTCTAACATTTCCTGAGCTATAATCAAAACTCATCCAGAAGTATAAACGATCATGAAACTTGAGGGGCTGAGGAGCTAAAAGGGTTGATGATGCTGCTCAACTAGTGGTGAGCATCTGAGTTGGAGTCTTGTGAGCATCGGTCCCTCCATGAGAAACCAATTTGAGTGTTCCTTCACTTTGTAGTGCAGAAAGCTCCTAGACAGAGGCATATTTTTCAGTGATCTACTGGTGCAGCTGGCTAGTTTGATAAATTTAGTCCATGAAATTAGCACAAATATGAACAGAACAGGCTTGATGCTTTTTAAAGAAGTTTCAAACAACAGTTTGAAAGCAAACAAGTAAAGGGGTATTACCTGATGTCTGGAGGGGAAGAGTTAGCAACACAGTTAAAATTATATTTGATTTTTTCCTCCAAGGATACAAAATTTAATGGGCATCTGGTAGTGTCTTAGATGTCCTGCCTAACATTTAAAGTATGTGCTGATAAAAAATTTTCACTGTGTTGGTGGCAAGCTTTAAAATTTTAGTGAATTCGGTGGAACATCTGCGAAATGACAATAGAGAACTATTGGACAGTTGAACAAATGCACTGTCCAATGTATATTAACAGTTCAAAAATCAATGTTATTTGTACCTGGGGTAGGGGGAATGGACCAATGAGGAGTGAGGTGTGGAGGAAATTAAGGGTAGCTGGCAAACAAGAGCAGAATAAGTAGTTTGGGTGAAAACTGATTCAGCTTCATCCTATGGTGGTAACTATGCATTTAGCTTTGCATGGGCTGTGTGACCTGAGGTGCTGAGGAGACATTTCCGAAAATGCTGTTGCAGGCAATAAGAAGTACTGTATCACCTGACAGCTAATTAGGAAGGAGAGAAATCTCCTCCTCCCTCTGATACTGTGTCTGTTAAGTCCTCAGCTGTGCAGTAGTAACGCTTATGAATGGTACGGATACGGGATACCTTTGCAGTGCAGTGTTCATGGGAGTGTCAGCTGCGTGATGCTAATAAGATAAACACAGATACAGTGTCTTCAGACTGTCTTGCAAAATGTGAATTAGTTTTCTCCAAGGTCTTTGTTAGTTTTCAGGCAAGTGTGATTTGCAAGGTCTTTGCTCATATCCTATGTCATAGAAACAGTTTAAAGAAATCTCTGCTTCATATTTTAGATGTTGTGCTGTCTGAACTTTTTTTTTCCTACACAAAAAGAATAAAACCAAAATGCATTTCCAAAACCTTAGAATGTCAAATTAGCATCTTTGCATTCTTAATTCTGAGTGCCTCAGTTGTGAAGGCCAGTGGAGATTTTCTCATTCTTCCTTGTCCCACGTGCTTCATGCTCCAGATCCCTGACACAATTTCTTTGGTGGAAACTCTTTCCCCTTTTGTTCCCTTGGCTCCCCATCTCCATCTCTTACATAAAAATCAGTTGCAGTGTTTCTCTCTAGGTATTGAATGCAGCACTATCTTTGGACAGGTATCTTTTCCCTGTTGTTATGATTAATCCTTGCTTAAGGCCATGATGTGGTTTGACTGATCGTATGAGTGGATGTTGGGTGCACAGCAATGCGCAGCTCCCAAAAAAGCTCTAGAGGGGAGACTTGCAGAGTAACTGCCTTGCAGGGTAGGTGCTGCCTTTCCTTGCTGTGGATCAGTCTGCCTATAAGTCATGTCAATGGGAATCAAATGGCACCTATAATCTATGTGAAATGCAGCATAACTCTGTTTCACAAGGTTAAAAAAAAATAAAAAATCAGAAGCAGTCTGAGTCTGAGTAGAGGACATGTACAAGGTATGCTTGTCGCATTCCCCTAGAAGGCTGGTAGTTAATCATGCACACAAACATCTGGCCTGCTAGGATGCAGTCTGTGTGTTGGATGTGGTCTGTAATTTCACTTTGTATGGTCTAATGCAACATGACTTGTATCTCCATGTGCATGTCACTAAGGTCTAGCTTAGTGTATGGCTTTCAGTGGTGTTTGGAAGTCATGTTTGGCTGGAACCAAGCAAAAATTTTCATATCCCTTTGTTAGACCAGTGTATGCTAATCCTGTAGAAATTGCCCTGTACTGGAGCAGGTAATTCATCTGGGGACAATATAAGAATTTTCTTAGAATATATGATTTTGGGCATAAGAATAATTATCTTCTCTATTTTCCGTACTTGTACAGGTGTTCATTTTTGTCTCTGAGATCTTGTAAATTTTATAGAGAATGTTGAAGTAGTTTGTGAAAAGTGATTTCAGTATGAAGTTGTGCTTGCTGAGTACATGATCTGTAATGCAACAGAACTGTTGGATGAACCTGTTTGGTGGTATTTGATCTGAGTCTGAATGGTCATCTACAGTATGGCTATCCCTTAACAAAGATACTTTTTTTTTTTTTTTTTAACTGGTGTTAGGTAAGATATGAAGAGGTAAATGAAAACCTTTGAGCGTTCATCTCTTCTGTGTGTGATTTTGAAATGTAGATTTTGAGTCTCAGATCACTCAAACCAGGGTCCCAATGACTAAGCTGATTTCATTGGGAGAGGTCAGTCAGTTCCTACAGTGTAACTGTGCTGCAGAAGGTAGTTCCTATTGTGACCTTAGTGCTGTAATGATCTTGTAAATTGATCTGTAGAGGAGGATTCCTCTTTCTGTATGGGTAGATTTTAAAAATCATTGCAAGTTAGGACTTATATGCTCTCTGGTTCAGCACTTCAAATGCTATGTAGAGTGTTGGGACAGAGATTAACAGAGGCAGAAACGAATAGCTTTCAGAAAATGTGATGTGGCCCTCAATGAACCTACTGACAAATCTAAGTTGAATAGAAAGTATGCAGGGAGGAAGAAATAGCTCTGCTGACAATTCAGAAAAGCCATCAGTTTTTCACACCACTAAGATTTGCAAGAGGGAGATTTTGTTCACACGTAGTTTGATCTGGCAGGATTTGGGACAGGGGGTAAAACCTGCACCCTTCAGTTGTTATCTTGTCTTGCCCAGAATTATTCACCTGCCAGCCACTGTGTTTTTATTGTGAACAAACTGTATTCCATTGCAAGTTATGGGAGCATTAGTGCTGTGAATGAAACTCTGGCTCCATATTGGTGGCTGGAAGGAGGATACGAGAAGGGCTGGTCCCGCCCCAGCCACTACTCTAAGCTCTGAAACCGATACCAAACACTGCTTGCTGCTCCCAAGGCCAGTTTGAGTGAGGCTTGTGCTCACATGTGTTGTCGGGAGTCTTCAGCACTGTTAGCAAAAGAAAGAAAAAAAGAAAAGAATGGCTTTCTAGTTAGCTCAAATTACCTTGTTCACAGTAAATGAAGATTAAAAAAAAAAAAAAAAAGGCTGTTTCCTCCTTGTTATGACAGGTCTGGCTGTCAAAGCCCTTACTGTTGCAGTGCTGCCCTGCAAGGCAGCTGCAAAGTCACCCGAGCTGTTTGGCTGCTTTGCTAACAAAGTAAGTGTTGCGAGAGCCTTGAAACACTTGCTCAGGTAAGTAATGTTTCAAACAGGCCACCAGTGAGAGCAAAGCTCCTTTTATTCTGTTTTTCAGCTGTACTGCTGGAGAGGCGCAGGCAAGGAGGAGGGAAATATAACTCTAGACAACAGCATATATAGTGCTATATAATGCGTAGTTGCACTTGTTTCAAAGTCTGGAGGCTTTAGGAAGGCGACAGGCAGAGCAGGGCTTGCTTCCCAGGTGAGGCCCCGAGTGTTTTGGCCATGAGAGCTGTGTTAAGGTTTCTGTGACGGGCTGGATGGCTGAGGGATAGTGTATGTGCTTGTGGAAAGGGAGTGGGTCGGTAAGTGGAAGCACATGGTGCTGGCTGGCATTGCTGCTCCCTGTGTTTGTACTAGGATAGAGTTTCTAAAGGATTAGATAACACGCCTGAGCTCCATGGCGTGCAGTTTTTAAACTGTGTTTACAGTTCAGGAGGTACTGTGAGTAGAGATGATTATGTCCTTTAAGTGCTGTTTTTGTTGCAGCTTCTGTGATAAAAGGAGGCTCTGGTGAAGATGTTTTTACTGGCAGATATGTATTCTCAGAGCAGTGGCTGTACAAACTTTTGGGGGATGGGAGAAACCTACAGAGATACCTCAGCACTTCCCTTTAATAAAGGCACATCATTAAGCCATTTCCTGCACATCTGAGAGGCTGCTGGAAGAGCAAGATGGTATTGAAATGAAATTAAAGAACTGCTTGATTTTTTTTCTTTGTAGAGTATTATTTAATTTAATCTTTTTTGGAATATGACTGTTTTCTTGGGAAAATAATGTAATGAAGACAGCAGAATTGTGTAGTTTCTAAGGTCTGAGTAACTAGAGGGAGAAATTTCAGTCTCTTCTTTGCTTTCCCCTTCTGAAAATATAAAATCTGGGAGAGAGTACAAATTTCAAAATTGTTTTACCATGTCAGCTATTAGTGCGATTGATGTAGTCCCTGTTTGTAATATAAAGAGGCCTTACGTGTGTGTTCCCTACCATGTATATATGTATATATATGTTGTACTACATAGGCACAAATATTCATACCTGTATCTGTACAATGTATACATATTATTCTTATATAATGTGCTGTAACATACCATAATAAAAATAAAACAGAGGAGAGGGAAACTGCCTTAAGACCCAGGCTAGTGATAGGTGCTGGGTACTGGGCAGCAGCATGTGAGCCGGGCAGGCACTGGGTGGCTGTCAGGATTGGTCTGATAGGCAGGGTGAGTGTCCTAGCAGGCCACTCTCTGTACATCTGACTATTGCCACTGACTGTGGTGGGAACGGGTGCACAGGGATGTTTCTGATGACCAGCATACTCCCTGGAGAAGAGCTCTTAGCACTATCCCCTTGTCTCCTCAAGACAAGAATGACACCTGTCTCTTCACTATGTAGTGGGAATCATGAAGAGTTCTTCAGGCTATTTTGAGCCAAACAGCTAGTATGGTTTGATGGTAAAAAGGAAACAACTAATTTAGTATTTTGGTGATGCTTGGAGTTGGAAGATCTTATTCACCACCACAGCATTTCTGTCCATATGGGAAGAACCCAAAGTTTGTGGTGGAAAGATGCATAAAAATTACAACTTGGAAGATGCAGACTTAGCAATACAGCTTAGAGTATTCAACGGAGTCCTTGTATGACCTTTATTCAGCAAGGAGGTGGTCTTGCAGCACTTTACTGCAATAGCTCTTTGCAGCATATTGCTCAATATCATAATGGCTGCAGAAGAGCCAAAACATCATGCTCTTTCTGTCATCTTTCATATTTTTTTCCAGAGTTGTGATCCAGCTGCATCTAGCTGGCTTTTTTTTTTTTTTTTTTTTTTTTTGTAATGGAGCTGACGATCCCACTGACTTCCGTAACAATGAGTTATCCTCAGTTTGTTTGTATATAAAAACTACAGAGCAAAAGCAAGTCATGTCTTTGTAAGTCAATACTGAGACATGGGTGAAATGATTATTTGGCATCCTAAGGATATGACGGGGATTTTTTTACTGCTGGTCTTCGAATTGAAATGTTGAAAATATCTTTTTATATGTGAATATGGACATGGTATGTGCTGGATTTTTATCTGTCACACTGCATTTTGATGCTTCCCTCAGAGAAGATGAACCTTTAAAAATGTTTCAGCTGAGAAAAGGTATTATTTTTTCACATAAAAGCCTTACACTTTGCATAAATATTAATGCTTCATATTCAAAACTCTGTGTTAAGTCTATGCTGTACTCTGTTTACAATTTATATATGTTTAACCTTAAAAATGTGGATTTTTTTAGGCTAATTGGTAAAATGCATACTTCTGGAAGTATAAAGTCAGAAGTTATGAGTCTGGGCTCAGTCCTCCAGTTCTTTGTCTCCCACATACTTGTTTGGATTACAAATCAGAGCAAGCAGCTTTTTAAGTTATTGATCCCAAAGCAGCTCTGTGCTTTCACTGGTGTTGAGCTGAAAGGATAGGTCAGAATTAGCTTGACACCATGACAGCTTCCCATCAGAGGACTGATTTTGTTCCAGGTGCCAGATGGAGCACACTAAAAGTTGCTGCAATTTATACCTCACTGGTGTCAGCCTGCTGCTGATGTTCAGGGTTTGATATGAGGCACCTATACTGTCTGGTGATGGGGAATCATAACCAAGGGGACGGTAATGTGCTTTAGCAATAAATGCCGCTTGGGAAAAGCGAGGGTGAAAGAATTCTCAAAAATCTTAAGAGCCACCAGAATACAAAGAGTGAGAGGGTTTGTCTTAACTTCATATCTTATATTACCACTGTCTCAATATAGTCTGCTTGAGAAAAATGTCCTGATGCATGACCGTGTTAAACTGCGTCTGCACCTTTAGAGGGAAGACAGTCATTACAGCACCATGTCCCATGTGAAACGTAAAAAAATTGAGCAAAACCAAATCCATGCTCTTTACTGGTGTATTGAATCATCTGAATTAATCTGTAGAATTTCAAGTAGAATATATTCTAAATAAAAACAAGTTCCTTGGCAAACACCAACTTGCTGGTAGGAATCTTCTAAAGGAGGCTTTCAGTAGTCAATGTGTTTTCTCATAGTGTAATGATTTAGTGTGGCCAGACCACCTTCAGTAAAAGGGCAAAGTAAATTTTGAGATATATCCCATATCTGTAATCTTTCTATGTCAAAAAAACCCTGGTTGCTCTCCAGTTTAAAGAATGACGTCCAGATTTGACAAGTGGCACTAGTAAAACTCTCTGCTGAAAACCAAACATAAAAGATATCATAGAATTCTTTTTTATAGTTGTTCAATGGCTTGTAATTATTGCAGATTTTTTAAAATAGATTTATTGATGGGCTGTCTTATAACTTCGCCATGAAAAGTTACAGAAAACTCTCTTTTTTAGACTGCCTTCAGTCACATAGGTAATATTGTCAGTGATGACATACGTGGTGAAAAAAGCCTTGCTGCTTTTCTGTTTTCAGGAATGGAAGAAAACAATGTTTTTAACTTGGAGTGAAACATTATTGACTCCACAAATGAAAAATGAACAGCTGATGAACCAGATTCCATTTTTTCCTTATTCCCTTTTTCTCTTGGCCAAAAGAAGAGTATGTATAATGTATGATTGTGGTTAACATGTCTTAAAAAGAGTTCCAATATCTGAGATAAAAAAAGTAACTGTTGAAAAGCATACCTGCCTATACATGCAAGATTGCACATACAAAGGATGACTTGAGAGGGGAATCTTGAGAAACAAAAGTTAAGTAAAACTAGAAAAAGTGCTTGTTACTGGGGGGACTGATCCGAAGATCCTTGTTTAGGAGTTTTAGTGAAATGCTGACTATATGTTTCCAAAGTTTTATGTATTCTATCCTTTATATGCAATATCTAAAATAGATATAATGGAACACATGTAGTGGCACTTACCATTTATTATTTTGTATCCCTTACTGTATGATCCCTTTTTTTAGACATTAATTGTAAATTTTTTTTCTACTGTAGACAAAAAAGAAGAAAAGTGGAGCTTTACTCAATGGTTCAGAAACTTCATAAGAAAGGATTAATCTTGCTCCCCGTTGTCAGTTGCCATGCTGTTGATAAATCCTAGTAAAACAAAAGTGACGGGACCAAAAATGGATTTTAAGTCTTCTTAAAAGTAATGAGTGTCTATTGCCTCTGTCTCAAAGAAAACTCCAACATCTGAACTTCAGCTCTCTTCCCCCCTTGCTAAAAGTACATTCTCTTTTCCTTTTTCCCATTCTCCCTTTCCTAGCTTAAGGCTATGGTTACAGTAGTTAATTTTTAAAACAGGAAAATAGAGAATTAAATGGAATTAGAGAAAGATGCCTTTGTACTAGGTACTGTACAGTACAGTGTTTAAAAAGTCAGAAAATATGTTAGCAGAAAATGCCTAGACTGTAATTTAGATAACAACCCAGACAATGAGCTAGCTTGTTAATTGTAAAGGCTGGTGGAGACCTGCCAGTTAGAGAACTTGTCTTTTTTGTATCCCGCTGCTCCTTGCAGCTCTCCTAGATGGCAAATGACAGGACATGAGCTTTTTTAGTTTAGACCTTTATTTCTAACAAAAAAAAGTCTATGTATCAGAAGAACCAGTAGCTGAAGTTTTATAACAGTAAGTAATAATCAGCACTGTGAGGAAGCAGTCAGGATGGGTGGTCTGAAAAGGAGGGTAAACAGAGATCTATGGCCTGAACATTGGTGCTGTAGACATCACTGTAAATGCTCTTTAGACTGTATTGCAAACAGTGAATCTCAGCAAATTACTCATCTGAAAACTGTTTCTAAAATAGTGGCCATGAGGTATGCAAAATTATAGGTTAACAGCCATCAGACACCTTTTTTTGTTTTTTTTTTGCAGCTGCCTTAGAGTAACTACAGTCATGGAGAGGCAAAATAGGAGTGCCTCAACTGTCAGGCTGCTCAGTGGGTTTTGCATGATCTCTTGGATAGCTCCTGGTGGAAGTTTGTTGGGGGGAGATGAGCCCTGCAGCGCTCCAGCCCTGCCTGTTGTGTTTCTCAGTGGACACTGAATGGGAAGATGACCTGGCAGGCTGGTCCCCAACCCATCAATCCTCAGCCCATCTTAATGCTTTTAGGCTATGGGTTTTGAGGAGCAGAGATACTACACCTGATGCAGAGTTAAACAAAACAGTAACTTCTGAGGTCCCAGCAAAGAATTTTAGCACAACATGTCCATAAACACCTGAGTAACCCTACTGCTCTTCTGCAAAATATTAAGCATGTGGTTAAAGTATTCTGTTAAATATGCATGTGGTTAAAGTATTTGGTTAAAGCAATAGCTCTTGTAGAGGTGTGAGGTGCCCACTTCATCTCTGAGGGGCTTGGGCATGATTATTTCCTGCTCACAGTTTAGGCTAGGATTTCCTAAGGAATTTGTGGGAATTAAGCACAAGAATGTCACTGCATTTCAATGGTGTTGAGTGTCTGATGCTGCAAGGGCTAAGCTTATGCAGAATGACATTAGTCTGACTGACTCTGTGATTTCAAACTGACATAGTTAAACTGATGCAAAAGACTGTATGCATAAGCCTAAGTCAACATTCTCTTGGTTTTATAAGTTTGGTTTAAATTAATTAGGACAAAGATTTAAACTACGGTAAAGTAAGTCACTCTTAAACTGAACTGTGAGTATATTTGATAAAATTTAGTGCAGGCAGACATACTGAAGATGTATAGATATGGGTTCGCATTTTCTGGTCAAACCAGCTTAAATTCTCTGGGTTTTCTTTGCCAGAACAGCATTAGTTCCACAGAAACCCCTCTATTTGGATGCTTCCACAAGCTGTTTAATTTATTTTGTAGTTTCCTTTAAAGGTTGATAGAAGTAAATTTACTCTTTCCTTTACTGTTCGACTTAAGGAGTCCAAATATTGTGCCTCTACAGACAAAGATAATAGACAGGACAGCCACTCTAGAGAAAACTCAATCATCAGAAGGGCTGGACCTTCATAGTTGTATTTTATTCTCTTTTTGACTCTTTGTATTAACTCATCATAAAGTTTGGCAACACTTTTTAAAATTTATGCTTAGGTTTTGGAAGGTAAGTGGAAAAGACAGGATGTGCCCCCATTCCAGCACAGATTTTGGTGGAGAGTCTGGGAGGTGTGTGTGTGTGTGCTAGTGCCAGGCTGACTACTTGAAGAACAAATTTATTTGAGAAGGGATTTCTTCAGCAGCTGGTGGCTTCCTCTTTTGACCTATGCCACTTCCAAAGAAGACTCAAGATGTTTTAGTGGTGATGAATTGGCAGACTTGTCACTAAGCTGTAAATCTTGAATCTGCCTTGCTGTGTTGAGGTGTGAATCCAAGATCTAGAGGAGGTCAGCATTTTAGCCTGCTGCTGTGTATATAAAACTCTTAAACCTTCTTTAGCAAAGGAAATACTGTTAAGAATACTTTTTTCACTTTTACAATCTCTTTGCTATTCCAAAATTATTTGATGGATAGCTGTGTTACCAAGTAAATGCAAGTGAATTAAAAGCAACAACAAGAAAACAACCAACCAAAGAAAAAAAAACCAAAACAAAATCCCCAAACAAACAAACCAACCCCAAACCAAACTACCCCTAAAAAAACCCTAAATAAAACTAAGAAAAATTCACCAAAGTTAAACCCTGAATAATTTTTTTCTGATATGACTTTAATTTCTTCTAGTTTGAGGACAGGTATAGAAGAAACAGAAAATCTCCCTTATTTAAATGTAACTTATAATACTGATACTGTTGAGTGTTATTCTGATGTTCCCATTAGGAAGACAGGTTTCTACATAGGCTCTAGATTTTTTATACATTCGGTGTTGTTGGATTGCATATTGTTGCCACAATACTTGGTTTTTTTTATACTCTAAACTTTTTCAAATTGCCTAAGGAACTGTCTACCTGGCATAATGCAATCTTAAGTTAATTTAACTCACTGTGAATGAACTGCTGGGTCTGTGCTTGCTACTGCAGAGCAACCAACTCAAGTGCAAAACGCAGTTTATGTCTACTATTATGCCTTACTATGACTAAGTGTTAGCCTTACTTCTGGTTCTGCTATACTGGCCTTTTTGCTGCCTGTCATCCAGTCTATGACTAGAAAAGGTGAAATGACAAAGGGCTGAAATGCTATACTGTAACATGTAAAAAAACCCCCCAACAATGAACTTATTTATTTTAAGGTGACCACAACATTTTAATGTAATTTGTAGAAATTGAATTGATTGATGTAGAAATTGAATATCTACCTTCAGTAGATATTTCTAATATCATTGAAAGTCTTAAAATCAAGTGATGTGAAAGTATTTACAATTCCCTGTCATTAGCTACTGAGTAGATACATGCATGCTCCTATGTAATTGAACTGAATGAAGAGTTTAAATTAAACTGCTTATTTGTCACACCGAGTGAATCCTCTCTTTCACAATAAAAGTCCAGGTCCAGCATATTAAAATCAGCTGTGAGAAAGGGTTGTTCTCAGCAAGTAAGAAGATTTGAGAGAGTATCAACAGAATTTCACCACAGAAGGCTTTGCTCACATGCAATCCCGTTATTTCAAGTACAATCTACTCCATCTAAAATTAGCATATATAATTGAATAGTGCCAAAGGCTGAAATAATTTACACTTAAGCTCATAGCATTTTTTGTAACACTAAACAAACAGATATATACATACAACCCAAGCGAAAACACCCTCTAGGCTTTATCCCTCCCCACCCCCTCTAATTAAATGGATTTCAGAATTGGGCCTGAGATATTGTGGTGACTGAAGATGCTCATCTGGAAATCCTGCCTTTTTTTAACACATAAAGTGGTGACCTCTGTCTTGACCTAGATTTGCAGATAGCTGTTAGATAGCTCTTTTGTGTACTATTCTTGGGTCTGATTTTGAATAACCATGGAAGGTGGTAGAACAGTATTGTTGACAATAATAATGTTCATTTATAGAGCTTTTCTATCAAAAGGCCTCAAAAGTGCCTAAAATAGCGTTCTCATTTTGCTTAGAAGAAATCAAGTCCCTAGTGACAGCTTAGTCAAAATCACCCAGCCAGCTAATGACGAAATCAGAAATAACACTGAGGTAACTACACTCAAAACCAAGACCTACCTTCTTGGTCCTCCCTGTGTTCTCAGAATAGATTATCACTGACTGTGAGCAGGAGGTTCATAAACAGATCACAAATCTCCTCACACCTCTTTGCCAAAGAGCTCTAGTTTCTAGTAGCATCAGGTGTATTCATTAAGTGTTGAAGTAGTATGGCTCAAATGAGTTAAATCCTGCGCCTTTTGGCATGTTCTTTTGTTGTTGACAAAGATATTGTTTTCTGGGGTACATTTTATACTGCTGTGTTCCGAGTTTGTTTGCCAGAGCTTAAGCTTTCTTCAAGGAAGCCTCTGTTTGCATGCTTAACTTTTACTGTGATCTCTACTAAATGTTAAAAAATTAGTTTAAGCACTGGCAGACCCTCCAATGTGCATTATAGGCAAGCTGAAAGGAACGTATCTGGAGAAGAAGGCAAGGCAGCAACATTTCAAGTGATTGTATGAAAGGACTCTTTTGGTACGAGTTGCAGTTTAGCCCTAGTTTTCAATCACACCTTATTGTCTGGTAGCTGAGTTATTCTAATGTGACTGAGAGCAGAATCTAGCCAGGAGGTTGTGGTGATTGCTGGGCAAATATGAAGTATGTGTGCTTTTCCCCAGAGTGCATGAGGGTTGCAGCAACTCAGTGCATAATTCAGCCACCCTCAGGGCTTGACCTTATATTTCACATCAAGCTGTAAATTTTTGTTGTCCAATTTGAATTTTTTTGTTCTTCTTGTTAATTTGTTAAGAAGCAGCCATGTGTGAGGTGCTAGGAGATTGAAAGAAAATCTGGACTCAAGCCTGAGAAAACCTAGCCTTAGGCTTAGCTCTTATACAGAGTGGCAGCAGCTGAGCTCTTGTACCTGCGTGGGGCTCTAGCGGTGTTATTTTGGACTCTTGTTTCAGACACAGGAATTGGCTTCATGTGCTTCTCTTTGAGGGTTTGGGATCAAAATAGATCACTAATATAGGCAGGCTTTCGGAGGCTCAAAAATATTTTGCTTTAAAAAAGAAAAGAAACTAGGTAGTAACTGTCCAGTGGTTTTGTTCTTCCATTTTGCAAGAAAACTGTCTTGCTGCTTCAGCCCATTCCTACAAGGAGAAACTTGCTGCCTCAGAACTGACTTCCAGTGAGGCTTCTTTTTCTCTTCTTTTCTTTTTTCCTTCCCACTGGGGGTTAAAAATAGCGAGCAGTAAGAAGTGATATTGTATACAAGGCTATTACACTTTTGTCTTGGCCTGCATAATGTCCTTGACACATACCCATTTCACCCAGCGACAGCCACTATGCAAATTGGCTAAAAGCTCCATTAGGTTGTTCAAGGCTGGGGAAACCCATCTGTCAGTGTCTGTGACACAGCCGGGCTGGAGTCTCACGTGGGAATCTGTCCTTGAGATACCCAGGCAGCTGAGTTTCTTTTAGCTTCTAGGGTTCTCAGAATCAAAGGAAATTGTTGTACACTCTTCTTGACACAGTTTGTGTTTTTATCATTCATTTTCTGTCTTGAGCCCCTCTAAAGAAAAGCACAGGCATAGACTGAGAATTAAAAGGGAAAGATGTATTTTATTTTTTTTTTCAGTTGCTTTTCCATAAGTGAACAATTATGCATGTTACTTGTGGAAAAATAGAACAGTAGCTATTTGTTGTCCTAAAAGAAGAACAGCTTTATAACCCTTTTCCGTATTTTCCTCTGTGATCTGCTGATGACAGGCATGAGATGGGTATTTAAAAAAGACTTGCTGGGGATCAGCTGTAGATGATATGTTCTCTATGAGTGGACCATAAGTGCATGATAATCTAACAAAATACGAAAGAATGCACTTGTGAAAGGCTTTGATTGAGAGGATTTGAATGCAGGGCCTGGGACTGAAAGTTGCCCCTGCAGAGACAGAGAAGCCCAGCTTTTGCACATAGGTTGAAAGCAAGCTCGAGCCTTAGCTTGGCATCCTGAGAGAAAAGCTCCTGCAACACCACTTACTGTACATCTGTTGAGGGAAGCCACTTGCTTTTTCTGCTGGATGGAGGTAAGGCTGCAGAGTGGTAATTTTTCTGTATTTTGCTTTCTTTCTGAAATTGCCAAGGCCTCCGTTAAAATGCTTAACCAGCGAAGCACATGAGGATGAATGGTACAGAAGTAGCTGTTTCCCTGTGAGTGCTATGGCTAGCAATGTTGCAGTGTTTTGTAATACAAGACAGTGACAGCAAAATAGTTCAGATTTTCATTCCATTAAAGCAAGAAGACTCAGCATACGGCATCAAAAGTAATGTCCTTTGAATTGTGTAAGGTTTATACTGACTGGCCTTGCAAACTCTTGATTATTTCCTGCTGGTGTCAAGCATGAGCCCTGAACACAGAGTGTCTGGCAAAATAGCCAGAGTAACTTCAATGCCCAGCCGTGTTCAGATGCATGAGATAATTACACCCTCCTCCTTAGCAGATGCTCTGCTCTCCAGTTTGGCACTTTCCTTCTTCAGCAGGCAAATAGTTTTCTCTACCTCATTTGATGGCCATTTTGATGATACTGATACAATTTTTTTTTTCACCAAAAATTAAGCAGTTTGGTTTTTATGGAAACACTTATATAGCTACAGGAGTGGGATTTCCCTTTATTTCATCCTGTTGAGGAAGAAGTAAAGCACTTTTGGTAGTACTGTGTGGAGAGAGATGACATTAAGAGTTAATGTGTTGGTATAGCTGGGATCAGAATAAACTTTATCTTTCCAGAAATAGAAGTCACCAATTCAGCAGTTCTACTTCATATTGCTAAGTGCAACTTATTTGAATCATGATATGTTCTGCTTTTTGTCTTCCAAACCCAGCCACATAATAAGGAAGCTTTTAGGTAGCATGTACGTTTAAATTTCAGACATACCATTTTAGTTCTCTGTCTTATGCTCCCACTGCTTCTTTTTTCTCTCTTTGTGTCTGGAGCTATCATGGACCTTGCTGTAGCATGTAACTCCCACTAAAAAAAAAAAAAATCAGGGTAAGAGAGGTGGTATATGCATTTTTCTAGAAGTTGTTTGTGGCTACCTTTACACAACCTTTGTTCTCACAGTTGAGGATATTTTCATACTGTCACAATTATTTCAGTGCCTATGTGAGTAGCTCGGATTTGCCAAAGGGAGCAGAGGGCTTGCAATCTTGCTTGAGGCCATTTCTGCATTTATGTTTTTCTGGCTGTCTGGTCAGACTGCCACATCCTAATAGGAGCCAAAATGTAATTAAACATTGGTGAGTTGAACAGCTTGCTTTGAAAAGAGGTGGACTCTGCTTCATGTGACATTTCATTTAAAAAAAAAAAAAGCTAAAATGCTAAGGCATAAATATTTGGCCTTGCCTGTGCAAGGGGTTCCTATGCATAGGCAAAGCAGAAGATGAAGCAGAATTTTCCCATGCATTTAAAGAAGTTGGATGCCTCAAGCTGTTGGGAACAAAGAGCCTACTTTATCCTCACAAAAATTTTGGGTTTAAAACCGAAGTCCTATTTGAGAAATGAATAGTCCTCAGGGCAAACTCTTCCTGCAACTGGCACTATGTGTAAGAGAACTGAGTATGTGCTCCAAAGAGTATCTTCTTTGGCAGAGGAGGAGGGAAGTGTACAGTCTTTCTCACAGCAGGTCCAGGGCACAAAGGTCGCTGCAAAGCATAACTGAAACATTTTCTAAATGGATGGAGAAAATTATGAGACTATAAAAAAAACTCTGAGACTTGCTAAGTTTTTGTGGCCTATTTACAAATGCCTGAAAAACAGATTTTAATTTTAGTCAATACTCGCAAGCCCATCAGTGGAGCAGCACAGGGGGACACCGTTCTAAAATAGCTCTAACAGATGCCACAATAATGCGAGTTTTCCCTTCATCTCTCATTTATTTCTTGCTGTGTGTAGTTTCTTACTAAATCTGTTCCCTTGATAAATGCAAAGATGTTCTTGCCATTGCATAGAATAGCTAAGTGCAATTGTCACAAACAGTAAGTAGCTTAACCTTCTCGTTGCATAGCTACTGCTGCTGTTAAATTTTTCCTGGGCTAACAGAGATCTTTGGCGTGAGTTTTAATGGGTTTTCTTTTTATATACACAGACCATGGATGTTAAACAATGGCAGCTTAATGAAAGATATTTTAATGATAACGGGAATAGTCTCAGTTATTTTGATAAACTGTCAGCTTAGAGAGGGAGACTGGCCATTAGTGGATCACTGTAAGGGAGCTTAGAAAACTGAGAAAATTAACCTGCTAGCATAAGCAATACCACTAGGTCTTCAGAAAGGATAATTACCCTGCTACCTTGCTTAGTGTGCAACTGTTAATGTTGGTACTAGATGTCAAGAGACCTATCCTGCCAACTTTACCTTCCCTGAACAAAGGTTCCCCTTTCATATCCTTGATTGCTTTAAACTCAAAATATGGCAAGTTGATACTGATTTATGAGGCACATTGGTGATCACTTCACAGCCTTGTCATATGATTGGTATTATTTATTTTAAAATCTATTAATTTATACAAAGTACCAATCCTATTATCCACATTCATTTCTGAGAGTTTCCACTCCAGCGCAAAGGGATGGATGTGAAGAAGGGATCAAGTACTGCTGCAAGGCAGCAGGCTTCAGCTGAGTGATGCTGCACTGAGATCCTGGTGATCTGCATCCCCTTCTTGGTGGGATTTCTGTGCTTTTCTGCCTAGCATATCACTCCTGCTTACCAGCCTTCTTTGTCCTGGGTGACTGTGTTGGTCCTTGTGTGTTAATGCTGTCTCTCCTTGGTGATGACAGGAGCATGACTGAACCCTTGGACCATAACCTTGGGAGTGGTGTCTGTCTCTTAAGGTGTGTGGGATGGCAAAGGGAGCTGATCTTCTCTGCACCATGGAACTGATGCCACCCTGTAGCTAATAAATGCAGCTAAGACACTTTTAAGCCCATGGTTGCAGAATAAAAAAATTGCGGGCTTAGGCTGGACAGTGTTGAGAATTTTTTCTGAGTGAAGCTTTTTTTGGTAGTTTTTTTTTTAAATTGGTTTGTTTGTTTTTGGGTTTTGTTTTTGGTTTTTTTGTTTGGGGTTTTTTTTGACCTTTTTGTCCTTTTGTTTTTCAAAAAAGCTGAGCTCATTTTAAACATCTGTGAGTAGGAATGATAGTCTGGAATCATAGGCAGCAAAAGTATAATTTGGGTGTTTGAATAAAATCAGCTACTGCTTATGAAGATGAAAGTGATTTGTCCTGTCATGATTTCATTAATGAATATTGTATATATATTTAAAAAAAAGCTCTGATAAATAATGAAATATTTCAAGGATGACTTGAAATTCAAAGTAATGAAACACAGCCAGAAAGAACCACGTAATTCATTAGTATGTCAGTTACTAATTTTTAAGTGCAGAGAAGAAAACCCTGGTGCCTGGACTGTTGTCAGAAAAATAAATTAAAAAAAAAATCTTAAAACCATCTATTGTCTGTGAGCATTCCTTCCTTCATTTTCAACCTCCTTTTTCTTTATTGTTCTGTATGTAATGAAGCTGGGCCTTATTTTTGTTGGCAGTAGTTTGATAAATGGCTTGAAAGGAATTGGTGGCAGTGGCCTTGTTTCCTCCTTAGCATTTGTGGCAAGGGAGGTGGTTTTGTGTTTGTTTGTTTTCAATCCTGTCTTATTGGCATAAATTATTCTTATTAAACATAAAGGTCAGTTCACAAACTTGGGATGTTGGATGAAAACTGCTAATCAACAGGTCTGTCTTTTAAAGATGTCTTTAAATTGGGACTCAAGTTTAAACTGTCAGAAATATTATTGTAATCAAGTGAGTAGCAGATAAATGCTATTTTAGCAAGTAGGCTGCTAGCCTGTGGAACTGCCCTCTGCCAGGGTGTCTTCAAGTAAAATGCTGTGTCTAATTTTAAAAAAGCTCAAAACGTTTTAGGACCAAAATAGTGATGTTTGTAGTTAGGGATACTAGAACAGAAGCAGTGAGAACCCTGAGAATTTAAAAAAAAAAAAAAAAAAAGGCAGCTCAGCCTCTCCCTATCTCAGATCTGCTGAATGGCTGTGGCTCCAGCACATCCTGGGTGCTGTCTTGGGAATTAGTGGTTAAGCCAGAGCCTTGGTTCAGGGAGAAGCTATCCCTTCTCCTCAGCCACAGGCACACTGCTGCAGGAAGAAGAGTACATGAGGTAGTCAAATGAGCTGAGCTAGAACTGAGCCAGTGAGGTGATGATAAGCTAGAGAAGCAGGTTGTCAGAGCACTGTATAAGTTGAATCACATTAGCTGTATGCTTTCCTGTTGTATGTATGCCATGTAGTGTTATGTAATACTGTGATATATGGCTGAGGTTTTGTATATGTGCAAAGGACTATTTCTGCTACCATTATGCAGGAGAAATAGAGGTCCTAAATGAGTAGGTAATTTGGCTACGCTTTCTTTTTGTGTGCAGACTGTGATGCAACTTCAGCAGATTTAATTCTCCTCTCCGTTATGTTTGAATTCCCAAATTTACTTCAATATACCCAATTTTATGTGGATCCTCAGACAAGGTTTTGAAAAACAAGAGCTGTGGCTTCTTTATATGGCTGTAAAGGCCTGTAGAACATTGTTTAGGAAAAAAAACAAAGGGGGAAATATGCCTGATGGTTTATCTTCCAAGTCCTGCCATCCAACCTGCAATCAACTGCACTTGAGTAGTGCAGGAGAGAGGGATGTGGCCTGCAAAGGAGTTTGTGATACTCCTGGGTGAAATGTACAACAGTTATCAAGGAGATGAATCCACTGAAAGGTTTGTGTTTATGCAGAAGGCTGCTGAAGACATCTAATAACATAGTGGTGCCTAATAAAACAATTTCTTTCTAACATAGGCATGAAGTAGTTGGATTCAGGCCAGAAATGGTTCTGAAGAAGCACATTTAGAGGTGGTCATCTTTTAAACTATGCAAAAAGCAAATTATAATGCTAGTAACAGATGACATAGCATGAGAAGCTGCTTGTATAAGTGTCCTTTACTGCTAAACTGTTATGGACATGAAAGTATTCCGATTCCACCTTTAGGAACATATTGTATTTCCCTATTTATGTTTGTTTCCTATCATGTGATGAGATGCAAGGGAAGGTGTTGCTTGCTAATTTTAGCCTTGCAGGCTGTCACTGCAGAAACCTGGCAGTTAACGCTTCTGGAGGATAGTGCTTTAAGGAAAACCAGGCTATGCCGTGTGTCATTGTTCTCGATGGCATTCATGGTTGGGGAGCGGTGGAGGGGGATATTTCGAAGTCTTGTTTTCCTGGCTTGTGTTAATGTACTGGTAGCTTACTGCAGAAGAATTACTGAAGACCATAAAAAGCATTAATGAGAAAAGAAAAGCTGTTACTTTTGTGAATAAATGTAAGACATGGAGACTGAGGAATGCAGTGAAAGCATATCTGTAACTCCATAGCCATTGCTGTATTTTTCAGAGCTATGGTACTGAGTTGCAGGCATCACTCTACACATTGACTCTTACCTATGTTTTCCCATTTCACCATCAGAGCCTGAACAAATCCTGTATTTGCAGATGCTCTGAGGCATCTTTATGCAGCTGATAATGTTTAGAAGGGGGAAGGGAGGGAAAGGTTAGAGGATGTCAGGAGGACACTTGTGGCTTGAAAGCCTTCAGTATACAGCCTGCAAAGGAACTTTTAAATTGTGTCATCCTTGCCAGACCAGTGGATTGTCAAAAGTCTACTGGCTACAGAGGGTCTTCCAGATGTCTTGGGAGCAGGGCAAGGTCTCGAACGTGGGGAGCCTGAGAGGGGACAGGGAAACCTGGGCTCTGTTTGACAGCAGAAAGCTATGGCATGATCCCTCTCAGAGGTGCCATGTTGGTGCATGTATTTCCTCCTCTGCAGAAGCATTTCTTCTGTTAGGAGTCATGGGATGAGGGAATTGTAATGATGAATGGATGTCAATGAAATACATAATAGCCTGATAACAGGTTGTTTCTATCATCACAAGACTTTTTGCCCTGTAAGAACTAGAATAAGCCCAGGATTCAAGAAAGCAAATTTAGTGGTAAGCCATTGCAAACAAAATATTAGCATATGAGGCATAACACAGATATTTAACACCAGGAAAGAATATCAATGTATTTTTAGTCTAGGATTCCCTTTTTCTTTTTAGGAGAAATCCCTAAGAAGAAACATTTTAATATAGACATTTGTTTTTAAAAGTGCATTTAAAACATCCAGCACTTTTAATAATATGACTCTGTATTTCAGTAAATGCATCACCATGTCAACAGTGTTTCTGTTGACTTGCAAAAGATGTGATAGCAATCCCCCTGACTGTGTGGCTAACACCCCCTCATATTTTTGAGGATTGTCCATGTAAGACATGGGTTACAGAGTTTCACGTAAAATGTTCTGAATGGTAGAAAGAAGGTGGGAAAAGAGCTACTGCAAAATTTTTCTTGTAAAAAAAGAGTGGGGGCAAGCAGCACCAATTAAATTTTTTTGGTGGCAGATTTAAAATACACAGATTTTTTTTTTTCTTGAGTATAAAATTTAGTTCTAAAACTGGTTCCCACAAAGAGGTTTTTAGAGGACTAAGTCTAATGGGTCAAATCACAGAAGACATAGACCCTTCAGGATGTGTTAAGATGACAGTCTGTGTACAGCCTCTGGTTGGGAAGTTGCAAAGTGAAAGGTGTTCTGTGGATATTTACTCTCTGTTTGCATTTCTTATGCCATTTCCCAAGACGGTCCCACCTGTTATTAGTAACACCCAAATATAAATCTCTCTGCTAGGTGGGTTTTTTGTTTTCCCAAATGGTTTTTTTCTTACAGAAAGTAACTCTCAGCTTCTGTTATCAGAAGCTGATAATTCTGTTAGAAGAAGTTAAGTTTATATAGTCAAGGAGTCAGAAGTTAGGAAATGCTGGAGTTCTTTGTGAGCCTGTGGAGCCTGAATTTGGATCTTGTGTGAGTAGTCATTACCACATGGTCATTTTCTTGGCTGGATACATTCTGCTTTCTGCAAGACCCCAGCCTTTGATGCATTTAGTGATAGTTTGGTTCTCTGTGTTGTAAGTAGGATGCAATCCTACAGCTGTTCTCAGACCCACCTGGGAGACCTGCAGTATTTGTGCTGCTGTCTTTCAGTGTTCCACTGCAGTTATTTTTCAAGTTTTCTTGGACCAAATTCCCTGAAACTGAGGGCTTAAGTTGTAGTTAGCACTTTAGATGTGTTGTGTGTGAGACTTTATGTCCAAAATTGAGCCTAGATACTCTGAGTACCTGGACTGAGTACACTGCCCATTGGGACCTATGCCTTGATATGATTGGGGGAGTCAGATTATCTTCACTGTTTTAAGAAGATGATAAAAAAAGTCAATTTGTTGTAACTCTGGGTACATTTAATTTAAAATCTGACCTTTGATTTTCTGATGGCAACTAGGAGTGTCATTAATTGTCTCAGAGATTTTTAAAGACCTGTCAGTTTATTTAATTTCAAATGACTGAGAACCAGACTTTCTTTAAAATTAGAGAGTGTTTCCTTAGACTATACTGTAGATCTTCAAAGAAGCTGAGGAATAGGATTTTCACTATTTCTAATTCCTTTAATCCAAGGATATTGTATTAATGCAAATACAACTGCTAATGCAAATACTACTGCTGTTGAAATCTGTGTGGAACATTGTTGTTTAATAATGACTTTAGCAAATAAACTAAACTTGAGGTCAAAGCATACCAAAGGAATAAAGTTCAGATGTCTCAGTTTTAATAAATCCTCTGTTGTGCAGTTGAATTTGATTATAGGATGCACCTGCACAAAGCACTTAGTAGTCATTTGTTCTGTAAGTAAACTTGGAGGGTTTTTAACTTGCTAATGCCTGAGGTGAAGGAGTTTTATGCTGAGTAGTTCTTTTGTATAGCATTGGATGTATTGACATACATATTTTCAGCCAGCCCTTATCTCTAGTCAGTCCATCGCTCCCCCTACCTTGGTGTTACCTATGCGCTCCCTCCTGTTATCCAGCTGTTGGTGACTGTGCTGCATTGTAAGCCTTGCTAAAGTCAAGGTAAGCAACATCCACTACTATTCCCTGATCTGTAGAGCTGGTTGTCTCAACACAGAAGGTGAGAAAGCTGGCCAAGTCTTGTTTGCCCTTGCTCATCCATGCTGGTTGCACTTGGCAACCTCGTGAGCTTAGACACAGTGCCTGTGAGACTTTTCTCTTTAGTTTTGCCAGGCTGTGGCCAGCCTGCTTACCCCCAGATCTTCCCTTTTCTGAAGATAGGTGTAATGTTTGCCTTTTTTCCAGTCATCAGGAATATCCTGATGGCCTCCAGTTGCCATGGCCTTTCAGAGAAAACAGAGAACAGCCTCTGGGTGACGCCAGCTGTTTCCCTTGCAGTTGGTGTTCAGTAACCTCTGACTGGCTTCCTGGAGTAGTTTTTAAAGTAATGCTTCTCTTCTTGGGCAGCAGTTCTCACCCCAGGCCCAACTACTAGGTGGAGACAACTGAGAGACCTGTCAGCAGACCTTGCTAGTGGAGACTGAGGCAAAGAAAGCACTGAGTGCCTCCATCTGTCCT
Organism: Manacus vitellinus; assembly: GCF_001715985.3. NCBI lineage: Eukaryota > Metazoa > Chordata > Aves > Passeriformes > Pipridae > Manacus > Manacus vitellinus. Next base: position 15,168,590 of record NW_021940535.1, on the reverse strand, counting down.
TTATCACTCATCCCCTGTGCTATTTAGCCATGGGCAAATGTATTGCTTAGTCTTTCTTTTGCTGCCAGTGTGCCCATATTCCTTATTGCCCTGATATTCCTAACCAGTTTCTGCTCTAGCTAGTAACACAGTGTGTTACTATTGCAATCTGATTATTATTTTGTTAGAAGTACTGCAGTTGTCACTCTTCCTCATCCTGGGTTGTGGGTTTTTTTAATGTAAATTACTTTTCATTTTAGACTTCAAGTCCTTTTTTTTGCACAACATTTTGTGCATGTGCATCTATAACAGTGGTATTAAGTGGTATTAAGACTTTAAGATATTTATATATATATGATTTGAAATATAAACCTTATTGTTACAATCCATCATTCTTCAAGCTTCTATTATAAACCTTGGCATAACATTATTAAGAAAATGTATTAAGGAGATTTTCTTTCTTCCCTTGCTTATCCTGATTTAACATTTGAAATTACTTCAAATACATATTCTTTCCAGAGAAAAAAAATGCCAACTTAAAAAATAAATCATGCATTAATGAAGAATATTAAAAGGACAAAAAGCCAGAAAGCTAACACAAAAGATTGGAGGCAATGTTGCAGTGTAGAAGAAAATTTAAACTTTTGTTTATCAAGAAATATGTAATTTGGATGAAAAACATATTAAGCAGAGATCGATGTGTTAGAACCTCTCTTCTATTTATTTATTTTTTTTTGACTTTCTGGTTTGTTTCAGGAATTTAGCATATGTACCCTGTTACTCTGAATTCCTATTGCTTGCCACAGGAGTACCTCATTATCCCAATTAGTGGTCTGTTACATTTTACACAGATCCATAACGAAGCCGCTGAGTCCCCACATTGCAAGACTCTTCCCCTCTGAGCACAGAAGTTCAGGTTCTTTGTATTGTTATGCACAGTATGGAAAAAGCACGCCAGAGGGCCTAAAATGGTTTAGGCAATGCATCTTCAGCTGAATCTGTGTATGTTAGCAGGATACTTGGCTCACCATGCCACAACTTTTAGCAGAAACTAATGATGATTTTAGGGAACTGAGAAAAGAAAGTTGTTATAGTGAAATTAAATTTCTGTACTGCTTATGAGACATTCTAAGCGTATTAGAAAAAAGTGAGTGGGTTACTTTTACCAAACCAAAAGTTTGATTTGTGTGGATATTTTAATGGAGTCAACATTTCTGAGTGCATGAGTCAAATGACATTTGAGACTTTGGACAAGCACAGTAGCACAATCTGTTGTTGAAGAATGGGAAGAAACTGAGAACTTATACCATAGTAAATTTAGACCTTTTCAATTTCCCCCTCTCCCACTCTGAGAAGTGCTTAAAAGCAGAGGTGGTGGAAACACTGAAGAAACAAGTAGAAATTAGACTGGAAACGACTTGCTGAATAATACTGGATTGCAGTGTAAAAAATGACGAGTCTTTTTTGTATCCAACCAGCAGGTCAAGTTTGTGCATATTCAGATTCGATGATTTTGTAGCAAAATGAACATTCTAAAGTTGTTTTTATTTTTCAAAGAAAAGTCCATGGGTTTTATTTGCCTTCTAGCAAAAACAGATGTCAGAATCTCACTAGCTGCAGAGAAATAGTTGTCCTCTTACAGTGGCTTTAAGTATTACATAATTTAGGAGGAGACTTCCATAATTCAATTATCCTGTGGTCCCAGGACTGCAACAAAGTGTGTGCTGAGCAGTAACTGCTGTGGCATCTACTTAGACAGGTGGTCAAATCTGCTTGTGGGTGGGCTGATCAGTTGCCTCAGTCTGCATTTGGTGTGAATATAGGGTGTATCTTGAGAGTTTAGTGCTCAGGCTTCAATTTAGCTTAAGGTAAGTATGATTTCCTTGTAAGAATATGAATGGAAGCAAAAATATGGAAATATTGTATTTCATAGATCCAAAAAGACGTAAGTGTCAGGGTTTTGTACTCAGTGCATGTTTAAGTAAATTCATTCTCAAAACCAGTGTAATTTACAGAAAATTGAATTTTAAGGGAAAAAAATAGAAATGCCTGTAAATAAATCAGTCCTTTTTCTGAAAATTCCAAAGACAGGATAAAGAAGTTCTCTATTTTTGCATTAATTATTCCATTTATTTGGTAAGTTTTGCCTCCAGTGGATTTGATTGATGTTGTAAAGAAATTTTAAATGTAAGTTATATTAGATGCTTGTTAAATCAAAGAAAATTAAACAGCATTTCCCATACTACCTCCTAAGTCTGCCACGTGTAATCTAGAGAAAATGGAGATTTGATATGGCACGGGAGTCTGCAGTAACAAACTGGAGAGTGTTTATTCATCTTCCTTAGCATATGATTTAAAGCACTTACTGAAACTAGCTGAAAGTGTGCTTAAATCTCAAAATGCTTCATGGTGTATCTCACATTCCCGTGTACACAACATTTTGTGTGCTCCTGGGATGTCAGTAATGTGATGCTCAAATCTGCTTTTGAACTGAAGAAGGTCTAGAATTCACCTCATCAATATTAAGTTTGCAGAGTCCCATTCCTTCACTTCAATCTAAGTGGGCCTAAACAGTGTCCTGACTCATGTATAATGGTGAATTCATTATGAAGTTCACTCTCTTACACAGACAACTTGTTTTAAGAATGTAGAAGAGTACCTAGAATGGGATAGAGAGATTCTTAACGTGGGGTTTCAGCCCCAGCTACCAGTGGTGAGCCCTATATGTGGCCACCCTAGCTTCCCTGCCTCTCTTACCCTTTTTTTTTGGTACGGTATTCAGGGTTGTCAGAAGAGTGAAGGTGCCCAGCACCACCTTGGCCAACTATGTCTATAGGCTGACACCTTAATCCTAACCACTACCATTAGATTCTTAACCCCACCATATCAGCTTACTGTTGGAAGGCTTTCTAGCTGTCCTTTAAATGACACTGCATACATTGTTCTCATGAGGCTGGTTGTCTCCTCTTCTTCCTAAGCAAGGAATTAGGTAGAAACTGTTGTGACTTATGTGAACAATTTTTTTAAAAGCTATTTGCTATTATAACTTGCTGGATGAGTTTGCATTGGAAGCAAAACTGTGGTGAGGTTTGTGATGGCTCATATCTTCTGTGGGCACCCACTGGCCCCCAGCCTGGGACCAGTGTGTTACTGTAGCTCAAGGGGTCTCAAAGAAAACATGATCTCTGGTGGTTATGAAATGTCCTGGTTCTGTCCCGATGATATCAAGTTGTTGACTTTGGGAAAAACCTTTCCCAAACCCTGCGTTCTGTGGATTCCTTTGGCCGCAGGACAGGAGGCACAACTCATCTTTATATAGCACTGGGTGGAGGAGGCAGAGCTTCCTCATACATATCTACAAAAGATTGTTGTGGTAACATGGGGAGATGATGAGGGACATTCCTGGGGAGCTCTGCCACCCCTAATTCCTCCATTACCCCAATGCTTATGGCAACAGTGGCAGGTTTCCTGCTTAATTGTTCCATAAGGAAGACAAACTGAGGAAACTTGGGTTGGATTTTGAAAAATCTTTTTGGCGGGGCTTGCTTTCTGCAAAATGAAAACACATCTGCTTCTGATCTCTGCTCACCAAATTCTCAAGTGGAGACGAAAGAGATGATATCGATGTTTTGGTTTTGTTTTGTGCTCTAAGTTCGGCTTTATGTGGTGGGGTTTTATTATAGGCAGGTCCTCTCACCAGTGTTGATGCTGTGGTATGTGTGGACTGTGTGCAGAAAAGCAATACAATGAAGCATGTGCCTTCTGCATCTCATTTCCAAGATGTTTTTAGTCTGCCACATGTAAACAAACACCGAGAGAGTAAATTTAGTTTCTCAGAACCAAAAATGTGTTTGTTTCTGCAATCATTTGGAAAGTTAAGTATCAGCCTTTTGATTTGCATTTTTATTCTTAACCTCCAAATGTACCGACAACTCATTATTGTAGCCCCAGAACTGGCTATGTGAAAATGTAAGCACAAACAATAATTTCTGCTAGAATTTATTATTTTTCCCTCCATTTTTTTCAGTGCAAAGTTGTATCACAAGCAGTAATTGCTGTCATATTTTGATCTGTGCTCTAAAACGTTCTTATTAGATGAATTGTAATGTTTTATTGTCCTGCTTGCCCAGATTTAGTATTTTAAAGATCTAGATTCTGTTCACATTTAGTCTCAGTACATCAATAAAATATGCATGGATTTGATAATGAAGCAATAACACTAATTTATGTCAAAGAATATAGGCTATTGTTTATGGGTTTGCCAAAGTGCCAAAATACGTTATCTATAGAAAGAATTCTTCTTCTTCCTTACTGAGAAATAAATAATGCCTCAGGAATACTCCGTCGTGGGAGCCTCCTGCCAAGAAATAAATGGGAGAAGACTAGGCTGGGAAGGTTATTTTCTGCTCTGGAAAATATGTATTTGGTGACATAGCTCTTATTGCTAGTCTTTGGCTTTTTAGTGTTAAGGACTAAATTTTACCCTCCTATCTGGACCTGAGAAGCCCTAAATTCAGAGAAGTTACCATATCTTAGTCCAGAGCTACTGGTGGTCTATGGATAAACAGAAAATTGCTTATGAGGGGTGAGGAGTTCTATCTTTGATATAGCGACATGTAGGGAGGAGAGGTTGAAGAGCTGGAGTGTTGGCAGCTTGGCAGCTTATATCTATTTTGTGACCATAAGTCATGGAGGCAGCAATGACCGGAGTATTCTCTATCTGCAAATGATACTCTTCATCTCTGTACTGTTCCCTTGTCTTGGACTGTTTTTTGTTGGGGCTAGTGCATCCTCAGATGAGAGGATTGTCAATCTCTCTTAATGTTTTATACTTTAATTGACTTTATTATTTAAACTTCATCACACTTCAAAATAAGCTGCTTTTCATCTGACCAATTTGCTTTAGAAATTTCTCATTAATAATGGTGGAATTATGCAGTGATGTATGGATTAACATATTTCAGTCTGTCCTAATGTAAATAGAAGATCAGTGAGAAAATTGTCAGGCTTCTAATGTATGTGACCCTGGCTAACAATTGCTAAACTCTCAGTGCTCTTGAGAATAGCCAGAAGAGTGAGTTGCTGTTGTTTTCTGTATCTTTACTTGGTTGTTTTTAATAAAGAAAACTTATAAAATGACACCTACTGGCAGGTCTGTAAGTGTTCTAAGTGTTTATAAGATGCTAAAATCTGGGCAGTCATGACTTGGAAGAGAAGTATTTTGGAACAGAGAAAATTCAACCAAATTGTACCTAAGCTTATGCTCTGTGATTGTGCTCTATGATCTCTAGTGCTTTGTGCTGGGTTCAAGGGAATTGTAAGGAGTATTTAGCCTACTAATTTCAACAGCTTTGTCTGCGAAACAGAGATCTCAAAGTATCTTACTGACTCATCAAATCCCATTGTTAATCTGACTGTTGGATGACTATTGTGCCTGTAGGAGGACCAGGTTGGGCTTTTGCTTCATAATTGCCATTTTCCCCAAGTGACTTTTTTTTTTTTCCGTGTGAAAAGAAAGAAAGGGTAAACAAAACAAAGTTACACCTTTTTCCTATGTACTAAAGCTATAATGTCTAATAGAGTAAGTTCAATGTATACGAGAAGTAAGATCACAACACCACCACAGAATGCATAATTCTGTTTTTAAATAAAAAATATTATTAATGCCAACTAATTGGATTGGTATTTATTTTTTAAAATTGTTTCATTCATTCATCTTAGATAAAGAATAGCAAAATCACTGTATGCAGAAAAGATTTTTACCTGCAAAAGAATTAGTTATAGCTCTAGTTATTAAGTTAGACTTTAATAATATTTTTCCCATCTTTGAGTAATATTGCAATCCTTAATAGTGTCTTTCATCCAGTAATCACAGAGCATTATATATGCCTTAAAAAGCTAAAGAAGAATCATTACAGATTAGTAAACTGAGATGTAAGGAATCTAAATGACTTGCTTGGGGTAGCACAGTGATTTTGCAGTACAGAGAGTGTAACCTGGCGGCTCTGACTCACCGGGCTTCTTGTATCCAGCAAATCACTTTTAAAGGCCTTGGAAGGGATTCAGAGAAATCAAAACCCTCTTGAGGTGTGTTCTGGTTTTCTTGATTGAAAGAACTGTGATGGAACAGACTTTGAACCTTATTGTCTGTCTTCATCTTCTGAGTTTACTTACATTTTCACATGCCATTCCTTTACAAATAGAAAATGTTGCCAACCTGTGGGTTGTTGCTTCTACAGAAACAGCCTAGGAAGCTTTGGTACTGTGCAGATGGGTTAGAAAATATGTGCACTTTTACATCTGTTTATTTTCTGTTAGATGCCTAGGGAAAGACCTGACTATCTGGGGAAGCATCCCAAAGAAGCTCTGTCTTCCCGGCCTTCATTGACCAGATGGGAGATAGACAATAGTCATGGCTGGATTCTGCAAGACCAGTGAATGCCCTACAGACTCAGGAAGAAAATTATGATTTGAGCTCCCTTGACTGCAGCCTTTCGAAAATACATGTGGTTTTTGTGTTGCCCATTTCAATGTTCATCTTTTATTCACTTTTCTATTCCACCTGTCTATGGATGAGAAATACAGCTTACCTTCTGGTGCTGTTTCTCACTGAGGAAGCAAACTAAAGGCAGAAGAAGAGTTGTTGTGACTTTTATCTAGTTCTTTTTATTATATTTTCCCTATCACTCTGTTTTCTCTTCTACTGTGATGACTGCCTTTTGCTTAATACAGGATTTTCTGTTCAGTCAGCTCCAAAATCCCATCAACAGGCTGAAAGTTGGTGGCATCCTCTCATTGTTTGTATAATTGGCCAGTAAGAACCCTCCAGGTCACAAAAATTACATCTTTGTACAGTTGAGGTGTAGAGAGAACAGTGTTTGGCTAATGTGAGCTGTAAACTGATATTTGCACAATTTATTTGTATTTACTTTGTCTTATTTTATTTTCTCCATCAAGAGCTAAGGGAATTGGGTAGCAATTGGGCACTAAGTGAGATGAATCTAGCAGCTGGAAAACACTCTGTTCAGAGTGAAATGGATAGTGTGTGTTCACAATTGCTTGAATAACACATGTTTTAATGCAGGACTGTGTGTCGTATTAATTTTTTAATATAAAATATGCACTATGATAGGAAAAGTCAGCATATCAGTGTTAATGGGGAATCTTTCCAAGACCTTCCTTTCAAGTGGATAAAAGAGTACAAATTTGGGATAGCCAAAGGTGACTACGAACAAATTGGCTGGTCCATTAGCATAGCTGTCCAGCTGCATCCTAGGCTCGGAGGCTACTCCAAAACCACAAGCCCAGCCACCTCAGAAGCCTGCCAAGAAGCCAGCTGCTGCTAATAAAGCAGACTCTACAACTTGGCATCTAGGGCCTGTGATTCCCGTCCAAAAGGAATTGTATGTGAAAGATCTTTGAAATTTGTCTTTTAAAGTAGTGTTTTGCTTTGAAAGAAAAATGCTTTAACCTAAACTTGCAACAAGTGAAAAACTACAAGAGTGGTTGGTTGCCATGGGAAGATAAATACTGTTCTTGTGTAAGGAGGTTGGATATTGGAAGGAGGAGCGTTGTTCGTTTAGTATCCAAGAGGCTTCTGGTTCAGCATTTCTGGACTATTTAGTTAGAAAGACCAAGGTATCTCATTATTCATGCTTAGCTGTGTGCACTTCCACGGGACACTTAGTTTAAGAGAGCTGAACTGCAGGGTTTAAGCAGAAGGGTGTGTTCCTGAGACTGGATAAGAATTAAGCACATTAATTTCTCACTTTTAAATAATGTAAAAGGGGAAATTTCATTCATTTTTCAAAGATGAAAACAAATCCTATTTAGCCATCCATGCTACATTAATAAGCTGCTTGGAATGATTTACAAACCAGTTCACTCCCCACACGTTCCCCACTGAATAATGAAGCATGAGAATTGAAAAACTAGTTGGTTGTATTGGTTATTTGAAAAATTAATGGCAAAACCAGCTCTGAATTCCAGCTTCCTTTTGAAGTGAAACACATAGATTTTACCTAATACTTTTTTTCTAGATCTGCAGGTCCTGTGGTTGGTTGTGCTGGCAAAACCTCTTTCCCAGATTTCTACAGCTGGTATTGGGGTGTTTTGAGCCAGTCTTGACAGTGGTGCTCCTTATGGCTCTTGTGGTAGAGAAGTTAAGTGCTTTGCCCTCAGCCACGGAGAGGTCCAATGTCAGAACAAGACACAAATTTCCTGCTGTCGAGTGCACAGGTGGCTCCCCAGGCAGTGCCCTGCTTCAGCAACATCCAGGATCCTGTAGCAAGTGGTCCATATCTGGGATCATCATCAGGTTGCCATTAATTTCTTTCACTCCAGTTATTATGTGGAGATTAACAAACCAGACCCTTTGCTCATTTGGAGGCAAAATGCATACTTCTGCCATCAGTCATACACTCATCGGCTCAGGAAACAAGAATCCAAAGCTTTCTTCTAACCTGAAGCTTTTTAGTCTGGCAACCAGCCAGAAGATGTCATCAGCCTCAGTACAGGCAATTTTGTAATCTTTCTGCGGATGGTATTCTGGGGTATTGGATATGCATGGAAATTACTGTGGGCTACTGTGGCTGAGATTTATTAGTAAAGAGGGTTTGGAATATAGCAGGGCTGAGAAGATCAGCATCTCCAAACTGGAGTTGCAGCTGCCTCTCTGCCCATCCTTAAAGCGTCTCCCAGGATGCTCCTGTGAATCCAGGCATCCATGTGTGCCTATTGTCTGAGCATCTCTTACTTGGAAGACAACCTGTCCTATGGCCTCATTCTCTCTGTATACTGAGGACTTTTTTTTTTTTTTAATAGCTGTGGCCTTAAAATCAGTGTAACTGTAATTCGTGTTCACTTCTGCATCCCTTTTCAGCTGTCTGAGAGGGATAAAATGTCTTAAGCTTAAATTAGAATTAGGCTCCCAGTGCTCTCCTCTGTGTGAGGATAAAGATCTTATAATAGAATGAAAATTGCTCTTTGTATTTCAAAGGTATATTTCCACTTTTTTTTTCTTGCTTATTAGGTTGATGTGAGAATAGGACATTTACTCATTATCCTCGGCTAAGACATATATAATAATATCGATTAATAATTAAAGTACATACAACTTTATTGGCTTATGGAAAAATCTTTCATTGCTTTACATCATTTGTGTCGATTCATTATGTATGGTAAACTTAGAGGTGTAGGGAAAAGCAGGAAGAGTGTCACCTTGACCTTTATTTATTTATTTATTTATTTATTTATTTATATTAGCTTAGGAATGCTCAAATTATGCAAGATTACCATGGGAGCTCCTGATATATTAAATCCAAATGTATTATACAGTCATATCTACCTCTTCCATTGCAGTGCACAGAGATTTAACTATGCTTCAGCCAGGATGTTTGAAGGTCTGCGTGCCTATGTATTTAATAGAGGTTACTGTTGCCTGCAGTGCTATCCAGCTGGGCCACGGCTGTGGCATGGAGCTGATTTCCAGGATGTGTCTCCATCACTGGTACTCAGTTGAGGCAGTTCCCTGTGCTGGTACTCAGGACTGCTGCTTCAGCTCTCTATTTCTGGGAATGACATTGAAGCTCAGGTGGGTGGGGATTACCCCGTGATAAAATGTGTGTGCAGGGAAATATGATCCGAATGCATTAAGTGCTTTTGCTTGTCAGCAAAACTATCTATGCAGAGACTTGGGGAAGGCAGCTCATTGTCCTTTCTCTTTTACTGTAGAAGAGAGTGAATGCCACTACTTGCTAGCATGATGATCACACTATTGAAGTGTTTTCTCCTTTTAATGGCTCCTACTTGAGTCACATTACAACCAGGTGAGATTGCAGAAGAATTCTGATGTCTTGACACCTGATGCTGTGTCCCCCTCTCATTGTTTAAATGGGAGAAACAAGGAAGGAGAAGGCAGCAGGAAAGGCATCACTGCAAGTGTGGTGTTTCATTTCATCAAAACCTCTGAGCTTCACCTGTCACTGATGCTCCTCTTATGTTCTCCAACTTTTTTTTGGTTCTTCTGAATAATGGGACTTGTTTGAAAGAGTTTAGACCTACTAATTTAAAAATATCCAACTACCAAGACTGTGATTTTGTGTGTGCATAATTATAAACACTAAAATAGGGCCACTGAAATTAAAGGGGCAGTTGATTAGCATGATCAGAAATACTCACAGACTTAAATATTTTCTCTCTTCAAGGCCTAAATGCAGAATGAGCATATTAGGAGTCACTTAAGTGTTATTACTACTATCATGAAAATTGCAGATGTTTTGCCTTTATTAGTCCATTAGCATAGCACGGTTAACTTAGCATTGGCCCAACATTTACCTGCTGTTGTCACCACACATAAAGCAAGCAGAATATGCTGATCAGCTTGTGGAAATGGGATTTCCCCCCTCTCAGCAGATGGTTACATTCCTAGAGCTCTGACTCCATTCCCTTGGCTGCCTGTCTAGGGCTTGGCCCTCAGCATCCCCCAGTTCCTATAAATCCACCGCTAGAGCTCAGTTTTTCTGCATAGGTCACAGTGGTGACAGGATAGCCTCCTACTTCCAACCATTTGTCCATTCTCCTGGCAAGCACTCTGTGCTGTGAGTAAATACTCTGGTGGTCAGGGCACTGAGGATGGTTGCAGCAACTAAAATTCCCTAATTTTGTCTCAGATCAGAGATGTTTAGGTAATTTTTATAGCATGTGTGTGTCTTTCTTCATAACGTGTATTTTACCAGGGAGCTGGGGGTGGGGAGAGTGTTGTTCTCCCTGTGAGAACGCCTCCTTTTTTAAGTGGTATTTCTCAGTTGTTGTGTGTGGTTTGTGGTTGTTCAGAAGTGGGTAAGGTTTTCAGAGCAGAAGGTCTTAGCCTGATCGTCTTTTCCAAACCCTGCTTCTCTATTGCGAAAGACATCTGTAAGGGCAGAGTCTTTTCAGGCTGCTTTGGATTTTTTCTCTCTTAACTAGCCAACTCTGCCACCTGACTGTTCATGTGCTGGGTGCTCCTCATGTTTAGAAAAGACTAAGTAGGCTTCTGGCATCAGCTTCTGTACCTATGGCTACATATTCTTATTTGTGTCTTAGAGTACTCTTAGAGCGAATTGTGTTTAACTTCTTTCTTTAATACAGGTTACTCCCTGAGTATCTGTCGTTTCAGAGCTTTATTTTGTAATCTAGGTAAAATAGACTTATAATCTAGCTACTTTAATTCCCAATTAAAAAAATATAGTAAAACAATGCACTTCATAGCCATGGCTAAACCCAAAATGTAGGTCCTGTTTTGCATTTTGAAAGGCATTGCTGACTGGGAGTGGGTGCAGGCACCTTAGGAGCGGGCAGGTGGAGGTGGTCAGGGAAGGTAGGCCAAGCATAGCATAGTTCTGGAGTTACCAAGGTAAGCCACATGCGTCTGTCATGCTTTTGCCTTTTACAGTAACAGCATTTTTGTTTTGATCTGTTTCCAGCAGTCCTATGCACCAGCTCCCCACCCCATGGCTCCTCCCAGCCCCAGCACAAACAGCAGCAACAACAGCAGCAACAACAGCAGCGGAGAGCAGTTGAGTAAAACCAACCTGTACATTCGAGGCCTTCCACCCGGCACCACTGACCAGGACCTTATCAAGCTGTGCCAGCCGTAAGTGCACTTAAAATACTCAGTGTTCTTTGGGGTAGGAAGATGTCAAAGCTCGCCTTCCAGCTTACACTTATGTGTGGCCACAAAAAGACATCAGAAGCCTCCTACACTTGAAAGTTAAGTGTTATTCCTTTAGTTTGAATGGCTAATTAATGGCTGTTGAAAACCTTCAGGTAAAGAGTTTAGGGGAATAGGGAGGTGAGGGCCTTCACAGTGACTTCTTTTTATTCTAATCTGGTTGATTTCTTATGTTAACAGGAGAATCTGCATGATAGGAAAACCTCCCTAATGACAAATTTTATAGTTATAATGATCTGTGAATCATAACCTGATGCACAACAAAATAGGGGTGTTCCTCCCCGAATCTATCACATTTTATGGTTGCCATGTCACACGTTGCTGGGCTGAAAGATTGAGAAGTATGAAACCCACTGAAGGTGGTCTTGTAGCTGTATAATGAACAGCTAACTAACTGCAGTTCCACTGAAAAATGGTGATGTAGAAAGTAACACCTTCTACCCTCCTGTTTATCTGAAGTCATATTTACAGATTGTCCTGATAAATATCAGTTTTACTGTGTTTTATTCCTGTTGAAACCAAAGAGACAGCGAAAAGAGCTCTGCTCCTCATGTATCATCAAAAGAACTACATCCTAAAACACTGCACCCTTCTATCCTTCTTCACTCAACTGAATGTTGTGGGCAATATAGGTAGAAATGAGAACTTGATTGGATTTCCAAGGTCTTGATTAGTACTGATGTCATGTAGGACGGGACTAATCCAATTTGAAATTCCAACCAGAGATCACCTGGCTGGAATTTAGGATAATACATTTTTTTTGTGTTATAATAAGAGGAGGGAGATATTTGAAAAATAAAAATCCACCCTTGTATGATGCAGAACTGTGGTGTTTTTGCCGTAGAATCATCTGTTCCAAAAGACAACAGCATCTCTACTATTTGTCATTACAAATCAGCCTTTCAAATAGGGATCAATAGATGAAGTTTGGTAAAGCAAGGAACAGTCTGGGGCTGATCTACTGACTTGAATCCAAATGAGGGTTGTTTTGAAGCTTGTAATAGCAGTATCAATTTAATGGGTTGTTACAATTTTATGTCATTCTGCCTTTCCTGATTTTGATCAAAAACCCTGAAAGACTTCCCTGAGTATGCTTTATGTGGACATGACTTGCCAGGAGTGGAGCTAGCAGCCTTACCGAAGTGATACCTGGACTTTAGTAAAATTATGGTAGCTTGAAACTCTTTTTCTGTGACTTTCTCCTGTTAAAGCTACTGCAGGTAGAACTGACTCACTGTTCACAGGACTATAGAGTGCTGGTGATGTTTCATATTTCATGCAAGTTGAATTGTGAGTGTACCTGTCTGACATTTGTACAAACTGACACTTTCCACATGTGACAGTCACAGATAATACCAGTTCAAGGGCTGGGTCTTCAGTATGTATAAATTGATTGTAGTCTACTGACTTTCAAAAAGCCCTTTTGCTATAATCTTCTTGCAGTCTGACTCTTCCCAAGTTCACACAAATGCTTTTAGCTGATCAGGACCGAACTAGTTATTCCTAAAGGAGCCTCACAACTTTGGCACCTAGTGCTCAAGTCACGGTGTGAGCAGTGATACTTAAATCGTGAAGTTCAGGGAGCACGTCCCTACCCCTTGTCTGCTTATGGGAAGTGCACATCAAGTATCTGAGAGCTTCCTTTTGGCACTGTGGCAGAATTTTTAATGTGCTCCACTAAACTTAATCTGGTCTATGATTAGGGGACTTTGTCTTGCTATCATGAGATTCCTGTGTGAACAGATGCTCTTTAAGAAAAACGCTGACATTCGTTTTGCTGAATGTCAGCAAGGAGAAACCAGATAGTTCTTCTGTCCTTTTTTTCAGAATATTAAAAGAATTTATCAAAGCAAAAGAGAAAGGCAATATAGGGAAACTTAAATATCTGAAAATGCAGGAATTTGTCCTGGCAGCATGTAGATTCTAAGTAATGTTTTGCAAGACATTTTCTTTACCTTTGTGTGTGGTTACACAGTAGAAGTGGATAAAGGTCCAAAACCCTTATCTTTCCCCCTGCCCCCTCCCGAAAAAACCCAAAACAAAGAAAAACCCCAAACCCTCCCTCACCCTCCACTCCACCACTAAAACCAAAACTAGCAATCTGCTGCTATATGAACAAGACATAGATTTATCTGTTCAGAAGGATTGTCTTCTGTGAGTTCTCTCCTACCTTATGTGGCTGGGGGCTCACCATGTCTTAAAGATTTCATGTGAACAGGTATTCACAAACAAGCAGAAGGTGCTGTCTCTTAAGCTTCCTACATAGAAGTATTAGCATAATTTGCTACAAGATGTGAAATGAAAACCTTACTTCTAATCCATAAATCATATTATTTTGCAGTACAAGCTTTTTATGGAGCTGCATTCACCAAGCTAGCTGATGTCTAGCACATTGGTTCTCCTAGGCTAGCTGCCAGTGCCTAAAATGAGCCCTTCTGAACCCATTTCCTCTGCTCTAGCATAGGACAAGGCTGCCAGTAGTACAACTGTCACTTGTAATATCTGACATTTGGCAGGTCTGAGGAATAATCTTATAAAGCCACAATATTTCTCTCTCAGAAGTACAGGAAATGCTGGAAATTCTTATGGTTACACACATTTATCATAGCCCATCCCATTTCCAGGTTTATTCTTGTAAGGAGGCCACCCTCTAAGTCATGTGTAAAGTTTTTAATTTAATTGCATTTTGCCAGGTGGGTTGTGGAAGAGAAACCCTTTAATCAGAATTGTTTGATAAAGTATGGGGCTCTTTTGGTGAATCCTGCCTGCTTTTCAGTCTTTCTGTTGTGTGTTTTTGTGTGGTGTGTGTTGCACACTAAATAGAAAACAGACTGGAGTACCATTGATGCTTGAAGTGCAGAGTCCATTACACGTGATGTGAGACATTTCTGACAAATGTTCTGACACTATCAAACCTTTTATCAATTTGAGAGTAACCTTGTCACAGTAATCTGTCAAACTGTTCATATGACTAAAGGAAAACAAGTCATCATAGGCTGTACAGTAGCTGAGTAAATGAAAAAAAAAATTGCTACTGGAAGATTTTTTTTTTTATGTGGTTCTGATCCTCAGTACTTGGTTTAACGTGTGTCCAGCAAAGTTTCATCAAACTCCTTTTTGCAGCAGAAAACTGCTAGGCTGAACTGTACCTTTTGGGACTCTATGCAACAACTCAGTCAAAAGTTACATCTAAAAAGAATGAGTAAGGGTGTTTAGCAAGCAAGAATCTGTTGCTCTTTTATGTATGTGTTGTCTTCTGGAGTTTCATAAACACTGAGTAAAGAAACTTCCAAAACTAGACCTTGGCCTCTCTTAACCCTTTCTGAAGTTTTTTTAAAAAGAGGCTTTACACTCATCTGTGATCATATTGATCATCAGAACATATTAGTCTAAAATTTAATTATTTAAATATTTCATGTAAATAATATTAAATATCACAGAATTAGCTTTTTTTTTTCTCTGAAGTACAGAGTCTCTGCTGGTGCAGTGGTATGCACCATTATAAGTATATCTTCCCAGTCAAAATATGCTTTTAATCAGAAGTGAAGATAGTCAACCTTTAAATGTAACATTATAGACAAAAAAAATTGCATATTGTGTCACTGTACTAGCAAAATATAAATTATTATCTTTGAAATATTCGTAATCTGTCACTCTAATTTTCATGCATTGTGTTATATTTCATCCAGAAGCATTCCAAGATTCTCTTCAAAACGTACACAGATGGCTTAGTCCATTGTTAATATACTGGACATATCCCATTCTTCCTAACTATATCTCAGTGGAGATAGTTTGAAAGAATTCTCTTGCACAGACTAAACATTTGAGCTTTATTACTTTGAAACATATTTAATTAAAAAAACTCACAGTCTGTCTCTTAAGATTTTGGTCTTTCTGTCTGTTCTTACATTTTTACACTGACGAAGATTTAGGCTCCAAATATTTTAAAAGGTAAAATAAGTTTTGGAGAAGGGAAGGGAAATTTGGGAAAAGAGATATAAAATATCTCTTCCCTTCCCCAGTAATTTTTTCAGGAGAAAATTCAGCTTAAAACCCCCAACGTTTGACTAAAAACCAAGCCTTCTGCAATGCACAGTTAAGACACTGACATGTATTCAAAAGATAATCCCTGTCCATCTTGATTCAGTCATTGTGACTTCATTCTGTTCCAGGGTAAAAGTAAAGCCCTTAATTAAAACAGCAACAGTAAAAATATCTAAACCTAAGGAGCAGCAAGTCTCTTTGTTGCTCAGGCTGACTCTTGAGGAAGACGAGATAGAATCTCACAGATAAATGGTTTTCCAGGTATGGGAAATCCCTACTGAATAATGATTGCCATGAACGCTGCTTTCTTTAAATAACCTCTAGATCCATATTTTTGTGCTGATTACTCAAGGTTTTGGGTTTGTTTTGGGTTAGTGGAGGTGGTTGTTTTATTGGTTTGGTTTTGGATTTTTTTGTGCTTTTTTTCTTTGTTCTTCTTGTTGTTGTTTTTTGTTTGGGTTTTTGTTTTTTTTTTTGTTTTTTTTTTGAAGGTATCCCAGTTGACTCCTTGGCAAGTTATCAAATGTGAGATTTTAGCCTCTCATTTGATTCTGAATGTCCTTGGTTTTGTCTTGTCAAACATCTGAATAAATATTCAGGCTGCCACTGTTTAGATTCTATTAAAGGGCTAGTCCCAAGGATAATGTAACCAAGGTTATTAATTGAAAAGTCATACATTAATTTACTTAAATCCTAGATTATTTCTGAAATGAACTGTGTACATTTCTTTTGCCCCCACAGAAAAAGGCTGAGTTCATGGAAGTTTCAGAGGGGTTCAAGGTGACTTTCAGGACAGGTTTTCTTGTCAAAACCTGCAACAACACAACGTTTCTATTAGACCAAGCCTTATTGCAAGTTCATTATGGTCTTTCCTGCTATGTATTAAGGCAGCAAGAGCCATATATTCCTGAATATTTTTATTTTCCTTCTATTTTGTGAAAATAGCAAGTCTATGTTATATGAAAACTGATGAAATGAAGGTTTGGGAGAAGTAAGATCCCTTCCATTCCTTTTTTTTTTCTACCTTAAATTGTTAATCAACAGTAATTACTGTGAACTATAAATAAAATAAGGGTTAACCAAAATACAATCTCCATAGTGAGCTCAAAATCAAAAAAAACCAAAAGAATCCCTGTAGTAAATACATTGTTCCACAGTGAAGTCAGACAAAATTTATAGCCAGTATAAACTCATGTTCTCATCCTGACCCCAGTGAAAACAAACTCCAAACTATCTGAGACTTACGTAGCAGTAGTGTTAGGCCCTCTCTGCTCCTGTATTTTTAAGAAATAATCTTTCAGTATGTAAAAGAGTTTACTGTGTTCTGTAGTCTTGTGTATGTTAAAGCAAGGTGCGCTCTGGCTTCAATATTAATTCAAACAGAACCCAAACCTACGTCTCTTCTGTACTTTATATCAGTTGACACCATCACTGTGTGATATAGCAGGGACTGAGAGGGCGTGAAGGAGAGAGCGCTCATTCAGTGGGATTAACTCGTATAGGAACCATGTGGAATCATACTGAATAGTTCCTGCTTAAAATCTTGATGGATATTTTGGTTGGGTCTATCCTAGTAATATGAGAACTGTGAATGACTCTGAAATATGCTGAAGAGGTCAGTATTCATGGGAACCAAAGAAATGCCCAGACTTGAGGGGAAAAAAAAACAAAACACCAACTTTCCCTGCCTCCCCCCTGGATTTTTTTTGTTATTCCAACTAAAACCAGAAGTCCAAAGAAGGGTGTACTGTGAGGCCAAGCACAGCAAAGGTATCCTGATGGACTAAACACTCTGATACAAAGCAAGGAGAGGACTATATGAGTATATTCCTCTTATTTGTGAATGTGTGTGTGTCCAGACCAAATCAAAACACACTGATGAGTTGGCTTGGAGAAATCTATATCCTTATCAAGTTCTTTGTATCATGGACTTTTAGGAAAGGTTTATTAAGAGGAGCAGGAACGAAAAAAGAAGGTTAATACTTCTAAGTCAAAAAGCCTTTGATCAGAAGCCAAATCGCGAACGTTAAGGATGCACAAAGTATGCATAAAAACAGGAACCTGAAGTCATGGACATGATTTGTTAATTCTTTCATTGAAGACATGTTCATAGTGAGGATGCTTAATAATGCTATTAGAAACCTTGTGGAGTTGCTCTCTAGGTCTGCAATGATACAAGGCAGGGAACCTGTATTTCCTTTGAACAACATCTTGGTTTCTGAAATAAGTTGATTTGCAGTTTTGTACTCAGTTATATAAATACTACATATTTGCAGTGTGTAAATATGGACATGGATGTACACAAGTTTTTTCTCCTTTACCTGATATTATTGAAAAATATTTGTATATTAATTCCCATTGAAATAATCTCCAAATGTCTTCCATTGTTAAAAACAAACACTGAAGCTGCCCCAGTAGGCAGTGAACCAATTCTCTTCTTACCTTGCCTCTTTCATCAGGGAAAACAAAACTCCAGGTCAGCAAATGCCCGCAGCACTACAGAGAGCTCTATCTGGGATGTTAACATTCCCCATTGTCAGGAAGAAAGGCAGAAAAATAATCTGTGTAAAGTAATAAATGAGCACCTGCACTCTTCTCTGTTTTGAATGTGCCTGTCTTTTCACTGGAGTGTGACAGTGTGTCAGTGAGAGTTTCTCATCTCCTTTCAAGTTGGATGAACCTGATTTAATGGAAGATAGGGAAGGAGGCAGCATTCTCAGACACTTGTGCTAAAAACATTTCTTCTGATGAATTTTAATTAAAGTCTTTGTGGGGAAAAAAAAAGGGAAAAAACTCAAAACAAATAAAAGAACTCAGAAATATTGAGTCTTCTGTGTAACAGTGTGAAGGGCATGATCGTAACAGCAAGGTCATAACAGGAGGGGTGTTGAGATGGAAAGAGGGTAACACACTTAATGAGCTGCTTCTGACCTGTTCTGAGATGTGCATGTTTCCCATCTTTCCTTGTACTCTTTCTTTCTCCGCTTCTCCAGCATATTTTTTGTGCAACCATTCAACCCTGACATCACCATCCGTCCATGAGGGTGTTGGTGTAACCATTTAAGAGTGAAAATGCTCATGGCCGAAAACTGTCCAGAGGACAGACAGGCTATGCACAATATATGTCTGTGAGACAAATGCCTGTTTTTATAATGTGGTTGTTGCTCTGTGAAAGGACTCTCATGACGGTGGATCTCTCACCAGTCTGAATTTTCCAGCCCCTCAAGGCATCCTGTAAAATTCTGATGCTCGGTTTCTGCTTTACAGTGAAGAAGGCTGGTTGAACTCTCTTGGTTTGACAAAGGTTGCTTCACTGCTGTCCTTTGAGTCATTGTGGTGGGGGTTTTTTAGTGGAAATGAAAGTTCTGGTTATCTTTGTTTCCTCTGTTTTGAAGCTCATCCATGTGTTTTAGATTTGTCTGCATTTTTGGTATTTGTTCTCCTAAATTCCATGGTGTCAGGTTCAGTGGGTCTTTCTGATCTCATGTCCTTTGGGAATTGATGGTAGCAGTGGGGGAGCAGAACCAATAAACTGTGTGGTTTATACTCCTTAGGAGTCACCAATTTTTGGGAGAAGACAGAGACACACTGTTCATGTTCTGACATTTGTGTAGCAGAAATGTTTCTCTAATGTTTTTCTTAAAGGTATGATGCAGATAGTGTTCTGCTCTGTTTGAGAAACACATTGTCCTAAAACTCTGCTGAAAGGAAACAATATCAGCTATACTTAATCAACACCCTCACCCCCCCACCCCCAAAAAGAATAACCTGGGCAGTGCTTCCAGCTAATGGCTAAAACCTTAGTGCATTCCTGCTATTTCTGTGCAAGGGGAAGTGGCAGGCCAAGTTTGGTGGCAAAGCTATTGAATATTATCAGCACGAAAACAAAAATGTCATTGTGTTCAGCTGCTAGACTTTCTCATACCATTCCAAACAAGCATCGACAAGAGCTCTGGGCTATGCAGCATGCCATGTCCTTCATTCCAAGTATTTGGTAACTTCCCAGAATTATTTGTGTGACAAATGCTGCTATTAGATTTCTGTTAAAAACTGAAAAGACTTTAATTTTTTAAAAATATGTTCACTAGAGAAGGAATTTCTTAGAATCTTTGCAACTGCGTCAGAGGTTTTTATATTTGTCTCGTTACAAACACAGACAGGAAAGATAGAATGTTTTCGGCCTAATTTTTAAAAGATGTTGATCTGACAGAGATTTCAAAAGGTCTTCTTTTTCTTTGGGCATGTATTTTCTGTGTCTATGAGTCATGAGCTCTAGGTAAAGTGGAATCCTCCAGATTCTGGTTCTCTTGCAAAGAATCTAGCCACAGCTCTGGGGGCAACCCTAAATAAAATAATGAAAGTAATAGCAATGTGCAAATATAGGACTTATTCTGAAATAAACTGTCTGCCAACAGATACCCAACCTCATGTATGCTTCATGGAAGCACAGCAGTCTGTTCAAATAGCAGTTATTGCAGGATCACAGGCATGTTATTGCTTCAGTGTAATACAGGTAATAAGTGCAGCATTTATGGCTATTACTGCCTGGTGATCACATAAAAAAAAGAAAACAGACATACTTTCCTTACTTCAGCTTCCCAGTTCAGCATTTCCATACGCTCCTGGGGTTATAATCCAATTATGAAGCTTCAATTATTTTCTGTAATTCACTGATTCAAGAAGAACATTAACTTTTTAGCTTCTTTACAGTAGGAACCTAATAATTAAAAGGAATAAAATAATTCACAGATTCATAGAATTTAAGATCCAGAAGAGACCAAGGGATCGTCCACATTATTTTCTGCTTGATTCAGGTCCTTAAATTTCCCTTATTTTTCTCCTGGACTGAATATGCAATTTATTTTAATGTAAAAATATGTTCCAGAAAACCACCCATTCTGGAACTGAAGATATGAAAGCAATAGCAAACCAGCCACTGTTGCTAACAATTTGTTCCTGTTAACCACATTCCCTGCTCAGAATTCCTGACCCACTTTCAAGTCACCTTTCTGATCTTGATTTTTACCTGTTCATTTTTAGTGTAATCAGATTAAGGACCTTTCAGATGCTCCTTCCAGATGTACTTATGTGCTAAAATCAGTGATTTTTCAGGTTTTTTTCTTTAAGAATACAAATAGTTGGAGCTGTTTAAGTCTCTGATTATAAGATAGTTTTCTCCAGCCTTTGGATAATTTTATCAAGAACTGCAGGGATCATTTAAATGTTTGTAAAACTAATTATTTGAGGTTAGAAATCATTTCCTTTTCATATTTATGGACATTTCTTTTTATGTTTAGTTTAGGTAGCCATATCTGTGTCCTAAAGTGGATGAAATATATTACTGGAACATCTGTGTTCCTAAGCAGGAGACGTGATACTCAAAAGCTGCTGTAGTGTCTTAGCAAGAGTGTAAGGTGGTGCAACGTGCACTCTGTGGAGATCACAGAACAGTGGTACTGGCATTATGTCAGAAGCAGAAGCTCATCTCTCGACCTCTGAGGCTTTGATTACTTTTAATTGTAAATCATGTGTCTGTCCATCCTCAGCTTTGAGTAACAAAACCCCGTAGAATTGGAAAACTGCAACACACTTGAAGCTGTATTTTGATCTCTGGCATACCTAACTTAATTCTGTAGAACTTAATTTCTCTGCTCACCTTTAATGTATCTTATCTCCTCTGCTTTACTTAAATCAACACCAAATTTAGGAGTGTGAATTAAATGGAGTACGGCTGTGAAGTTTTTTAATGACTCTACAATAATTTAGCACAAATATTTCAATATAAAGTTTATTGAGTACCTTATGAACTGCATAACAAATGAATTGCTATCACATGTACAAACATACAACCAGTTTAAGGATTCATATAGGACAATCTCTTGACTCAGATAAAATGAACTCAAGGCAATTGCTTCTAAATGGAAAGGAAAACTGGTGCCTAATGGTGGAACAAAATAGAGTATGACCCTGTCTTTGGTATTTGAATGAAAGCAGGGTACTATACTCATGCCATGATTTTGCTCACTGCCTAACATAAGAATTGGACTAAAGATGTAATTGATTGCAGATCTTACAGATGTGGGAGACAGCCTGTAATGATACAGCTATTAAATGATAGCAGCACTTTGATGACTTTTAATTGATTCGTCTCTGTTTTCAGTGACTGGTAAGAAAAACCCGTCTGTATTATAACATGGATTTGCAATTGTTAGTTCTTGTTAGATTCCTGTTTGTTGGTTCTTACTGACCTTAGATACAGAGAAACAAGACTTCCTCTCAATCACAAGACCACATTTCTTGTTCCTGCTGTGTCCCTGCCATGCTGTTCCCGTGGTACGTTGAGAACACAAGGCTGCTGTTAGTTCAGTGTTAGCGGCTGAATCTCCCGCTGCTTCTGGGCAAGTACAGCTCTATCAGTGAGCATATGAGGCATTTTGTGGTGAGGAAAAGGTGGGTTAGAGTGGCAGGAAGTGTAACTGGAGTTCATTGCCATTGCTTGGATGATATTGTCTGTCAATACAGTTTAGTATGTACTGAGACAACTACGTGGAAAAGACTTAAATTCCTCATTCTCCCCCATTCTTTTTTCCATTGCCCCTCATCCCCTCCTTTCATCCTCATGCAGTTATCCTCTAAAGAGGGATGTTTCTGCACAGAAGTCAGGCTCATAATTTGCTTAGTAGGTGCTGGTTAGCAGTGCAAGAGTATTGATGAGAAAACTCATGTTAAATCTCCCTTCGGAGGCTGCCCTAGAGTTTTTACAACTCACATACACATGGCATTTTAATCTCTCCACAAAGACTTCTGAAAGGGATATTTAAAGTGCTGTGCCACTAGTTAGTAGCTGTCACCACTGTGTCAGGCATGCTCTCAGTGGAGAGTTTACCAGCCCTCAGTTGGACCTGGAACCGAAATGTCACCAAGTACATACATCTCTATCTTTTCAGACTGCCAAGTCACGGCAGCATTGTGTAGGACTCAGAATGTTGAGCCTGTGAGAGAGATCTCTGCACTCTCAGCAGATTTCCAGGCTTGGACACCTTTTTTCGGCTGGGGAACGTGCTGTGGAAAGCCGTCTGGTGGGGACGTCGAGGCGAGTTGGACATGCTGATGGCTCGCAGGATTCAGGCTGTGTGCCAGAAGTAAAGTGCTCGTCCCTTCCTAATGAGGTAGCCCTCCAGTCCTGCTATCAGGAGGTCTGCAGCTGGTCTGCTTAATGGTATTTAGTAACAGTATGTGCAGTAAAGCACGCTCTCCTGTTACACAGAAATCAACTAATGCTGGCTTCAAGAGTGGCGGGTAATTCAATCACACCCACAAAAATGATATTAACATAACATTAGAGAGCTGCATAGACTAGCAAATGACAGGAAATTATGAAGTTCAGGCTTGAAACTTTATCCTTAACTCACCCATATTGTTTTGAAGTATTTGGAAATTTCCATGGAGTGTGTGATTTTTATGGGACCTACAGTGGGGTGTATTGTCCTGTGTGTCTGCAGAGGATTTCCTCAGCTAACATCAGCCAGCCTTAGTGAGAGTTATATAAAGAATTTATGGTGCAATGTACAGAACATAGCTAGACAATGTGAACTTTAAATGTGAATTTCTTGACTTGGGCAGTTTACCCACCCCAGCTTTTCTGAAGTGCTGCATCAGGCATTCGCTGTGTTGACATTTTTCAGACCAAATTGCAGTTCAGTAGCTAAGACCCTTTCCCAGTTTCAGAACTAATTTTTTGGGTTGGGTTTTTTTTTCTGATCAACAGTCACTAAAAGAGTTTTCTTTTGTTTAAAATTTACTTGTTGATTTAAAGACACTTCTCCTGTTTATTTAATGTAAATTAAATACTCTATACCCATCTTCGGGCTTATTAATATTTTTCCTCATTTTTGGTCCTGCTGAAACTAGTAATGCATATCGGTAAGCAAGATTAACTTCATAATCTAAAAATCTTGTGTTGGAAATGGAAAAAAAAGGTTTTAACAACCTCATCTTCTTCCTTGTGACTTCTAGTCCTCCATTGTACCTCCCTGTACCAGCAGGGACAAGGGGAAGTTCTTGCAAGAACCCCATGGGTCAAGGAGGAGACAGGGAGTCAATTTGCAGTCTATCCACAAGACGTTTATAAAGAAGGCTGAAGCTGTTTTGTGTGTACAGTCATTTTATTTTACACATTGGAATCAGAGACACCAAGAGCCAAGGGGAGAATTGTCTGTCACTCTGAGGATGGGACTTCACTGCAATCAAATGTGAGATTGCAAAGCTCCCAGAGACAGTGAAGCCAGCAGGCATACTGCTTGCAGAGCAGCTAAAATGGCAAAAAGTGCAGCACCCGGGTATTTTCTCACATCTTCAGGTAGGTTTTGCAGTCTGTGCTGAAATGCATTCTGCCCTTGGATATCCTGATGCCAGCACCCAAGTAAAACCAACTTGAGCCCAAGTCACATCTGATTTAGGTTTTGTTCCAATATGGGGGAAGAGGGGAACTGCCTCCTGTGGGAGAGAGAAAACTACATGATGGTCATTACCTGGGAGAGATTAAAAAAAAATTTAATCTAGCGCAGTAGAAGTAAAGAGTGACAGAAAGCAGCAAAAATTATATTACTCATATAATAGCTCATTTGGGGATTTTGTATGGTGTTTTCTGGGGATGATGAACTCTTGGTATGGTTAAGCTCTGAGGCTGTTACGATTTTTCCCTGTGTGCTTTCTATGCTAAGGAGCTGGGGAGGAGTGCCACTGTGTCTGTCTATCTCTGTGGTGAACAGGATGGTCATTAATGATCATGCATAGAACAGTAGGATGGCTGTATCCTAGGGGAAATCAATTTTCTGCAGAGAGCTAGGCTTGTAAAGAGTAGAAAATTTCCACTGAAGGGAAGGAGGGGAAAGGGAGACAAAATTGGCAGAACAGGGATTAAAAAATATAAAGGCTTCAGAAGTGAGGGAAGACTCAAAAGGCTTTCTGTCCAAGGTGTTTTTTTTCCCCTGTCAAAATTGAGCAGGTCTTGAACATACTAATCTTAGAGATTGGAGAGAAAACAACCTTTGGGAGAAGGTCTGGGATGGGGGTCATGGGGAGACTGGGGAGAAGACTGGGGTTTAGACAAATGGTGATTCTTTTTTAAATTGTTATTGTCTTTTAGGGGGAGAACAAACATGCATAACTGAATCACTACTGTGCATTTCACTTCCTGAAGGAGCCTCTGTATTACAGATATATATTGCCTCTATATTGCTTCTGGGTTTTAGAGCCATGCAGTGAAACCTGGAACCAGGTTAGAGCCAGCTGAGGTAGCTCCATGCTCTCCCACAAAACTGGTGGGACTGTGGTGTGGATGGGTCCTTATGTTCCACACCATGTGCAGGTGCAGTTTGGAGTTCAGACTAGGGTCTGAATTCTTCTGCCACTCTCCACATTTGTGTCTCTTTGAATCAGTTTCGCTGCAGTGCTGAGTGTCTCTCTCAAATTTGGGTGACCCAGTGGCTATGAACGTCCTCCCCCATACTGTAATGCTTCACTGTCTTCATTTCTGTGGATTTCCTGCTACTCAAACCTTGCTACTCCAACCTTGCTCTTCCCTTTTCAGAGCTGGAGAAAGCCTGCTTTCCCTAGGATGCTATCATTTTACTCTCATAACTTAATAGATCTTGAAAAAACTATTTCACAGGGGAGTTAAGGGAACTACACTGTAACTGGTGTTAAATATCATCATTCAGATAACAGCACTAAGAGGAGTAAATTTGCTTAGACTTTTAAAAGTATGTTTGTATGTTTATGTATCTTAAAAATGTAAGCAGACATAAATCTTTGCATCTCAAACAAGAGGATGATTCTTTTCTTACTCTGCTCAATATTAAAGGCTAAACCAGAGATAAGATAACATACCCATAAACATGGGAGCTTGAACAAAGAAGCTGTTGTCCTAAGAATGTGGGAATAAAAAAGAAACTGAAGTCTGATCTTAGGAAATTGTCTTACAAAATAGAATGTTGCATGTAGAGTAACATCTAATGGCTCTCAGAAATTGCGAACAGGGCAAATCCACAGGTCTTTCTCTTGATCTCCGTGGTCTCTGGAGCGAGCCCAAATAAAGCGAAGGGCAAAGGCATATGGGAAATGAATAGCTGGAGCAGACCTTTTTTGCTTTGGCTTCTTATTCAAGATGTTGGTCTTTTGAGAACTTCCTTTCTTGAACAGCAGAAAGGGAAAGGGTCGGAAACTCCCATGGTCTGAGTAAGTGGGAGGAAAGAGTGCAAGAACTGTTGATGAATAAGATGTTTCAGAAATGCATAAATATATGGTCTGATACTGAAAGTGCTTGGTTGATGAAAGCTGGCCATTGGGTGCATTCAGGATCGTCCAGGATATGAATTCATTTGTTCATATATTTAAATATCTGCAGGCTATAGTTCTATTTCTTGTAGATTGTATCTTTGACTCCATGAAGAATGACTGTGACCTTTTTACATCGATTTTATGCTTTCACTGCATCTGATGGGATGTTCAAAATGCAGTCAACTTGTTGCTATAGGTGATTGTTGTAAATTTTATTTTATTAATTTTAAACCCAGCATAATTGGCAGATTATATTTTGGCTGCTGGACTGTAATTTATCCATATAGGATATACTTGTTCTTTATGTGTGTGATAGCCGTAATAAAGTGAGGGGTGTCAGCACTGGGGTTTTCATTTACCTTTAAATCCACCTCTTTTTATAAAGTGGGGAATAGATCGCAGGGTGGATTTGTTCATTGCTATTATTTTATTTACTTTTTTTTGTTTTTCTCAGGGTTGTTTTCTGGGACACAAACCATGCAACTGTCAAGCAGTGTTTTTACCGTAGCTGAGGATGTTCACTAATATTTGATGAAGATGTAGCCCTTGGTGTTGTCAGCCCTCAAAATCTTATTGCAAGGTTCACAATGTTTGTTTCTTAAACCCTGAGTTCCTTAGGCATGTGATAAGGCAGGGATCTCAGCTTTCAATTGTTATAAAAACGTAGTTTTCTTTCCTTCATGGCTGTAAAAAGAAGCATGAAAATACAACCCAAGTCTATCACAAAGGCTTGAAATAAATGTGCAAAATAAAGGGGCGTCTCAAATTTTTATTTTATTTTTAATACCAAAAGTTAATTTCATAACCTTTTTTGTGCATTAGAGAGCAACCGGAATTGTCACTGCTATGATCCTTGGCCAGTTTCAGGAAGACTTGTGGATTTATCCCAGTGAATCGCTGTTCTCTCTCTCTCTCGAAGTATGCCCAATACTCAGAATGAGATCTCAGTTTTTCCATGAGTATCTTTATATGGTTTGAGCATTGTATGTTATTTAATTAGTTTATTTGAAGGTGCCTGAAGCCAGTAGTATACAAAAGTCTTTTCTTGAGGGTTCCCAGGCAACTGAAGCTAATTTGCTTCCAAATACAGCATTACTGGTCAGATTTCAAAATGTGCTCACTGTGTTTTTCAGTGAGTCTTTTGTTCCTGGGGTAAAATTTTTCAGCAGAAACATAAAATATTTGAATTCTTGTGCCTTCCTCTAGATTTGCCCATGTATATTTCAGAAAGGAAAGGCTACAATGCATGTTTCTCTTAATTGCTCTCCATCTAGGGTTCTGCCTAGCAGGATCAACCAAGTGTCCTTTTAAGGACAGAAGACGCTAAGTATATAAAGAGTGTATTTATTTAGTGAATCCCATGGCTTATCTCATCCTTTCGTGGTCCATGTTGGCTGTTTTTGGGTGCAAGCTGAGCCACAGCAGAGCACAGCGATTGCCAGTGTTGGATTTTCTTCTGTAAGACACAACCAAGGTGTCCAGTGAAAGCAGCTGGCAAAAAGCATCAGATTTTGGTTGACTGAAATCTTGCTTGTCTTAGTCTCAAAAGTGCTGACTGATGAGCAGAAGACTACAGGACATGCTAATTATACCATACAACCTGCCCCTTGCAGTTATCTTAAAATGTAACTTCAACACTCAAAGACATGAGGCAATTGCCACGTCAGTGTAAATTAGGGCAGTTCCTTTGACCCAGAAGAAGGGTACCACATTTCTGGAAATGAAGAGTCTGATCCAAAGCACAGTTCTTAACAAGCTCTTCCTCTCCAGAGATATTTACCTGCCTGGTATAGCAAGGCTAATTGTGTTCATCTGTCTTTGGACAATAAAGAATGAAGAATTATTTATATAATAGACAAGGACTCTAAACTAAATGTCTTTTTAAACCTGTAAAAGTGTTTTTGTATAAGGTGAGCCTTCACTTGATGCTGCATTCACTTGCAAGTTTTTAATGCATTTTGAAAACAAAAAAAAATTATCATGATTCATAAATTACGTAACTGTATTGCACGTGAGGCAGCTTCACCTAGTTTGAATTTAGTTGTTAACAAAGCTATCACTCAAGAGAAGATTTTGGAGAATACCTGTCTGGGAGTTGTGGTGAGTTACTAACCAGAACAGATACGGCCTGTTAAAATTAACTAGTGTATAGTTACAGGCCTTGCACTGAGGAAAGCAAAGCACTGGCTGATTGGAAACGTGCACTTTTATATCCTGTGTTCATCTGTTTACTGTGTTGGGGTGGTAGGGAGGACTTCCCACACCAAACAAGCACATTAATTTATGAGCCTACAAATATAATTTAATTTTGAGAAGCGTGGATCGTCCTGCTTAAGTTCAACATGCCTGAAATTGTACATGTGTGTGAGCGTTTTAAAAACATAGTGAACAAATACCTCATCAAATCTGTTTTCAGATACTCTCCTGAGCCTGTTTTTATGTTAGAGTTGTACAAATAAATGGACGAAAAAATCTTTGCTTTTATAAATATTCTTGAGGGAGTTAAAATTCATAGAAACTCAAAAGCAGAGCTATTCTGTACCAATTCTGGGTAAGCAGTGTGAACTTTTGTCCACATAATCATAAAAATCCAAATCCATGCTCTTGTTTTTTCTCCTTGAAAATTCCAGGCAGAAAAAAATGTGCTTCTCTGTGCCACTGTTGTCAAAGTTCAGCCTTTGGAAAATGAATACAACTGTGACATCCCAGTCCTGGAAATAAAAGGATTAAAATAAATGTATTGAAGAAAAAGAATGATTTCTGTGATGTAGTTCTTGAAATATGTATTTTGAAATGTAAAAATCTGTAGTAACAGTTCCTCTGAAAACTACACTGTTTACAAAGACATCCAAAGTACCTGGATTTTTCTAATTTGTAAATAGTGAAATGAGAGCTCCGTGAACTCAAGAAGTCTCACTCACACATTTGGTTCAAATGGCCTCTGTGTGAACCCTATAAAGTGCTTTAGCTTTAAATTATCAGTTTGAGTTCATGGTCTCTGGTGGTTAGCTGGAGTTCTTGTTTTTATCTGTAATTCCTTTTCTTTTTAATTCCTCTTCTTTTTCTTGACTATTATTAGAGAGGAACCATCCGATTGAGGCATGTATATTTTACAATATGTTGCAGTCATTGAATTCTTTTAAGAGTAAATTGTTTTAGTGAAATGTCAGAAAACCTGCACAAACTGAATGCTCAGAGTTCCACTGAATAATGAGGCTATTGTAAAATGATTGAATACTTTAGAGATTAATATCATGGTATGCTGGCATGCTGGTGCTGTATACCAACTGTAGTTTAACAATGAATCTTCAATAAGTAAGCAAGACTGTGAGTGAGAAATCAGATACAAGAAAGCACAGCATGCTAGAACATACAAAGTAAATAAATTCTGCACACAGGAATGATATGTTGGGGGCATTATTTCCACAGTATCTAAGATAATTTAATTGTTGGATAGAGAAAATTCTGCAAGTTTGAAGATGTGCTTAATTTTTTCTTCCAATGCTGATGAGCAATGTCTTTATAACAGAGAAAATAAGGTTTGGATTTTTTTAAGTCCACTGCCCTTTGAAAATTAGGGTATGCCTGGCATTATCATTTGTGACAGGCTACAGTAAATCACACCTCATTCTGTGAAGGGTTTCAGATCCCTGAACTGGCTTCCCAGTAATGCATCCTATCATTATACAGAAAATTTAGCATCACTGCTAAGTGTCTGCAAACAAAAGTTGCATTTTATTTTTTTAAGACATCTGAATTCTTGAAAACATGGAATAATTAGTAATTGAAGATTTAATGATGGCCCAGAAGAAGGACTGAAGTGTACTGCATGAAATCATAGTTATTAATCTGAGCATGAATTTTGTTTTCCATACTTAATTTAGCAACTGTAGAATATTTTGCTAATTAATTATTAACACTGGTTATTTGTCATGGCAGAACTGTGAGAGAAAAACATAGCTTTCTATCAAAGCAAAAATATAAATGTCATAATTTAAATTTAAATATGATATACAATAATGTAATCAATTTTTAAATAGCCTTAAATAGCTTCAATATTCAAACACACAGATTTAATATGAATATGATACATAGCACTAATTAAGAATAAACAGCATTTAGAATAAAAACTGCAGCTAATAGCCAAGTGTCTTACTTGCAACAAACTGAGGAAAAACAGTGTAAAATGTCAGGCTTTTATAGAGAGTGCCACACTAGTAAGTGGCATTTTATTCTGTCTTGGGTATCAAGGGTGTGACAAATCTGTAGCCTTACTATAAACACTGTGAATAGGATTTGAGGTTGTACCTACTGAAAGCAATGGAAAAGACTGCCTTTGATTTCTGCAAGTGGTGGATTAAACCACTTAATTTCATTTACATGCTGACAAAAATTTCTTTTTCTGATTTTTGGCAAGGAAAGGAACAAAGCTACAGGAAAAGTTACCTTTGAACTACTAAAGTGATATACTTCTTACAGATCTGAAAGTTCAATAAATGTAGTGTCTGTTTAAATTTCACTTACTTTAACTTCTGTTTTACCTGGTTTAATTTCCCAAATACTCAAAACAATTACAATAAGTCTTCAAACCTGTACACTTTCATATGGCACTATTTTTCTGGAGGTGAAGGTTCATGTAATGTATAAGTGTATAAATACAGATTAGTTTAAATAGAAGTATGACTCTCTCTTTATTGATAAATATCTACATTGTCTTGTAAACACATTTCTAACTTGAACATGAGACACATCTGACGTTTTAGTGAGGATGAAAGCAAGATGCATTCCTGGGCTTTTTAGATTTTGCAGAAACTGGAAAGGACTGTGGAGGGAATTTTTGTGTTTCTTATATACCTGTTTATTTACAATATTCTTTTCCTGCAGCTGTTGAAATTTTACAAGATACAAACTTCACTAAAACTGCCAAGTTTTACCTGTTCTTCAATAAAAGAGTACCAAAGGACCTGACACAGCTTTCCGGGGCTGTATTAGAGCCCTGTGATTTGAGATAAATGGTTCTTGCATCTTCTGAAAAGCAGGATTTCTGAATATGATCTGTAAATGCAATGTAAAGTAAGTAGCATGATCCGTAATCTGAAATAGGAGGAAAGAACCTCAAAGGTTAACATGGAGCTGTTATTCAATAGAATTGTAAGATCTTGGGTTTTATTTGTCTAAAGCAATAACAGTGTTCATAGAAATGTGCATATAGTTATTTTATGGGTTTTGTTGCTTTTTCTCTCTTAGTTCTGAAAAATATATTTTCTGTGGGCATGGAGTGATAGTGAATAATAGACCCATTTATGAGTGAAATCACCACACCCTTGGTAGTAAATATCTGTACCAGAAGATATTACTAAATATGCTTATGTTCTTTCAGGGGTTCATGAGCTTACTGGCTCTAAAAGAATCACTTCTTATACATGGTACAATATTCATTACTGTCTGCTTAAAACTAGGCTCGTAACTGTGTTGTTAAGAACAGAAATGCATGGTCTAAGTGTCAAAATTGCTGAGCTGCCCTTACAGAATCCAGTTCTAATGACTCAGGAACCCTTCTGAAAGTCCAGGGCTCTTTTAGATGTACAACCAAAGGATTTAAGAGTTTTTGTGGTGTTTCTGATACCCTTGGACAAGTTGTTACTCTAAATTGTTCTACTAACTTCACAGAATATCCTGAGTTGGAGGGGACGCACAAGGATCATTAGAGTCCAACTACTGACCCTACACAGGACAGCCCTGAGAATCACACCATGTGCTTTAGAGTGTCCAAATGCTTCTTAAACTCTGTCAGGCTTTGTGCTGTGACCATTTCCCTGGGCAGCCTGTTCCAGTGGCCCAACCACGCTCTGGGTTAAGAACCTTTTTCTAATATCCAACCTAAACCTCCCCTGACACAACTTCAGGCCATTCCCTTGGGTTCTGTCACTGGTCACCAGAGAGAAGAGATCAGATCCCTCTGATTTTCCTCATGAGGAAGTTGTAGACTGCCACGAGGTCTCCCCTCACTCTCCTCCAGGCTGAACAGAGCAAGTGACATCAACCACTCCTCATAGCGCTTCCCCTCTAGACCCTTCACCATCCTCGGGACCCTCCTTTGGATGCTTTTATATTGTGGTGCCCAAAACTGCACACAGGAGTTGAGGTGAGACCAGTGCAGAGCAGAGTGGGACAATTACCTACCTCGGCTGGCTGGCAATGCTTTGCCTGATGTCCCCCAGGACATGGTTGGTCCTCCTGGCTTTCAGGGCACTGCTGACTCATATTCAACTGGCCATCGACCAGGATCCCCAGGTCCCTTTCCATGGCCCTGCTTTCCAGCACCTCATTCCCCAGTCTGTACGTACATTCAGGGTTACCCCATCCCACGTGCAGAATCTGGCACTTGCCCTTGTTAAAACTTCATACAAATAGTGATTGTTCAGCCCACTAATTTGTCTGGATATCTCTGCCTTTGAGGGAGTCAGCAGCTCTTCCCAATTTTGTATCATCTGCAAACTTATATCCCTTCAAGTCCTGCATCCAAGTCATTTATGAAGATGTTGAAGAGAACAGGGCCCAAGATGGAGCCCTGTGGAACCCCACTAGTGACAGGTCTCCAGTCTGATGTTGTCCCATTCACTATTACCCTCCGTGCTCAACCCATGAGCACCCACTGCATAATGTGTTTATCCAGCTGTGTGCTGGAGACTTTGTCGAGAAGGATATTGTGAGAGGCAGTATCAAAAGTATTCTGTTTAGTGAAGGAATGATTTTTGTAAACATCACAGCCAGACTAAAGTAAGTAGAGAAGACAGAGCAGCCAGATGTTAAACTCTTAACGGAAGTATAGTCTTGTCAGTCCTGTGCACCATAGGTTTGCTGCCAGTAGCTCCTTCTGTTTGTTCCCCAAGCCATGCACATCGTCTGTGAAAAGAAGAGGTGCTCTGAATGCCATGTATTTTGTTGTTGTATTTTTGTGTGAATATAAGAGTGTTGTCTGAACTTATTTTTAATTTTTTTTAAATTAAAAATAATATACAGGGAAAGGACAATAAAGTAAGTCAGTCTTTGTTAAGAGATAGCATAGTAATGTCTGGTATTTTGGGGAAAAAATACAAGCATTTAAAATGTCATGCAGTAAATGAAATGCCCAAAAATTATCATGCAAATCAAAAATTTTTTTTGGAGTCATTTCCCTTTTATATTTTTTTGGATGTCATAAGTTCATGTGGCAGTGTATTATAGGGCTATAATGTGACTCTCCAAGAAATTCAGCAGGAGTTCCTTCTGTACTTTAGGTCTCCATAATGTGGACTTTTTTATTTTCTCCCAAAATCCATGATTTGCCTAATAGAGTCTGCTTTAAACAAAATAAACCCAGTTATGCTATTTAGATATTAATTCACAAGAATGAAAGAGCCTCGGAGTTGCTTATCCAAATCCAATTACTGCTGGTCAAATTCATCCTAGTACAAAAGTTCTCAAGATAAAAGCATATAATACCTAAATGCCCAGAAGTGAAGACTTTCAGTTGAGTGGATTGTGCTCTGAGCAATGCTTGAGGCCTTGAGTGAACCTGAATGCTGGGGATATAATTATTAAGCTCTGAACTTGGAAATTACATGATAACTCCACTGGTTTAACTAGGGAAGGAAGAACTCTGTACACCGGTTACTTGAGTTTCAGTTCCAAGTTTTGTATTTATTTGAAGCATACAAGCAGTAATAACTGGAATTGGGAAAAATCCAGTGCAATATTTTGTACATGGCTGTGCACCTGTTGCCTTGTAGGTGAGGATGGCAACGTGTATGCAGCACAAAGTTGGGCGGGTGGCCAGAGACTTAATCCTGTCCTTTCTGACAGACATCTTAAGTTACAAGACTAGCTGCGGACAGCCTGAAGGATGACTTGAAGGCCAGAATATGAGGTACCTATCCTAGAGGCTTTTGTTTTCCATAACAACATGGAAAAGCTGAAGAGTTTGAGTGGCCCCAACTAGCCTGGCCTCTCAGGAAATCCCTTCTTTGACACAGCAGCTCCTGATCACAGCTGTCCCTCAGCCAGCTTCCCACCTTGGCCTGTCAGCAGTCTAGTGGGTGGCACCTGGTTCCTCTGCCTTGAGCAGCTAGTCTCTAGCTGAATGTCACTTGCCTCCTAACCCTGTTTGCCCACTTGCCTTCCCTGTAGCCCAGCTCCCCATAGGCAGAAGGAGAAATGGTTCAAATCCTTCGTTTGCTGTGAGACAGCAAATTCCCATCTGTTTAGGTTGTCTTGGGCACTGGGTAAGCGATACCACATTTTTTGAGTGGTATCAGTCACAGCTGAAGCATTTCCTTCAGGAACTATGTCCATTTTAACAGGAGTTTTCAAATAACTTCCTGGAAATGATGGGGTTTGAGCTTTGTCTGCAGTATAAGTGCTCATCGACCGCCTGCCTGAAAGCTCTTGAAATGATTTATTGATACTGCAACTTTGATGTACATTAAGGGCTCATTCTGCATTGCTTGCATCTTTCCTGAGTCTGCTGAGTAGTCTGAAAATGTGGGGTGCCATGGGATGGGGCTCTCAAAAGTGATTTTTGACATAACTCTAGTCTGGACTGAACAGGGAGATTGTTTTCTCTTTGCACAGCACTGTGGGCTATTCCCTTAGTTCTGCCTTCTGTGTGACATGGTGTGAGTTACTGCTGTTTGTAAGTGAAGAGTTTTTAAGTGACTTTTGTATTTTTAATAGTGGGTATCACATGACTCGAAGAGTTTCACCCTAAACTGATAAATACACGAGAAAGTAAAAATGTTTATGTTTGTAAGAAGGTATTTCCACCTCCAATTTAATCTTGGAATGTAAGAATGTAGGGGCTGGGTCAGAGAGGAATTTGTTTCAGCAGCTGTGTAGGTATCCTGATGTTAAAAGAGGGACAACATGTGATGATGTTACTGTGGTGTCTTCTCACAGTTCCTGGTAGTATGTGACTTCCAGGGCCACAAATGTGTCTTTGCTTTTAATTTCATGACAGATTTTCCGTCCTAGAAGCCATACAATAGCTTTTTATAGTGGTGTGCTCTGTGGGGCATCAATGTGGGCTATGGCAATGAGTTCCACAACTAACTCTCCATTCTGAAACTTTCATTTTTTAAGTCTTATCTGGGCAGTCCTTATGTATTATGAGAATCAATGAGGACAACTAGTCACTATCTCACTGCATGGGTCCTTCTTTCATGAGGTGAATTCCTAGTTTGTGCAGTTGCTCCTAACATGGAAGGTCTTTCAAAATCTGACCACCTGGTTTTACATGAAAATTATTACATAGAAAAGTATTAAGAGCATAATTGGATATAAATGATTGAGTGGTTTTCTAAAAGTACTTAAACAATTCTATTTGTGCTTATTATGCATTTAGATAACACTTCAGGAAGAGTGTCTGAAAATTCCTTGCATAGCAATTTCACTTCAGGTGCTCAATAGACACATTCTTGACGTAACCATCTCACAGATTCACTTTGTCCACTTCCTTGGATAGTGTGATGCAGTAGATTATCCTTAATGATGCAGCCATTATGTTGAAGGGTTGGTAATATGGCATTGAGATGAACTCAATTCTATATTTATCCTTTTATGAACAGAAATTTTGATTCAAAATCTTTGAAACAGTACTTCCATGAACCATAACTCAGGAGGATATTAAGCGGTGCTCACACTTTTTCACAACAAGCGGACCATACTTGGTATTTTTTTTTACATTAGTCATATCAGTAGTTTGTAGGACACAGGTGTGCAGGCTGTTGAATTTTATAGTAGTTTCCATTTAAATATGAGAAAACAAGGGGTAGCTCTTG
Organism: Manacus vitellinus; assembly: GCF_001715985.3. Classification (NCBI taxonomy): domain Eukaryota; kingdom Metazoa; phylum Chordata; class Aves; order Passeriformes; family Pipridae; genus Manacus; species Manacus vitellinus. Next base: position 15,132,698 of record NW_021940535.1, on the reverse strand, counting down.
TGATGTACTTCATCATTATTTCTGTGAGCACTCCCACTGAAGAATATATTTTTTGTACTTCTAAGCGAATCAAATCACAATTAAAACTCACACAAACAGAAAGCCAAACAACTCTGGAGAGGAGACAAAGCTTAATACCACTCTTGACATATGGGAGAAATATGACTACATTTGTAGGAACAAAATACCTTCCCAATTTCATGCAGCACACAAATGAACATTCTTCATCAGAACTGATGTTCTGATTACTGTAGAATAATTACTTGAAATATTTTGTAAAACAGTGTCCATATTAATTCCAATTACTTTCTTGTGGTATCACTCAAGGTTTGCAGCAGTACATTAAATCACCAACATATGGCTAATTGCCTATAACAGTGTTTGTTATTGTGGTGCCTCTTACCACTCTGATGTCTGTTTTTGCAAATGTGAAGGTGTGCACATAACTTTGCATGTGGGAGGTAAACGTCTCCTGAACCAAACAGAATTTTGTGAGTAAAATCTCCACTGTAACTAAGTGTTTGCAGGATCACAGTATGTAGAAAATAACTCTGGGAAATCTGTAATAGAAGCAGTGGAACCACAATGCCTGTCTCTGCTGGCAAGAAATGTTAACTTCTAGCTCTCACGTGACTTGGATGAAACAACATATCAATTCATTAGGAGTGGCTGGACTGAAATGCGGGCTGGGTGTTAGTTTTTGTTGGCGGAAGTTTAGGTAGGGGTTGTGTTTTATTTGAGGTTGGTGTGGGTTAGCCACTGATTTTTGTTGGATTCTTTTTCCATATATCTGTCAGAGACCCATTACTGTACAAGATAGGCATGTTTTTGCATGTTTTTCATATATTTGATATTGAATCTAAATAAATCAAATAAATGAAGATGCACCACACAGTTCAAATTTCCTGCTGGGTAAGTTGGCCCACTGAACAGCCATAAATCACACTGCAAGAGAATTTAGCTTTGCCTTCTTAAGACATGCTTTAAGATCTTAGAGACCAAAATCAACTTCAGGTATTACCATGAAGAATTATAAAATTAAGTGGAACATAAGTGAGTATAGAGGCACCTATTCTGGAAGACACCTGAGGTTAGAAAAGCATGTGATCTCATGGTTAACATTAAATCTGTTATGTATTTGGTTCTAGTGGAGCCAGCTATGGCAGAATAAACTCACAACTACCTGCTCATGTACACGTCATGGTGCAGCGTACAATGGGTTATGCCTGCCTTCAGAGCACAAGATCCTGCTGGTCTACAGAGCCAGCAAAAAAAACGGCGTGGAGGGGGCTGAAGGGGAGGAAGGCTTGTATGACTTTCTTTGGTTCCTAACAGATGGCTGAATTGAGGCTCACTTAGTTTGCACAACTTGTTAATGCCTTTTGGTCGGTTTTCCCTCCTCCTCCTCACTGGTTTCAGACTGAAACAAAATAAAGCAAAGCATGTTTTTCCTCCTAAAAATGAAAGTCTAATGGAAACAAATGTTTTTGTGGGTTCTTAGGAAAAGGAAAAACAGTGAAATGGAAAGTCTCACTTTGCATCAGTCACTAAAACAGAGTAAAGAGAGATGGAGAGACAGTTCCCTTTATCTTAAGCTGAGTGGTTACATGTCACTCACAGGCACAAAATTGACTCAAATCTTTGCTGGTATTGAAGAGTATGCTTAGGCAGGGTGTTCCCATTCTTTCCCACTGGTGCTATTCCCTCTTCATGAGATATTTTAAGTGTTTTCTGGTCCTGTACTAAAACTCAAGGGTCTGTTTTACCCTATGAGTTATAGTTTGGTTCTATGTCTTTTTTTTTTTCCCCCAGAACACTAGATTTCTTCCTAGTATATGTGTTATACGCGTGTACAAATCACTATGTACTTTATTAGAAAATAATAACATGTACTTCTCTTTTTTGTTTTCTCCATAGGTATGGAAAAATTGTATCCACAAAGGCAATTCTTGACAAAAACACAAATCAGTGCAAAGGTACGTACAAGGTGTCCACCCTGCAAGTTCATTATCGGTTTGAATGATTGACTGGTGGCTTGACTGCCAAAGCTTTGGTTCCAACTGTGCAATCAACATAATGCACAGTATATTACAAACATATTTAATAACACCAAAGCTTTGAGTTGTGCTTCCAGTAACATTGCTCATTAATTTTTTTCATTAACAAACAAAATGAAAATCACAAATCAGAACAAGTATTAAATTGCTTTGGCAGAAGAGTAAATTACCTTCTAACCACATAGTACTGTCTGATTTGAATGATATCATCAGTGATGCAAATTGATTTCTTATATAAAGCTGAGAAACTTTTGGGCAAAGATTCCCAAGGAAAACCTGGTCTAATTTTTACATTTTTGTGAAGTCTTGTCTTATGCTAATGGAAGAAGAAAATATTCTTTATGACACAAATAGATCTACAAGTTTCAACACCAAGATATAAAAATAATTCCTCTTTCAGTTTTATGTTCTTAATTTTTCTGTGAATGTATGAAAACATTTTTTGGTGAAATATAAAGTTTAATGTGTGTCCATGTAGTTATATTTGCTGAGATAAATATAGGCTAACATGTCTAGTAGTATCTCAGGACTAGAATTGTTACTGCTTTATGAGTCTGCAGTGTCGTCAAATCTATGGGGGAGAAGATGTGCTTTAAGGTGACTCTGTCACTTTACACTAGTGGTATACAGAATCCTTTTGGAGTAATAAGATCTATTAGAATGAGTTCTTCTGATAAGAAGCACATTCTGGATGGCATTTCCATATGGGTTAGTAAAAAGGAAAGGCATTGCAGTTCAGGAATATCTCATGAGTGCCCAGATAAGTTGTGAAGAGAACCAGCAAAGACATTTCGGGAAATTATGAGATAGGGCAAAATCCTGCCATCTGTGCCAGAGCTGTTTTAGAAGTTTGTAGAAGTGTAGGACTTCATCTACTGCCTGTCGGAAACAGTATTCATTAGCTACTCAGGAGAAAAGTAAGTTGGAAGACTGCAATTCTAGTCTTAGAAAACTCCACCACCCCAGTCAGTCATGGGCCATCATCGTAAGTTGCACTGCTATGCATTTGCTTTTGACTGAATGTGTGTTTCATTTCCTTGGGGCACTGTTCTGCCACAATTCTGATAACATCAGTCTGTATTTCTTTGAATATCACAGCAGGAACAAGACCTGATTGTGTTTGGGTTTTGATGGATTTCTTGCTTTTTTTTTGGATTGCATTATAAAGGAATACCCTTGTGAGCAGAACTTCCTTTGTTCTCATTGCCAGTGGTAAACAAGGAAAGGAATGGATCTGTTTGTGAAATACAAAATGTGAAACACAAAGTGAAAAATTATTGTGAAGAATATGAATGGTAGAATTTTAAGAAAGAAAAATTTTTGGATTTGGTGTTCTTCATATTGTAGTTAGCTTTGAGATTATCATAGTAGGAGCCACATAACAGTGAGTTGGAATTTTGTAAAAATTTGCTTTCATGCTGTTGTATTACACTGTAGGGCAGAGATATCTATTTGTATTTTCAAAAATGGATCTTTATGACATAAGTGATGCCATTAAAAGATCATAAACATAATTGGATTTATTAACAGTATGCTTCATGGCATGAAAAGAATAGATGTTTTACTGCTTTAAATGCTGGGTACATTTCCTTTCTCTTTAGTAAGGCTGAAAAAAAAAAAAAGCTTTCCAGGAACCCAAAGTGGAAGCAACCTGAAATAGTTAGGACCTGCCTTGGGGCAAGATCAGCTCTAACCCACTGCTGACGGGTATTTCTGTAACCTTCGCTCAAAGGCCTCCAGGGGTGGAGATTCCTCGAGCTCCTCAGGCAGTCTGTGATAACGCTCCCTCTTCTCACTTTAATGAAGCATTTCCTAATGTCTAACCCAAATCTCTCTTGATGCAATTTAAGTCTATTGCTTCTTTTCTTATCCCCAGTGGACATGCAGAGCAGTTTATTCCTTCTCTTTTTGCAGCAAACATATATATTTGAAGACTGCTCTCCATCTGCCTTATCTTTTCTTTAGACTAACCACTAGTCCTTTAACTTTTTCGTTAAAGGCAGTTTATTTAGATTTCTGATTATGTTGCACCACTTTGCTGGTCTGTCTCTAATTAGCTCGCTTCTTACTTTAAGACCCTGGCACTGGGCATAGGATTTCAGATGCCCTAAATCTTGTAATTTTAAATAGCATGGAGAGGTTATATCATTTGTCTTCTCTGTGATCACGTGACTCTCCTCTTTGTTGATGTATACATATAAATAGCTGTATATTTTAAATATAGATACATTTGTGAGGCACAGGGTGTTGCATGAGAACAATGGTGCTGATTTATGCTAAGAGATTCTCTGCAACCCCCAGTTCTGTTATTCTTTACTCCAGCACTGCTGCGAGCCAGGCATTCCGTATTGTGTGCTCTGCTCTGTGTTGTTGATTATTTCTTCCTAAAGCTAGAACTTTTAATTTGTCTGTACTGAATTTTGTCCTATTTTTTTCTTGGCTATTGCTTAATTTACTAAGATTTGAGAATAATCTTAAGCCTACAGAGTGCTTGCAGCACTTACCCCTTTAGTATCCTCTTCACAGTTAATAAATGGTTTCTCTAATCCACTGGACAAGATAATGTGGAAAAGACTGAAAAATACCAGAAGACTTTTGAGGAAACTCTCTCAGTATATCAGGTAGTGCAACAGTGAGCCATTGAGCACTTCTTAAAATTGGATCTGCTTAATTGTTTGACACCTACATCACAGCATTTTTCAGCTAGACCTTTTTTCTCCCATCTGCTCAAGTTATGAGAGAGATTTAACTAAAATATATAGTACTGAGCTATCTATAACACTCGTTATATACTTTTAGACAAAATTATGATATGACATTATTTACTCTTGCTCTTGTACTAATCATATGTTACCTTTGAGGGTCTGTGAATGGATTTATATGACTAATTGCTCTAAGATTTTTCAGAATTTGAAAGCATCTCTAACACACTGGAGTCTACATCCATTCCTTAAAAAAAAATCCCACCAAAAAAACCCCAACAACCAAAAAGCAACTAAGAAAAAACCCATGCTATTTGTTTGCTCCTTTCCAGTTTTCTGGGTCTCATTCCCTTTCCGCCAAGTATGAGACTATCTTTTAAGTGAATACATCATCCTGTGATATGTATCCAGTGAAGTAGGGTGGATTAAATTCAAGGAGATGATAGAAGTTATCACGTGGTTAGTGACTTATGAATTTATTTCAGTGTCATTTGTGTGTTGACCAAGGTGTAAAACAAAGCTGAAAGTAGAAAATATTTAATTTAGCAAAGAAATTATTTCAAACCCCCCATGTAACAGCAGATCTGTTAAAATAAGTTGCTACTTAGCAAGAAGTATTAGGTTACCTCTTGGAAAAACGAGGAGACCACTCTGCACTGGACTTTAAGTTATTCTCCAGTATTTTTAAAAAGATACCCTTCACATTCCTATCATACTAAGGAACAGTGTTATCTGAGGATTTTTCTCTGGTATGAATTAAGCAGTCAGATCTAAAGTAATCATATATGCTGCAAGGGAGTTCACTAGGGAAACCTTTTGACGTAACCTCTCATTTTCAGATTGCTCTTTGTTGGTGGCATAAATGCTAAGTGAGACAGAGAAGAAGTAACAATCACCCTGTAATAGAACAATATATAAAACAAAATAAGCACATTCACGACAACATGGCCAGAAATCTATGAACAAAGCAGAGAACAAATACATATGGAGAATAATGAAAAACAGACACATGATTCATTCAGATGTTCAAACACAAAACCCCCTAATGAACAAGTTGGAGAGTTTTTGGCTGCTTTTGCTTCTTCCCTTTCCCTCCCCTTTCTCCTTCTTCCCTTGCACATTTCCCTTCTGGGCCTACTGTATTTGCTAATTTAAAAAGTAGGGGAAATGAAATAAAAGAAACCATTCAAGAGAAGCGTTAATCTGAAACGTGTAGACTCTTCTCTTTCCAGCCCTCACCCCCCACCCTCTCCAGACTGGCTTGCTTTTGATAGACCTACGTGCTTAGAGCTGAAGGAATGAGTAATGGTTGTTTCACAGTACAGTTTCCATACCTCATAGCAATGGAATACAGAGCAGTTAATCTGCCAAATACACAAGCCCATTTCTTAGAGTATGAATTACTGTCATCTGCGTCTGCCCTTGCAGACACTGTAATTGCATGCATGCAGATTTGCTTCCTGGTTTAATCAGGAGCTCGTATGATTTGCTCGTATTTTGCTAGGACTTTGGAAGATGAGCACAGGGAATGGCAAAAAATCTGAAATCCCACCTGTGGGAATTTTTTTTTAATAAATAAAACCTATGAATCACAGTAATGTGTAGGATACAAACACTTCAATTGCATATTCTTCATTTTATGTGTATTTTTTTAAACCATGGGTGACTTGATTTGTTGAATAGCAGTGTTTGTCTTAGGAGAGAAATATGCCTACCATGATGAGGGGAACTATAGAGGCTCTGTTTATAATTTTAATATTTCATTATGACATTTTTCTTGTTGAGAAATGTGAGCAATGATCTATTAATTTTTAAAATACGAAAACTGGGAATGCAGATATACAGTCATTAGGAACGGGGGGGGTTTACGATAAAAAAAATGCCATGAGGTCATCTGTGTTAAACCACCATATATCACATACAGTTTTATTTCTCCAGTTGCCTTGCTGTTTTTAGACCAGGACTTAAAATTTACCGTGACCTATTTTATAAATTGAAAGTTTATTTGTGTAACAAAAGTGGAATAACTGGAGGCTTACTATAAGTGTTGGAGATAATTGGAATGACATGATAAAGTGGTGTTTCATATCTCCCAAAAGGAGTCTGTCCTGCCTTGTGTCAGTGTTGCTACTCATCTGCTTAAGTTCACCAGCGTCCCTAAATACTCTAATGCATTGGAGCTTAAAGTGCTGAAGGCTTCTGCTCTGGTGTTCTGATAAACAAAGCTTATAAGCATGTAGTAGATATACCTTGGTAGGTACATTAGACAAAATACTTTCATAACTTCAAATCTTAGGAAGTAATTTTTCACACATACTCTGTGAAGACTAAAGGTTATTTGTGATCATATGAAATTACACATTTTTACTTTGTATTTATTAATTCATATTCTTATACTTAAGATGGCACAATTTGGTTGTGATTAGCAGCATGAAGCAACTCTATGTAAAATAATAAGCTAGTGGGAAAGAGCTAAGCTACATAGAAAGCTATTTAGTTAATAAATTTTATTTATTGAGAATAAGCTCAAATTACAATAACCGTGCTGTGTAATTTATGATTCTCAGAATTGCTCTTTTGAAAGGGAGAAAAATCCAGACAAGTAGGTCTGTGCCTGATCACAGTCTGTAAACTGTTCACACTAGGAGGGCATGCACAGTGTGCTTCAAGGGGAAATGGATCTTGTAGAAAGTAAATAATTCGTAAAACAGACTTATTTAATTTGAAACTCTAGACTTGTGTAGCAAATAAATCAGCCCTATTTTTGATGCTGGATAGACAATAGATGTGCTGATTTTTTTGTGCTTTAGTTTTGTATGTTTGCATTCTTTTTTCTTTTTTGATCCACTCCAAAGTTTTATGTAATTAGTGGCATAATAGTTCTCAAGTTATTAAAAGTGTAACAATATGGAATATTTTAATTTGGCAGGTTTTCTGACAATAAGGTGTTTGTGAAGGCTGGACAGATACTGAGTGTGAGCAGGCATTCAGCAAGTTTTATCTATGGCTCTGCTGATCCATCTCATTAATTACCTGTAGCAGTCACAACAGTCACACTTGGGTCTCTTGAACAGAGGGCACAAACTATGCTGAATTGTATCACTTTGAGTTAGCAAGCCAGCTAATAAAACCTTATTTCACTGAGTCTCCATTTTAAAACAGTTAAAAGGAAAAAAACAAACTTGAAATGGTATGATTTTGATAAAAAGAGATACATTAAACAACATGAGGCTAGTTGTTCAAAATTTGTAATTATTTGCGGGTTTTTTAGTCACTTTTCTGGTTTTTTTTTAAACTTCAGGTTTTTTTACTTTCACTTCTGTGGTTTTTATAAGTAAAGGTTGAGACAATTTTTTTTCTGTTTAAATTAAAAAGTGATATTACTGTGTAACGATGTGAGACCAAAAATTAAGCTTTTAGAAAAAATACTTAAAGGAGACATCTAAACACCCTGTTGATGGGCATACAACAAAATAAAGTGAAAAGAACTGCCAGTAAGAAGCCATGAGGTTGTTCACTCACAAATGAAGTGTAACTTCACACCGTAGCTTATCAAATAAAAGCTTTTTTGATCTCTGGGCTCACGAGCTCTGATGCTCTGTAAATATGACCATTTTAAGAAGTTATCAGAAACTATATAGGGGAGACAAGTGCATATGTATATTCAAAAATAAGTATGTAGCTATGCTCTTGAGTTTACAGATGATGGATGTTTAGGTGTTGTAACAAAGCAGTGGCATTCAGGAGGAGTGTTGAGTGATCTGTTTTCCTGGCACCTGTTGGGTTGGCCAGCAGGCATTATATGTCTTGAAAAATGTGCAAGTATTTTGAAAAATCTCACTTTAACTGGGAGGTAGAGATTCTCCTGTTTGTGTGTATTTGAGTGCTTTCCACATTTGCTGAAGTGAAATAGGAAAGGATTCGATGACTTGTGCTAAGGAAGTCATCATAGCTGGAGCATGCCAGCACTGGCCACTGCCTTGCTGTAGTGAGGACTCATGTCTGCCTCCATGACTGCAAAATGTTGCTGCACCTCAGCAAACATTTTTGACTGCATCTAAAAAGTGCTCTCTCTCAAGCAAGTCCTCTAAAAAAATTGCTTATTGAGTTTAAAACCAGGTCCTCTACAGAGGAAACTCCTTCCTAATTAGTTCCCCAGACACTTTCATAAACGGCTTCTTTGCAATTAAGGAAAAAATTTCCTGGGTCATTATCTTTTCATAAGTGAACTCATGGCCTAGCAAATATTTTCTGTAAGGAGACCCAAGATGCTCAAGTATTCTGTGACATATCTAATCTGTGATTATTCTTAATTTGCTGCTTCCAAAATCTGCAGGCCCATGTCGTTGACAAATAATTGGTTTAACTTTGTTTCTTTCCAGAGAAATAAAAAAGTAAAATTTCCATTTATACACAGTGATTAATGTTTTGATTCATTGGTCTGTATAAAACTTTGCCAGTAGCTTGGCATGTGCTTGAAGTGCATTTTGGGACTGGGTAATGTTAGTAGACTCTTAATGGTCTCAGCAGACTTGAAAATATCTATTTCATAGCACAGAAGTGAACAGAAGAGAATTTTTTTTCTCTGAATAGTGGTTCATAATCAGCTTTGTTGAAAGCTTCCTTACAATGTCTTTGCTTTTTCAACTGTCTTGCAGAATCAGTTTGCTTAGTTTTTTTTTCTTTTTTCTGATGCCGTGATACAATATCTCACACACCAGCAAATCTGTTTGGCCTCTGGTTGCTTGAAGGAAGGTCACCTCTTCTAAAAGTGATGGTACTCTGTTGAGAAGTTAGTTTCTCAAAAGTCTCAAGACTTTCAGCACAGCAGCTGACCTGTGGAAATCTCCAGGCAGAGACAAGAGGAAGACAGTGCCCACCACCTTAGTTTTGCTAGAACCAACTCTGTTAGGTGCTCTGAGAATATACAGCATGTGCAAAGCAGATGCTGACTTGATATATGACAATTTGATAATGAATCAAATTGACAGCCATTATTGAAAATGGGTACTCAACAGGAACCATTCCGAATCAGATCTGTGAATTACAGTGTGATTTCAGTTCTGCGGTGTGCCAGCTGAGATTTCACCTATTATTGCACGTCCCTGGCTTTTGTTTAGAAGAGTAGAGCTCTCTTACCCAAGTGAATTAAGTATACTTTCTCTTTCTTGGTAGATAGTACACTGTCAAAATAAACCAATAACAGACCATACCATCATTTTTATTAAATCTGTCTTTCTTGGTATTTGAGGGCTGCCTGTCTGGAGATGGCGTAGGATTGCTCGAGTAGGAAAAGATGTGCAACACATGAGAAAAATCATAACCTCTGGCAATAAAGATGCAGCTCCCTCAATGCTGATCAAAGAACCCACCCACACCAGTTCCAGGGAAGGAACTGATGGGCATTATTAATATTGCTCCATCTATTTAAGGTTATGGTAGCTGTGTGGCATAAAGCTCTAGGTATTCATCAAAGGTACAGAAAACAGTTGTACTTTATAAAAAATAATTGAAAGACAACCTTCTTCTATGGACTTTGCAGCCCAGGTCTTTGAAAAAGAGCAGGGCCCGCAATTAATTTAGGTACTGTGAGTAATCTTATGACTTTGAATGGAATTAAATGACATTTCTTTGAAATACTGAATTCTCCACAAAAGAAAACCCCAAACCAGTTTTTCAACTCTCCTGAGAATAGTTCTATATTTGGATAACATTTAGTAAGTTTTTTCAACCCAGAATGTTGTGAGGAGAGCTAAATTTATAGATGAGAGAAGAAGGAGGCCATGTTAGGGGTGGTAGAAATGTCTCTTCTACTTGATGAAATAGTTTTTGTCTGACTGGATCTTCCCCAGGACCCATGATCGGCTGATGTTTTCTTCCATTAGATGGCAGTGGTGTGATATGTGGTTTCTCTGGACCCCCAAAACTACTCTGATTAAAAAATTACAAATGGTTCCATTTTCTTAGTTTGGTTTATGATTTCAGTGTCTCTAAGCTTTCAATTTTTTATTCACATAGAAGTTTACCACTTATTGTCCAGTTTAAAGCAAGTCAGGACTTCAAAAGAGGACTGGGACTTTCAAATACAACCAAGTAAAATATTTTCAGAAAATGGGCAACTGGGTAGAATGGACACTCAGTGCTCCTGCTACAAGAAATGCAGGATGGGTTTAGGTTTGCTCCACCTGAAATAACTACAGTAATTCACTACTTACTTATCTATGGTGGAACCAGAGCTTGTGCTGATTTTCCCCAATGAGGAGTTTGGGTACAGGTATGAGAGGAGAGGGTGGAAGCAGTAAGGAATGCTTGCGCTGAGGGATTGGAGTCCCTGCAGCAAGTTGAAGTGTCACACTTGGGATAGGACATGTGCAGAGGCAATAAATATGGGGCTCAAATATGTAAGACAACAAGCTTTCTTTGTTTCACTGCTAATAGAAGATACTGTTTCATTCTAAACAAAGGAAAAAAATAGAATTTTTTTTTATATATATGATCTTTGTAAAGATCTTTCAAGCACATTCCCTTGTTGCTTGTGATATTGGTTGTGATGTTGTTTTTTATTAACTTATTAAATATGGAGCAGTAAACAGTATTTATTTTTAAATTAATTGAAATGGACTTGTTGCCCTTCATGGCTTTTTATTAATTGAATATTTTTGCTAAGCTGTCTGCTTTCAGAGCAAAGGTTGCAGTCGGGAGATGGGGGTCAATGGGACTTCCATTTAAATGCATGTTATCTCTGTGTTAATTGCCTGCATATTTAAGCAACCAAGCATGTCATTCTGCAGAAAGTAAAGGTTTTTGTGGTCAACCTTTAATCACAAAACAGCAAGAAAAAGTCTCAGTGACCTGGTTTGCCTGAGGTATCTTGTTTGCTCTTGTCAGTCACTTCAGCTCACAGTAAATTGCAGGGTAAATTCCACGTAATTGATGGAATGTATCTTTAGAAAAAACCTGAAAACTGAGCAAAAAAATATGTGTTCAAGATTTGATTTGTTGCACATTGTTTTAGTAATTTCCTTCTTAAATAAAAACAGATTTTATTGCTAGTATAGACAGTTATTAGAGAAGAAACTCATGCAACAGAGATTAAATATGCTCTGAGTTTTGGAGACACATCCATATTTGTCAAGGTAGGTGAATTTGAGTTCTTAGAAAGAATTGCATAGCTACTACTTGCTATTCTCTACTTTTTGAGTTGTTACTGCAGAAGGGGTAAAATAGTTACATTTGAAGGATGCCATGGAACAAATCCTTCTAAGGCTGCTGGGATTAAAAAGCCTCTGCTGTGTTTTCACTAGTGCTAGTAATGAGATTGAGGTTTTGGAACTTAAAACTATTTGAGATTGCTACCTCTGTCAAATTTGCTTGAATGGGGTCAGTCAGTTCAAAAGTTATGGGAAAGGAGAGGCTGAGAGGGAAATACATGTAGATATTTCTGCTGTATATTCTTTACCTTGCTAATTACTTTTTTTGTAATGATTCCTGGAATTCAGTTCACATTTTTGAGCAAATAGGAAGCTAACACTTCTATGGACAGTTCAAGGGGCATAATTTTATAATGTAAAACCAGAATTTTCTCCCATGTGCATCACTACATTTATCTACATTTAATTTCTTCTTCTAGTTTATTATCCTTAGTTTAATAAGGTCTTTCTGCAGTTCTTCACAGATGCCTCTCCTGTTGCATCTCTTAGATAATCTTGTCACCTCACTGTTAGCCTCTTCTTGTCGTTTAGAAATGGGTTGTGCAGTATGGTTCCTGGCAAAACTCCATGTGGAAGTCCATTGATGCTGTTCTCCTCTTGAGAGAAAGATCATGCCCTCTACCCTCTGTTTTTATCTTTTAATCAATTGTTTATCCAAGAACTTTCACTCTTAAGCCATGGCTGTTTAGTTTCCTAAGAAATCTTCTGTGAGGGCCGTGTGAAATGCCTTTTGGAGATCCAAGCAGACTATATTAGCGAGATTACCCTTATCCACAGGCTTGTTGACCTTTTCAAAGAACTCCAATAGGTCTGTGAGACAAACCTACAAAAACCAGGTTAACTCTTTCCACATATTGTATTTCCATTGACTTTACTCTGCTTCTGTAATTTCTGGTAATTTGACACCAAGTTTACAGACCTGAATGTACTTGGATCTTACCTGTGATGTTTTCAGAACACTGTGACCATGTGTACCACCTCCCAGTCCTCAGTTACAAAGTCAGTTTTAGAAAAGAAGCTGCACACCACTTGTTAGTGTGTGTAGTCAGCTCTTACATCCTGGAGCTCTTTTCAAACGGGGAGGGTGAATACCATCTGTTGCTACAATTTGTTAGTATTCACTTTTGTCAGTTTGTCCCATAACCTTCTCTGTGGTCATTTCAAATTAAGAGTTGCATCTGTTCTTCTGGGCTTCCTAGGCAGATACTCTCTGAAACAGCACCTAAAAATGTGATCTTTGCATTATATCCCATTTTGCCCAATCTGTGTAAGGATAATAAGTCTCCATGAGCACTCCACTAGCTGCCTTTACTGCTTTTCTGTGTTTCAGTTCTTACAGGTTCTGTGTTACTCACTGCCATTCTTAGTCTGATCATTTCTACCCCACCAGCACAACCTACTCTCTCTGCCGTGCATGTTATATCTTGGTGTTACAATGGTCCACTCATTGCCTCATTTTCACACTTTCTAATACATGAGTGTTTTCTGACTGTAGTGTGTATTTAAGTTCACCCATCTTATTTCTTAAGGCTTAAAACACTTAGTGAGCTACTACTCTTTTGGTTGTGTTGTCAGCACCATATTTGAGTGACTCTGTGGTGACTTTCCTTTACAGTGTGTCCACTTAGGTTCTCTGGCCTGTTGTTTTGTTTGCAAGAGGGATAGATCTAGTGATCACCCTCTTCAAGTGATTTTCTTCAAGATTACCAACTTCCCCATCTGTTTGCCTAGTGAGAGAGATTGTCATCACTCCAACCTACTCCATCCTTCTGGTTAGCTCTGAGTTCTAGGGGGACACTTTCAATGCAAGAAGATGAAATGTCAGCAGCTCCCAGTGGGGAAGATCCAGCACTGGATCACATCCTGCTTCACCACCTGAGTCCTACCTTGAGCTGGCAGCTGCTCTAATATATTTGGACCTGCTGCATGACACTGCTGAACTATCTCTGTGAACCTCTTCCTCCTCTCCCTTATTAGGATTCGGCTTCACTGCTTGGAAGGGGTGTGTGTGTGTGTCCTGAAGGTGCAGCTTCTGAATTTTTCTGTCTCCTCCAGTCCCTCTCTTTTTTGTTTTCCTACTTTCTCCTCTCAGGAGCCAGAATCTCCTGCTGAAGACCATAACTTGTCTGAACAGCACGCTCACGTGTGCAGTTCTCCCATAAGGAAGACACAGAAATGATAGTTGGCATAGTAAATTGGATAATTCCCACTTTAACTTATTCTCCCCTAAGTATCTGGTAGGATTGTTTCTACCACTTCTTTCTATCCAGGTAACTATATTTGACCTCCCCTTCTGTTGCTACTCTAAGGAAAAAAACTAGAGTTTTCTCCTTTTTCCATGCATTCAATGGTCTCAACTTAGTTCTTGGAAATGTTGGGGCTCTGCTTACTCAAAGGAGTATAGAGAGGGATTGGTGAGGAATGGAAGACATAGCATTTAAAATAACATTCACAAAACCAGAACAAAATAGGAATGCCTATGAAGAAATCAGTATCTTGTATTAGGCAAGGAAAAAAAATATGTGCACAGAGCTGACAGCAATAATGAGCGAGAGTAAACAGGCCGTGATTTATTATGGGTGAGAGTTTCTGACCATCAGAGCAGCCAAGTTTTGGTACAGAGGGTGGAGCAAGTTCAGTTTTTGACAGGAGTTGTGGCACAAGGCTACTTGAGAGTGGGGTCAGGGTTCAATGACCAGATTTTTGTCCAGATGCTTGCACTTACTTCATAGAGTTCCCCCAACATTCTGAGTCTGGAATCAGGCAAGTATTGTAGTAAGATATAGTTGTTAGTGCATCGTTTTGTACAACTGCTTCAATAATCTCAATGACTGCACCCCCACAAGGAGCACTGGGGTGGGAGCTGGGAGGCATACTCCCTTTAGAGCTGCTCTCTTTGGGGCCATTGCAGCTGATGTGGGAACTGGGCTCTGGTGGATGCTGACTCAGGGCTCTTGGGGCTGTGGCACTCTCCCACAATATCTACTGGCCTTTTTAAAAAAGTTTTACCTGGAGGGCAATTCCTGGGACAGATCTTTCAAGAGCAAAGCTCAGCTCTTGAGCTAAAATGTGGGGCAACAGTCCCACTCACCCTTAGCCAGGCTGACTGGCTGCACTGGGGTGCATGGGAGTAGAGGGGAGAAGCTGCGATGATTTGCTGAAAAGCTTGGGAGCAGGAGCTGGAGGAGTGAAGTGTGGCTCCGTTACGGTTCATCTCCTTGCAAATTACCTGTGTGTTTGCCAGTGTGAGGCCTAGGAAATGTCTGCAGGTTTGCACATTAAAGGAAAAAAAATGAATCCAAAATAGATTTTGTCAAATTAACCTTCAAAATCTCAGCAAGGTGAGCTTGCTGTGTTTTGGGAGTGAGGATAAGGAGTGGCTATGAAATGTTCTTCTATTATTTTAACTGGAAGTTGAGACTATCACTGAATCATTTTGTATTAATAAGGCTCATAAGAAAATAGGATTTTCAGATTACAATTTTAAAGCCTCATGTTCCCACTGTGTTTAGGGAAGAGTGAAAGCACATGTTGCCCATAGGACTAAGTGAAACCAGAAATTTCATTTCAATTTAGACAGTCTTTACTGACACTCTGCTCCTGGGTTTGGCATTCCTGAAAGGGGAAGAAAAGTGGAATGTAAAAGGGGAGAAACTTTCCAGTCAACATTTGGTTTGAATTTACATACAATGTTAAAAAAGAATGGGAAAAAAGGAAAAAGGTACCATTATAATTACAATGTAGGTCCACTTTAAACCTCAGAAACATTAACTGTTCTGTAAACTTCCCATATACCTTTTGTTCTGTATGCTTCATCAGTATCTCTGCATTGTTATTTTATCCTAGTAAATAATGAATTCAATGGAGGAAACTTTGCAATACAAAAATGTTTGGATTGGCATATAGAAAATTATGCTTCTTTATTTATTTTACTTATTTATTTTATAAATTGGATAGCCCCTCACATTCCTTCAGAAAACAAAACCAAGTTTTAATACTGTAGCTTATCTCCTCTCTAGTAGAAGTCCAAAGATTGAGAGTCTAGTCTGTGCTATTCAAGACATTGTAAGAAAATATCCAAGTTAGGATAAAGAAGGCCTTCAGTTTTAAGACCTCAGTTGCCCTTTGCAGAGCAGTGTTATCCAGGAGCTTGTGATATGTATGGAGGTATATGTAAATATATGTGTTGAACTACTTTATCAGAAGTTGCTGTCTCAGTCCATTGCCTATAACACCTTGAATCATTATAATGCAGGAAGAAAATTGCGAGCATTTAAATGTAAGTTATACAAGGCTCAATTCATAAATAATAACTAAAAATATAATTCTGGTCTGGTGATAAACTTTCTTAGAAAGAGTAATTTAATTGCCAGTCGCAAGATTGGCACTGACATTTGAAGTTGACAGTAGGGTTCAACTTATTAACGTTTCCATTTTGCATGTGTCATTTACTCTGCTTTCTGAATTTTCTGAACATAAGAAAGGCCACCTTAGGGTGTGTATACTTATTATTAGATGCGTACTGAAACACGGTACTGAAGAAGGCTTTGAGTTTCACTAAAATCAATCTTCTTGATAAAACACCTGTCAGCTCTGAGGCATCCTGGTGCTTCAAAGTTCATTTTAGGACAAAGGATGTGTAAGCTTGCTGTTGTGGAACCCACAAATGCTACCATTTATACTGATCCCTGGACCTTGATATTTGGTTTTATAGTACTGTTAGAAATACCACAGACTTGAGGATAGAGTTGAAAAGGATCCTCTCTCTTTCGTGATGATGTGAAGGTAGTGTTCCCAGGTATGACATGCTTGGAATGAATTTGGTCATTATGGCTAGATTGCATGTCAAAAATGTTATCTTCATTATTTTGGTGAAACCCTGACTACGTGCTTAGGATGGTAGCCTCGAGGAGTACGTATGTCCACTTGGAGAGGACATTATGCTCCTGGTATTTATGTTGGCTGGCCTGCATGCTTGTTTTAAACATATCCTGTTTGTATCTTTTGGATCACTTTTTAGATTTGGGGCTGAATCTTCAGATGTTTGTCAAGTACACTCAAAAGCGAGACACAAATGTCTCCAAATCCGTGGTACTTTCGGGAAATGCATTGCTGCACTTGATAGGTGCTTACTTGTTCTGCTTGCACTACTACCTCTGAAGCTGCACATGGCTCAGTCCCTGTGATTTGAGTACATTTAGTTTATTATTTCGATGCAGAGTTCTGCAGACTCTTACTTCTATGCATATAAGTGTGAATACCTCCTTTAATTATTAAATGGGAAGTGCAAGATGACTAAGAACTTCTGGAAAGCTTAGAGTTAATGCAGAAAGTGAAGAGGATGTTTGGCTTTGCAAACTTCTGGGAGTAAAGGAGGTATTTTACACCAACTGGCAAAGAGCTTACAGGGCACACTTCCAAACCTTCAGAAAGTTTCCCACAAAGACCTTTTTTTTTTTTTTTTTAAAGTCATGGTGCAGGAATTAAGTTGGAGATATCACTGACCGAAAGGACATTTTTTCTGAATGAGCTGAGAACCAAAGGAAATGACTCCGGGGTTTGAAATCCTTTTATTTCCTCTGTGGAAGGTATCTGTGCAGCTGAAACGAACCATTCTGGCTGGCTCCAAGCCAAACTTTATGGGAACTGAGATTAGGAAGTTCTATGGTCAAAATAGCCATTGAACAAATTGCTTCCACTTTAAAGCCTCAAATTTCCTGATAAAGCTGCAGTGTTTAACCCTTCTTTTTCACTTGGGTGAACAGCCTGCCTGTTATTAGGCACAAACTGTTTATCCAGTTGTGGTTCCTGCAGTGCTTTCAGAATTGCCTGCAAAGCTTTTACTGTTTTTTGCTTTTATGTGAGATAGGCAAAGCAAACCCCAGGAAAAAAGTTAGAACAGGTTTGGAAGATGCTTCCCACTTAAAATAGCAGGAAAAGTGCTATAAACAAGAAATCAGATTGCCAACTGCAGCGTGGTATTTTCATCTTGCAGCCCTTTTTGAAGGGATACTTTATTTTGTTTTATGGTGGTGGTAGCTGGCTTGTTTGGCCTTTGTGAACTAAATGGAGAGGGAGCAGCAATAGCAGCAATGCCTCTGAACTGCCCTATTGACTCCAGAAAGTTCTCAAAAGCAGTATGCTCTGACTAGAGCACCAAGCCTGGCCTCTGAACGATGTGGCTTGCTCATCTCTAAAGTGACAAAATACTTGATTTGGAACAATAAAATTCTACATTTTGGTTATGGATTTCTTTCCCTGTTGCCTTCAAATTGTTTGCCTATGGTAGGTAAAGGCATGCTAAGGAAGGTATGGAAGGATGGCAAAGAGAGTCAATACTGGAGTTGGGAACAAAGACCCGGTGTGCTTATGTGTAATTAGCCTGCTGTGTTTGGGACTACAGTGGGCCAGGCCCTTCTGCCAGCTACCTGAGTGCCTGTCCCCTTGTCCACATCTCTTTTCCATGTGGGCAGTGCTTCAAAGCAGAGGTTGTATGATGTGTGTGTAGGCTGTGTTTTGGGCAGTTCTCGAAGAGGATGTTGGTAATTGTACTGTAGTCACAGAGCTGAGACAGGATGTGGCCACATCCGCTCTTTGTGTCCATACCAGCACTGATTTGTTCCCCAAAGTGTATATGCCTTTGTACATGCTTTATGTATCGTATATTAAAGCCTTTGCGCAACCTAAATTTAAAAGTCCTAAATCTTAGACAGGTGTTTCCATCATTTCACCTGAGAGACTAATTCCCGAAATACTAAAACTCATTATTAGTAAGGATTTTTTCTTTATACTCAGCCTAAATTTTGCTTTTCCTAATTTAATCCCACTACTCTTCATTATCCTTCCTCCCCTACCTCTGGGCACCATGCTAATTAATTCATCTCCCTCTTTGGTTTTTGCTTCTTACCCTTCAATATTATAGTTCAATGTTAAAATGCACTTCTCTTTTCTTGTATTTATTCAGCCCAACAGATATATTTTAGCTCCAGCAATCTTTCCTTGTAAAACTGTTTCTGTTGACCTCTATTCAATGTTATTGTTCATCAGTGAACAAACCCTCTGGTTTGTTTACAAATGGCTGGTATAAAAGTGATCAGAACAAGATGCGTTACCCCAGGTAAGTGTGTGAGTGACATTATAAACTGGGATTTTATATATCAGTGCCCTTAAACCATTTTTGTTTGGGTTTTTTGGGGCTTTTTTTTTTTTCTTTGGCAGATGGATCGTATTTTTTGTGATCAGACTTGAAATTAAATCACAGTCTGACACTTCTGAGATGTACTTAGGAAGTCCTATTTAATAAGTATATAGAGCGTAGGCAATTTTAACAATTTGATGATTTTTGCAATGTGTTATATATGTAGGTGACCTGGCATGAACCTTTCAAAAGTCTGGGTTTGCATGTCTCTCTTTTTCAATCAGCACTATTTCTGGAATACTTTCTAAACATTTTGAGGGCCCTCCTTTCCTATTTGCTGGTATTCTTTTACCCTTTACTGTTAAAATGAATAAGCAGACTCTCTCCTCCTTAATGACATTCTATCATGTATTTGTAGACAGCTATCACATTTGCCCTCCCTATTTTTTTTTCCTGTTATTATCTTCTGTGTCCTGGATATTATATGCCAGTTGCTGGTAAACTTAGGGAAGTCACTAATGAAACAAATGCTCAGTCTGTCATTAGTCATCTGAACCTTGACCAAACCAAACTCCTTCTATGAGTACTAATAGACAGGCTTGGACCCTACAAATGAGTCTTTTGGCCTTAAAAATGGGACTTTACACCCTGGAAATAGGTCTTTGGGTGCTCCAAATGAGAAATTAAATGTGAAGAATGTAAGGCTTTGAGCACTAAATGAAGAGTTTTTAACCCGAAATGTGAATTTGGGCTGTGAGAGAGAGCCTTTGATGCTTGGGGGGACCTTATAACTATCAAAAACTACCTGAAAGGAGGTCGTAGAGAGATAGGGTCAGTCTCTTCTCCCGGGTAACAAGCAACAGGATGAGAGGAACTGGCCTCAAGTTGCACCAGGGGAGGTTTAGATTGTTTATTTGGAAAAAAATCCTTCACTGAAAGGGTGTTCAGGCCTTGGCTGCCCAGTGCAGTGGTGGAGTCACTATCCCTGGAGGTGTTCAAAAAACATGTGGATGTGGCATGTGGGGACATGGTCTAGCAGTGAACATGGTGGTGCTGGGTTAATGGTTCAACATGATGATCTCAGAGGACTTTTCCAACCTCAAGTGTTCTATAATTCTCTGAAAAAGGGCACTTAGGATAAGTTTTACATTTAAAAGTCTTCAGTTACAAAGGGAGCACAGTACCATGACATGTTACCAATCATCTTAAAAATAAGCAAAAACCCCCAATCAAACCCAAAATTAAAAAAACAAGCCCATATCCCAGCTGATGAGCAAATAAATGCTGGAAAGAGCATGTCCTTGTCTTCTAGCAAATATGGTATATGCCACTACAAAAAGTAGGAATGATGTGAGCTTTTCCTGGAAAAAAATAGATCCTTTATTAGAGATGATGTCTGTTAGGATATGTTGGCCAACTCCTTCTGCAAAAAGTCCTGTAAATTATAATTTGTAAGTTCCACAGGATTTAAGATTTCAATAGAATGATTAACAGAAAAATAATCTGTGGTTTTCTGTCACCTGACAAAGAGGAAATCCTCTCTGCACCATGTTACCATGATTGATTAGGAGGAAAGGCCAAGCTGTATAAAAGCAACAGTGATACTACTTGGCCTGAGGAAAATTGCTGTAGGCCAATAATGAATGCTAAGCAGGAAACTTAAGAATAAGGAGCACTCTCAGACGATACTCTAAAGTCATGCACTTTTAGTCCTTACCTTAGAGATGAAGGAAGAGTCCTAATGGATGCAACGGGAGCAGCCAGTAAGCTCAAACTAGAGAACTGTAATGAATAACAGGCTACTGTTAGCTTGAGAATTTGTAATTAATAGGCATGTGAAATGGTTTTGCAGTGTCTGTATGTAAATGGATCAGCAATAGGATTAAATTATTAATAGTCAGAACTTTTACTCCTTCCAAGAGTTTAATGAATTTAAGATCTCCTCACAGGTGGTCTATTAGTTTATTTTGAGATCCTTTCATGGAAAGTGAAGCTATAGAAGGAGGGAGGGAGAGGTTGTCTTTTATCCACAGTCTCAGAAGGAAGTGTTGGCAAAGCTAGGATTAAACCTGAACTTTCTTTGCTGTCTTATGTGCATCTCATGAAACTCTTTGCAAGTGTTTCCAGGAGGTAAAGAATTCATAAGAAATATTTAGACCAGAAAAAGACTGCATTAATTGGTGTAGTTAAAAAACTAAAGCATGGAGTCCTGGCAAGTGAAATACAGTTATTGAATGATAAATATATGGTCTGCATTTTAAAATTCTGTGTAGTAAATTGGACTTCAAAAATGGAGATTCCCCCTTTTTCATGTTGCACAGCTGTAGGAAATGTACTGACTCCTGGCCATGCAAGCTACGAGAACTGCTATGAAAATTCTGAATCTATCTATTAAAAATATGCAGCAGCACACCTCATGCAAATTATAGCTACAGTGACTCAGGTAAATAAAAATGTAATAGTAGTGAAGGATAAACAAGATATGTTCCCATGCATATGCTTTTGAATTGATAATGAGGTTTTTTGTGGCCATACATCTTTGTGGTCATTCTCTGTTAGTATTTGTATGCAGGGAGTTTCACTGCTGTCAGTATTTATGCAAAGTACTATTTACAGAGTGAGACGCACTTTAATCTTGGAGGGAGGAGTGTATTCCATCAGCATTTACTATCAGAAAGCAGGAGCCTGGTCACAGTACTTTGCTGTTTTAAGTTTAAACTCAATGAGCTCAGCATCTTGGTTTTTCTAGAGAGAATCAGATGAACTACTGAATGTAATGTTACACAATGACAGGTTTTTGATAGTTAAATAAAAATCAGACATCTGTGTTTCCTTTTAAATGATTGACTGGAATGCCCATGTTGTTCCTGGAAAAGCTTAAATATGTAATGGTGTGTCAATAAGTTGATATTTAAGTAGACTACTTTCTCACATAATTGTATCATTGAGTTCTAAAATAGTGTTGTCATAACAAATTGCTATATATTCTTTGCTAATATTATAAAGATATGTTTCTTATAGCTCCTGTCATTCTAAAAAGATGTGTTGTTTTGAACTAAACATTTCTGGAGTGCCAAGCTTGAAGAAATTTATAATAAAACATCTGGTGAAATATTGTTGCTTATTCTTTTACAGATATGGCAATATATTTTTCTGATTTGTAAACACATTTGAAAAACAATGAGTTTTCATTTAAACACTTATTAGTGAAAGAATCATTCTGTAAAGTGTTGATTTCCTTGGTAGTTTAAATCACTACATGTGACTGTTTTGCAGGTGGAAAATATGTAGCTGTGTAACTGTTGTGAAGCAACATGGAAGATATAAACTCTCATAACCTATGAGTATCTTCTTATCAGACCTATATTTCAAAAGGGTAGAGTTTGCAGCAGTTCTCAGTCTAACTTTAGTTTCTCACTCCTTTTTTTGTAACTCTTGATCTGATTTCCTAATCTGTTGTTGCAAGCAAAGCTAACACACACAGGCATCTCTCTCCCCTCATTTGGCTTCTAAATAGCTATTCCTTGACTTATAACTCTTTTCTTTAAACCACCCAGGCAGAGGTAATGGCAGTGGAAATCAAGAGTCATTCTCCAATCTCATTAGTTACTACATTGCCATGAAACTTGTTTGGTAGTAGCAAGCCCCTTGGTGCTCAGAGGTGTGAGATCCTGCAGAAGGATCGAGGCAGAGCTGAGGCTGCCACTTTTCATATTAAAGAATTAGAAGTGACAGCCAGCTCTTCTCTTAACTGACTTAAATAATCACTATCAAAATCATTATAGCCATGCTGAATTCAGTCATTTTGTGCTACATATGCTAACACCAATGACAGGATAGAGGAGATGGTGTTTTATATGCACTGGGCTATGTAGTTGGGAATCTTATAGTCAGCTGTCTCCTGTGCTGTTATTTCTAGTAATATTCTTCATGTTGAAACTTGTTCCAAATATCTGATATACTGGGGAGAAGAGGATGAAATTCTCTTTGTGGCACTCTCCATGTATTTTTTTTTGAGTGACAGGTTGCTTAACTTCTCTCTGCTTCAGCGTTCCCCCATCTGGTATAAATGAGGATTATCTGTCTCTTTTGGATTCTTCCACGGCTTGCATTGCTGAAGTACCTGAGTGCCTCACAGTCTTGGATGCATTTGATCTCCCAACACCCCAGGATGTAGGAGAAGTACTGTTAATCCCATTTTTACAGAATTTTAAAGGAAGTGTATGGTAGAGTAGATTTTCCAGGTCAGTGTTTGTTGCAAGACATTTTTTCCTCTGACTATATATAATACCCAGAGAAGGTGAGGATCCTGAAAGTAACATCTGATTTTTTATTATCCTCCTGGGTGAAGGTGTCAGTTGGGTAGTTGAGTTGGCTAATAACTTGCCTATCTTAGCCCAGGTAGGTCCTGCTTACATTATAATCAGGACAGTGTTTCAGGAAATAAGCTGTGACCTTGACCACTTCGCTGGTATTTCTCAGTGAGCTGTAGGTATTCCTAGTTGGATTAGAGCTGGGTGGCCAAAGCTGCTGTTCACAGAGAATCACAGAATGGATCTGGTTGGGTCATACAGTCCAACCTCCCTGCTCAAGCATGGTCATCCAGAGCACATTGCACAGGATTGTGTCCAGATGGTTCTTGAATATCTCCAGAGATGGAGATTCCAAGATTTCTCTGGGTGATCTGTTCCAGTGCACAGTCACCCAAACACTGAAGAAGTTCTTTTTCATATTCAGGTGGAACATCCTGTTCATCAGTTTCTGCCCTTTGCCTCTTGTCCTATTGCTTAGCATCAGCAAGAAGAGCCTGGCTCCATCTTCTAGACACCCTCACTTCAGATTGATGAGGTTCCCTCTTGGTCATCTCTTCTTGAAACTGAACAGGCCCAGACTGTCTTTGTAAGAGAGATGCTGCAGTCTCAAGTAGCTTCAGTAACCTAGCCACTGCATTCTGTGGACTAAAGTAGATCAAGACCAGAGAGTGAACCTTTCTTTCTATCTGGGGAAGAGTGCCCAGTGTAAGGATGGGAATATGACCAAATTTTGATTATACTTTAAATATACTTTGTCTTGTGTTTAAAATGAATTTAATAATAGCATGTACCGAAAGTAGGATAGAGTAAGTGTCTTGAATTTGGAATGCAACACTGACATGTTCTACAGCGCCAGAGGGGGTCACGTGTCAGTATTACAAACTTATAGGAAAGATTGCTATCTTTGCAGTTGAAGCTGATGTCTTCTTTCCCAAACAAATTATCTTGGGAGGATGTGTACATGGGAATGAACTTGCCCTGATTCTGTAGCAAGCTGTGAAGCTCCTGGGGGGAAGGAGCCCCAAGGAAAGCAAGGACTGTCCTGAGAAGTGTTTGTTTCTAGGACACTGCAAGACAGGACAAAATCCCAGTGCTAGCTGTGATCAAATGGTTTCCAAAACTCTCTGTATAAAATTGTCATTGTGAAGCAGAGGTCCTAATTCAGTATCACCAATGTCTTTTATTTCCTTAAAGCATGGGGATAGTTTAGGACAACAGCCCTCCATATTTGTTCCTCTATTCTCCAGCTGTCTCCTCTGCCAGCTGTCTCATCAGGCAATAGGTACTATGATTTGCTCTTTTTGGGATATGTGCATTTTTTGAAGATACCGATACTTTCTTTGTGCTCTTCAGATTTGGCCACAAAATTGAAATTAGACAAATCTATTTGGCTCCTTAGGGTATGCTTGCAGGGGCTATTTGCTTTGTTTTAGTGCAGAAAATTCTGGTATATGTGTTTGTTTAAGCAGATTTCTTTTGGGTTTTATTTGTAAACCTAGAGGAGATTTTGGAATTGCCCAGCATATAGTACCTGAGGCTTATGTCTGTTACGGTTGCATTGCCCAAAGCCCACGTGAAAAAAAGTTCAGGGATCGCTATTTTTGTCCTTGCTCAGGGTGACGTGCACGCACATCTGCGTCTCCTGTAGTGTTTGCACAGGGTGATCCCAGGGCATGGAAGGATGAGCTTTTTCAAGGCCCCAATTTACTCCTAAGGCTTTTCAGTATGTGTGCTGTGGGCTGGTGCTCAGCCTTCATTTCCTTCCTCCTGCAAGAGCCAAGGACAAAATCCTATCTCTCAATACATTAAACCTGTCAATGTTTGACATAAGGAACCAAAAGATTGATGAATGGAATGTGAAGCAGCTGGTTTTGAGGGTGTGTTATTTTGTTATTGATAGGCCACCATTTTTTTTAACAACAAAACCTGTTTCAAAGGTGTCTGTTCAGTGGTTATTTAAGGTATTTTAAAAATGAAAAGCAAGTTCTGTCATGAACACCCACAGTGACTTGTCTTGAGAGTCACCAGTTCTGTGAAAACCCGTAGATTTCTGTCATTAATGACTTCTAATGAAGGTACTAGAAGGAGATTTGATACAAGCATTTCCAATAGTTTTATAAAAACATTTTTAGGCAGCAGTAGAGCATTTGGAGGTCAGGTATCCTTGTGTTTTGCTCTGAAGCATGACAGGACACTTGTCAGTGTTTACCTGGGATTATAGCCAGAGCTCTGGGCATGGAAAGATCATTCTGAGATACTGTAGAGTATTTCTGTTGATCTGGATCCTACTCCTTACTCTGCAGAAGTGAATACTTGCCCACATTCTAGGCTTCAGGGTATGCAACTGGTTCCCCTCTTTCTAACTCACACCCTCACTCATGTCCTTTCTTCTCTGCCTGCTTTTACAGAGAAGACAGCCCACTTCAGCTGAAATTCTGTAAAACCTCCTTTCCTCCATAAAAGGCCTTCTTAAATCACAGCTAAGGTTTTTTATACCTGGAATAGTCTTTTCAGCCATTTGCATTCATATAAGCCATATATTTTCTAATGATTTTATGTTATATTTTATCTGAAACGGTGTGAAAGGCTGAAATTGTGGGACTACTGATGAACACATCTGAGTAGGCTGTTCTTAACTATTACATCTCTTTAAATATCTTCTCTTACACATGGCAATAATTAATAATTAGGAAGGGGAAAAATCTATTTTCTAATTATTTATTTGGCAGAAAGCTTTTTCTAGGAAGATAAGTAAATACCAAAGGAACAGTGGGTTGAAAAATATTGTGCAAAGTTTATGTAAACAAATTATGTTAAGATAAACAAAAAAATCCAGAGTGTGGGCTTTTGGCTCTTGATTAATGTGCTTTTCCGGTGTTTTGCTGGACAGAATCACTCGGTTACACCATGCTGAGTATAAAACCCTTCTAAGGCTTTGTGCATCTGTTTCTGGAACTCTCTCACCTAAGATATGTTTTTATTTAAAAATCCTGATGTGTATCAGTAAGTGCAGTGGGCAAGTAGGTCTTGGTGTAACTTTGAGGTTCTTGGAATTGTACCAGAGGAGAGTTTGGTCCCAGCATCTCTTCTCTTGCAGATGGCCACCCAAGTGCAGTAGCAGTGTATTCATAAGCACGGATGTTTGTTTTCATCTATTTTTTAGGGTAAGTTTAACACTTGTTGAACTCACACTGCTATTGTGTGACAGACTGGGGCAAACACACTGTATTCAAAAGTGGTGTAGGAAATAAAGAACGATCACATTCTTGTTCAGAACATAGGGCAAACAAATTCTTGTTCTCTTTAACATTTCAAGATAAAGGGAGTTGGTTTTTTAAAGCTCCAGGACTATACTTTGAAACTTACAAATAGTTATGGCCCTTAGAATCATCAGACATGGGATTCATATGGAAGGACTTCTATATAGTTTTGTTTTAATCCACAGGCTTTGTATTTTGTCTCTAGATTGTAGAGTGCAACAAGAATCCACATTGTGTCAAAAATAAACAGGATTAAACTTCAGGGAAAGAAGAGATTCCAGTTACTAAATCAGGATCCCATAATAACATATGGCAAATACATATGTTCAGTTAGTTTTTAGTTTTGGAATCCAGAATCTGGTGGCAAGGATAATGTAGTGGTTATTTATCAGTGCTAACCCCAAATACTCTGTTACACTTACATCCCTCATGAAAGTAACTTGTGGATTTGCGTTTTCGGCATGTTTTGCATGTTTGTTTCAGTTCTTTAACAGTGCAGTGAATCAACTATTCTGAAATAACACATGGATAACAGATGTAGGAAATCATGCAAAAATTGTATTAAGCACTAGACTCTGAAATTGCCTTTTTCCACTACAAATGTACTGACATCTGGGTCATATCTTCTGGTTAATTCCAATGTGCCTGACAGTGTAACACATGAACAAACAAGAGGGAAAACAACACAGAAAGCACAAAAGAAGGAAATAGCAAATCAGTGTTCCTTGTGTTTCAGACACTGTCCTCCAGAATATCTTTCAGATTTTTCTAATAAATCAGTCTGAAGATCTGAATTCTAGAGGGGCTGACTATGGAAAGTCAGTATGACAGAGCTGGCTACTGCTACAATTAAGTTTTTAGTTTTTTTTTTATTTTCTACTGGCAAAATTGCAGAAAGTTATGTCCAGAAGGTGGAATGAGGTGTCCTCCACAGGACTTTTTACTGGCTAGTGAAAATAAAAGGAATCAGGAACCATTCTCAAGTTTTCTGAAAGCTTTTACAATGAGAGAGGAACGTAATTTTAAACAGAGTGTAGCAGACGCCAACAGAAGTGCCACTGAATAGCCTGAAATTTATATCTATGCTTTTTCTGTGTGTGTGTAAAATTGAGATTTGTATATCCACATCATACATAAGCTTTTGAACACTAATCTGTCTTTTAATTCACAGAGGTTAACACAAGAAAAATCCTTGGAAGTGAAAAAATACTGCAACGAAGTATGTGGTCTTTCTTTGGCTGGTAGTTTAATATGTATAACGTTTCGTCAGTTGCAAAACATATTTATTACTGGCTTTGAATTGTCAATGACAGCTAGGCAGTATAAACCTGTTGTGAGAGGTATTCCGTGTAATATTAGCAGAAGTTCTGCAGTTTCAAATGAGATTAAAATGGGGCTATATAAAAATAATACTTATAGATAATAGGGCTGGGAAGAATTTTTGTAGTCCATCCACCTGATCTTAAGTTTCAAATGAGATTAAAATGGGGCTATATAAAAATAATACTTATAGATAATAGGGCTGGGAAGAATTTTTGTAGTCCATCCACCTGATCTTAAGGCAGGCTTAACAATATCTGATTTATTTCCCACAGTTATTCCTACATCCTATCCCAAGAAAGCTCCATGACTGGGATTCCTGAACATTCCTAGGCGATTCATACTATGCTTGCCCACAGGGTTTTTTTCTGACATTTAATCTAGTTTCCTTGCTATGTTTTAGTCTACTGTTCTTAATGAACATGGAAAAATAGTTTTACCTTTACACTTTGCAGCAACTGTTAATTTGCTAGATGACTGTTATTCTGTCTCTCCTCTGCCTACTCCAATAACTGACCCTGATTATTTCAGTCTTTCCTCTTAGCTCATACTATCTTGTAATTATTTTTCTGTTCTACTTTGGACTTATCCAGTTGGTCGTGAAATGTATCTTTCATAAATGGGCACAAGCCTCCAAACTGAATAGTAGAAAGATTATTTTATTTGTTGTTTGCACCACTTTCCTATTCACTCATCGCTCTTTGGTGCTCTGATGGCATTGTTCACTTTGCTAGCACTATCAACTCCAACATGTCTTTTTCAAAGCTGTTCCAGGCAGTCATTCCCCTGCTTAGTTAGAAGTATGACCTAAGTATCGTCTTAGATTACATTTTTTGCAAAATCCTTTCTTACCACTTTTTATTCTTGCTGTTTATATGGCAAAGTCAAGAAAGGAAGGAGAGAGGGAGTAAAAGCTTGTATGAGCAAGTTCCTGTAAAGCAGCAAGTGCTTGCATGCTCCTCAGAGACTGTTCAGGTCTGTGCACATCTCAGGACACTGGGTTAAAACCAAGTTATTTACCAGAGATATCACTCTCAGCACAGGAGCAGCAACCTGCTTTGCCTTTTTTATGGGGTGAGAACTTGCAAAACAGATATGGATGGTAATTTGTTCCTGTATTGATACTTCACTTTCATCCTGAACTGTAAGAAAAAATAGTTGACCACGTTTTAAATACTAAGGCCTTTATAAACATACTTTATAATGTAATAGAAAAGCTTCTAATCAAAAGAAGAAATTGTATTGTGGAATTTAAAGTTGTGAATTATTTTTATTCTTTCTATTTATTAGTGGTACTTTTTGAGCCAACTGCCTTCAGAGCACTCAGAAATTTTCTGGCAGCAAGGAAAGAGAATCTTTCTATTTTTAATAATTCAGTTGAAATTTTTAGTCATCCAGTTGAAATTACTTGGAGAGAAATCCACAGTCCTGTATTAGAAAGTCATATCTGAGCTGAGTCTCATTTTAAGGATATTTTTTTCCTTATGTGCAAAAGAAATTCATAAACTTTTTAAAAAAGGAGGGGGGGTGGGGGGTATGGGCAGGAGACATCCAGTTGACTCCCCCAAAGCTGCATACAGTAAAATTACAGGGATAGCTACAGACAGATCTTCCCATGCAAGACACATCTGCATGTTCTCTGGATGTACAAAAGCTATTGCAAGTGAGGTAAGTGATTTAGTTTTGAGCACTGGATATGATATCCAAAGAGTCTTCATATCTCTGCCCAAAGTCCTACTTTGGAGATTTTTCAGTGAACAAACATCTTTTGTCACTAGCAATGCCACTAGGTTCAGCTGCCTGCAAGCTTCTGCTTCTCACAGCGGTTAACTCAGAAGTGCTCATGAAACTGGTTGGTTCTACACGTACTTAGTATTTCATGGTGTCAGTGCTCACACAGGCATTCTGGAATTGCAATTATTTTCTACCCATGTGTAGGTTTAATGGGATTTCCGAATAGTTCAAGAGCTCATTTTTTCCGAGATGCTGAGAGAAACATGAACTCGTTCACACAGTGGCTCTGAATTGCTTTACCTGAGCCTTTTGCATTGTTTCACCATCTATTGATGAGCAGTATGAAGCAGTGGACAGTATCTAAGGAGAGAATAAGAATATCCTTTAATCGAGTAAAAAGTCAATAAAACACATTTTTAAAATTAGCCTGAAGGCATGAGCTATTTTTCATAAGCTTGGCTCTTTCTTTTTCTGTCCTCTTTTCTCTCCAGTCAGGTTTTGTTATTAAGTACTGTGGCTTTTTAATCAAAGCCCACAGTTACCCGGAGTACATTTTTATGCTGGCTCTGCCCCAAGTGCAGGCTGCCGCGGCTGCACATCGACAGAGAGCCCAGAGAAGCGTTCCTCAACTTGGACCTTTTGTCCCAGCTTACTTCCTGTTGACCGACGAGTGGCCCTTTGCCTGGCTTCTTGTCAGGTTGTTCACGCAGAAGAGAGTTCAGTGTTTCTAAGGGCAGTGAAATCTTGAAGCAGATTAAACATAGTATGTGATCCTTTAGGAGCAAGAATACCAGCTCTTTTTTGTTTTTTTTCCCCTTTGTGGGTTTGCTAAAGGACAAAGGTCGCAAGGACAAGATAGAGTGGTTTGGTATGCTGGGGTGTAATTACACTCCTGCTAGGGAAAAACAGCACAAGGTATTTACTGGCTGACTGTTCTCCTTAATGGCAGTGTTGAATCTCTGATCATGTGTAAAGCCTCATGAAAACATACTATTACTTGTCAGAAAATAATTTTAATGGAGTTGCTACAGCTCTGTTGCAATATGTCCAGCCTAAGCACGGCATTCAGTTGCTGGAGGAAAGAACTGTATTTGGGCATGTCCTTTAATGCAAAACCTGTAGTACGATGTGTTCATCATATTAACTGTAAAATCTCATTGTCTACATACATGTATCAGAGTGTATGTTCATATGTACATATATGCACATATGAATATGCACATATTCATATGCATAATAATTTTGGTGTTTATCATAGGAATATACAGCTGTAGCTGCAGGAGTGCCGTGATCATACAGGGAGCTCTGAAAAAGTCATTGGTGCCCCAAAGCTTTTCTCTTCTCTTCTCTTCCAACCATGTGAGCTGGACTAGAGGAAGTCAATGCTACTCCCTATGAGCATTATAGGCTTTGCCGTGCTTTTTTAGTGCTTATGGTAGGGAGGAAAGTATTGTAGTGAAAACCTCTCTGCTTAGTTAGTCCTGTGTGCGTGGTTCTTCTGGTGCACCACTATTTTACTGCTGCCCTGAGCTACTGAGGGTTGATATGAGCAGGAGATTCCTTAACTACCTGGCCTGGAGGAGGATTCAGGAGACTAAGATGAAGGTTTACAGGATTAAATAAAGAAAAGGAAGAGAAGGAAGATAAAGCTAAACATCTGAACCCCACTTAGAGAGAGCAGGCTTGTGTCACAGCCTGCCAAGGGCAGTGGTGGGGTGGCACTGCTGTTTGAGTCATCTCACTGAACACGACAGGGCATGGGACACAAGCTTATTTATACAGCCAGGGGAAGGAGGAATTAACCCACCATTTTCCATGCCAAGATCTCAGTCTGCTAAATAGAGATCAATCCAGGTCCAAAAAATGTTGAAAAGCTTTTTGTGTATCTGTGTGTGTGTGATTTCAGTAATTGAAAGCTTAGATTTTTCAATAATTTTTGAGGATACATCCAGGTAAAACTCTGTAGGAAGGAACATGCTTGTGTGAGGTTTTAACAGGAAGCTGGCTCAGAGCAATGCAGGAGCAGGTTATGAGTCTTAGTGTGTGTCTCTCTCTCTCATTCCTTATTTCTGTGTCTGCATTATTGAGGGACTCCTTCATATGACGAAGCCCATTTGACTTCTGACCTAAGCCAGATTTTTTTCACAGAGGTGAAAGGCTAGGGCAGTATCCCACAACCAAGCTAGCTTCTGCGTTTCTTTTCCAAACTTAAGCATTTCAGTACTTGCAGATAATTTTCCACTGTCAAAATATCTGCCTCCAGTGGCTGGAGGATAGGGAGAAATTGTGAGGTTAATTAAACATTTTCAAAAAATCTGCCCAGGAAATCATAAATAATTACTAATACTAAACATTTAAAAAAATTAAGGGAAAAAAATACTGATCAGTTTTCTAATTGGAGAATGCCATTAGTTATTCCTGTCATTTATCAATATAATTTAATTTATTGCTGGCATTTTTTCCCCTCTATGCGTTCCTGTTACTGTAGTATTTTTACTATAATAGCTATCAAAGTATCATAAAGGGAGAGAATGAATGCTTTATACTTATGGGAACAAACATTATTAAATATGAAAAATTAAAACTCCATTAATTTTTACCTTTTTTTTATTTTTTTCTTAGTTGGTATTTGTTCCAATATACTTTCCCTTTGTAAAATACTTTTATGTTAATAAGTAGCTGAGCTTATTATACGTGGAAAATGATCAGCCCCCCAGATGTTAGGACTCAAGAACCATCTTTTTTTGGAGCCAGACCACCTATTCATGCATTTATGTCTCTGATTTTTATGTCATCCTTATGGTTTTGGCATGGGCAGCCACACAAATTAGCCTCCATTAGTCCACTTTTTCCCTCAGCTTCTGAAGTTTTAGGTGCCTGAGAATCCCTGTGAAACCTAAATCTTGGTCTGTAAAGTTATGAAGCTTCTAGATCACATATGGTTAAAAGGACCAAATTGTCCTAGAAATACACAGAGGTAATAAAAAAGAAGGGATTGGGTCGTGAAATGGAAGACAAAAGAAGGCAATATGTGTGTTCATTGGAAACTTTTTTCTTGTCTTTGGGCAAGATCAGTGGGCACCAGTGATGACTGCAAACTGAGAACGCAGAGGGTCATTTCAGAGTTTGAGTATTAGAGTGCTTCTTCGACATTTGTTCTTTTTGAAGGACTGCAAAGGAAACACAATGATACCAGAAGTGAATGCAGTTGAAAGACAGCCTTTAACTTGGCCCCAGTGGTCACAATATTGAAAGATTGGTATGAAATGGATGAGGAAAGTGTACTCACGCTAGTGGCATGAGGGGCACCGAGAGCACAAAGCCGCTGGCTCCCAAATGGCTGAAAGGATAAACACTCAATTTGCACACACAAAGAGAATGTTTCTTTGACAAGGCAAGTTGAATTACACCCCGGGAAAATTCCACATGCCCTGAAAAAAAAAGACATAAAAATCAATATATACTGTTTCAGAATATATTTTTATTCCCTGGTTTCAGTGAATTCTGTAAGCTGTGTGTCTGATGCCTGGCTTCCAGGTCCAAGCAGCAATGACATTAAATAGCTGTGTTTTTAAAATAACAATCTGTTTTCTTTTTGACTTAAGTGAAATATCGAAGAATCCACTGCCAAGTGTGCTAAATTAGTTGTTTTTTATTGGACGTCATTGGTGAAAGGAAGAAATATGCAGTACAGATGTGTGCTTGAATGCTCAGGGAGACAGCTTTAGGGTGATAGGATGTTGATCGCATTGCTTGGCCTTTTGGGCCAGTTCAAAACATCTGCACAGCTCAGCTGAGTTTTGTTTTTACTGTTGGTTGGATAACAAAGCCCATGTGTCAATGCAGAGTTTGAACTAATGAAATTACTATTTTCTTGGCTATCATTAAAAAGCCAAGAATGTGGACCATTCCCAAACATAAATGTTCTTGTCTGTAAATATTTCAGTTGTAAGTAGGTGTAGTTAGAGGTATCCATCACAAACAGAAGACCCTCAAACTCAACCCCTAAAATCTCTGCAACTTTTTATAAATACAAATAGTCTCTTTTTTTACCAGTTGTTTTATCTTTGGAAGTTGCATATAAGCAAGAACTGTCAGCTGGAACAACACTTCCGTGAATTATTTAAAGTTAGAATTCAGCTTTTCCTTTTGGAGTGCTGTTTCAGTAGGGATTTTTTTTTCCCTTTGAGGTCCAACTTTTCTGTCAGCTGCATCCAATACTCATGGATGAAACAGGGCAAAAAATGGATTTCCCATCTGTTAAGTCTTTTTGAGGATTTCTTCACCTACTCTGGATTGGGATGAACCCAAGGTTTTGTAAAATGGAGGCAGGGGAGAAGAGAAAGGGGGAAAAAAACATTGTGCTGCTTTTTGAAATCTGAAGAAAAGCTTATGTGTGCAAAGATGTATTTTCAAACTATCTCTTGGTATAGTAAAATATATTTTCTCTATACCTGTGTTTCTCCTGTCCTTAGCTTGGCATTACTAACAGTGTCATAACCACAGAAAGAACACCTCATCCAGACAGCTGGCTGAGAGGTGAAAAGCTCAGGCTGGAGCTCTGGGTCTGAATCAACACCCAGCCTGACCTCTTCCACCCCCACTGAGGGTGTCCTGACCCTCAGGCTGCTCTACCTCCCTTAGGTCTGCCACAACTTTTAGCAGAAATTACAATGTGGAGGTGAAAGTTCTGTGGAAACCATGATACTGTTTTGTGTTAATTTAGATGGATTGGGATGTTTTTTCAGAGAAGAAATATTTGTTTGGCAACTTCCCAGCCCATTCTACTGTTGAGCCTGAAGTAGTTGTAGCTGCCTTAGGAACAAGTTGCAGAAAAAATACTAATGCCTTGGAGAGTCAAAGTGTTGGATTACATAGCCCAGGAGAGCAAACGCGCCTGTGTCCAGGACTGCTCAAAAGCTGCACTTGGTCAGAGGAAAGCCCAGAACAGTTCAGTGTAGTTCGTACTGGCAGCAAGAGTATAAGACTAGAAGGAATTAGAGCAGTAAGAAGTTCACTAGTCTAGCCTAGAAGTTAAATTTAATTAAAAGAAGTAAGCATCCAACTTTTAGACATGAATTGGCCACCAGAACACAGCTGAAACTGTGGGGCATTACAAGGTATTGACTTCTATGGGGGAAGTAGAAGTTAAAGCCTTTGTGGGCAGGAGCATCCAGGAAGAGGCCATAGTAAGATGTGGGAAAGCCTTTGATTTAGAAATTAAATAGCTACCGTAAGTAGCATAAATACTGTAAGACACAAGGTTTATGACTGATAAGAGGATTAAAACTTTGCTGTGCCACTATGTGTTGTGCACCTCCCATCCTTATCCCTCAGATAAAAGTTCCTCTAAGCAGAGACATTTTGGTAGTTATGAGATGAACATTAAAAGGAACATGCTGCCAAATGTTAACTCTAAATTAAGATGTTTGTTATGTTAAGTGATTATCTCTTTAGGCGTTTGCCCCCAGAAGGAATATCTATAGAGAATCTTTTATAAATAATTCTTTCAGAAAATGATAATGATAAAGCGTCTTGTAAGGAAGAGAGGACAAGGACTCATTCCCTGTAGCAATGCCTTATTTATTCTGAAGAGTATAAACAAATGGTGCGATAATTCCTTCTCTGGATTACCAAGGCTACCTTCAACATACAGATTTGACCAAGATTTATTTAATTCTTTCTTTCTTTCTTTCTTTCTTTCTTTCTTTCTTTCTTTCTTTCTTTCTTTCTTTCTTTCTTTCTTTCTTTCTTTCTTTCTTTCTTTCTTCTTTCTTTCTTTCTTTCTTTCTTTCTTTCTTTCTTTCTTTCTTTCTTTCTTTCTTTCTTTCTTTCTTTCTTTCTTTCTTTCTTTCTTTCTTTCTTTCTTTCTTTCTTTCTTTCTTTCTTTCTTTCTTTCTTTCTTTCTTTCTTTTCTTTCTTTCTTTCTTTCTTTCTTTCTTCTTTCTTTCTTTCTTTCTTTCCTTCTTTCTTTCTTTCCTTCTTCTTTTTCTTTTTTTCTTTCTTTCCTTCTTTCTTTCTTTCTTTTCTTTATTTTCCTTCTTTCTTTCTTTCTCTTTTTCTTTCTTTTCTCTTTTCCTTCTTTCTTTCTTTTCTTCTTTCTTTCTTCTCTCTCTCTTTCTCTCTCTCCTGTCTTTCCCTTCCTTCCTTCTTTTCTTCTTTCCTTCCTTTTCTTTCTTTATAAAACTTGTAGTAATTCTTCCCTTTTATCTAAAGAAATTGTCACTGTATCATAGATAAAGCTAAATATAAGTGAATCATTATCTGACAATTCCAGAAACTTGATTTTTTTCATTTTATTCTAAGTTGTATAAAGTGGAATGTTGTGTTGTGATTGATCTGTTTCTATAAACCACTGCATATTTTATAATGCCTCTGCTTTCTTTGGATCTAAGTCATTAGGCTTTCTGAGAATACCTTGGATGAAATGTTGAAGGGAAACAGACTTAGCCATGCACAGCCTGTACAAATGCAACATGTTTTCTTGGGATGAATGTATGGTAGGGTAGCAGTTGTTATCCATTCCACCTGTCATCTCAAAGCTGATCCAGTACTTTTACAGTACCTCATGCCAATGCTGTCAGAGACACCTCTTTTCTGACACAGAAGACCTATCAAAGATCTCCTATGTGACTTCTACCCTGACATATCATGGCGACAAGACTCTGTACCATTGCTCCATTTAATTTTCTTTAGGTAAGTGGGAAGAGAAAGATATCATTAAGACTGAGGTAAAGCTAGTTTTTCTAACATGCGCATTATTAAAAACCTGGTTTTCTAGAACTGAAGACACAAGCCCTCAGAATCCAGTTTTAGCTGCATCACTCTAAATAACAACAGTCTCTCATATCCTCAGTGTTCTTCAGGTATACATTAAGACCAGAGTCTGGTCAGCAGATTTCAATTTCAATTCTTTAGTGTGGTAACAATTTAGTTGCAAGTAGATAAGCTCTGATTACCCATCAAGCTTCAATGGGAGATCCACAGTTTTCATCGCTTTTGCTGAGATATGTGCTGATACTACATGTCATTGTCTAGACTCAGCGAACAGTTATGAAAAGAATAACGTGTTAATTAAAATTGTTAAAAAAGGAGGAGATGAATTTGCTGCCTTAAATGAAAATAATTTAAAGGGCATAAGAGGACAAAACTTTCATCAAACCCAAACACAAATGTGACCACAACAGTGACGTTTTGATAACCACTGTTATGAAACTGCAAAGCTGAACTTGGCAGGTTAATGCAGTCTATTTAAAAGGTAAAATAATGTAATATTTTGCATGTATAGTTGATGCTAATGCATGATTTTTGGCAATTACAAGAATGCTTTTTGTGATCAGAAAATGTGTTTTGCCTGTCTTACTAGTTGCACAAGATGACTTTAAAGTGCTTCTGGTCTGGCGCAATAACATTAGTCCTTTGTGTAGCACAGTGTCCTACAGCGAGCGTAATGACAGTGCAGTTATCATAGCTGTTAACAAATGGGGCTTAATGGTTGCTTCAGTCTTTATGACTCAGGCGAGACCCTTTAAAAATTGTACTGTAAACTCATTAGATGTAATTTGAATTTGGAAGTTCTAGAAATAGATGCTAGTGGATAGACTTCGTTGATGGTTATAGAGCAAAACAATTAATCCCTAGTTTATTTATTCTGGTGGGTTGGTTTTTTGTTTGTTGATACCTCGCTTGTTCATGTTCTTTCTCTGAAGACCCCTGGGGTATTTTTTTTTTTGATTGGTTTTTTTTGTTTTCTTTTTAAAGGGAGGCAGTAAAAAATCTGTTTTATTTGTGTCAATTTAGGTTTGAGGAGCTTAAAACACCTGGTTTTCAGTTCTGCTCCCTGCCAACCTTCAACTGTCCTGATAAACTGTGCTCTTTCATGGATGTGAAGTGTACTGGTATAAACAGCTGTCCCCCTAGTGAAAAAATCGAAGCATTAAATCAGTGTTGATGTCATTTTTTTTTTTTTCCCCTTGAATGCTAGTAAATAGTGGTTGAAGTTCATGTGAACAAGGATGTTTAGAACAGTATGTCTTAACTGCCTGACTCTCAACATGAAGCAATGTGTAATTCACATAAGCCTTCTGCAGAAGTTTCTGGATCACATACCAAATGAAGCGCTGGCCTCATAGCACAGAGACCTTGATTGAAGTCCAGCTTGCAGTACCACACAGACTCTTTTTTTCAAGGATAGAGCTCTTTCCAAGGTCACAGAGCACAACTGAGTAGTTCGATGATCTTTGGCTCATCAGCTGTTCAGTCTTATGACAGAGAAATAGTTCATTTCCAGCATTCGCCGTTCTTCTGAATGGAGGCGCTCAGTGGAGTCACCCAGATTTGGGAACAACCAAAATCATCCCCTGGCCAAGGCCATTAAAATGCTCTTCAGGAAGTATGCAGAATATTGCCTGGATGAACTGGGCATAGGCACGTGAGTCAAGGGGTGGGCATGGGCTACTAATTAGGCAAAACAAAATAAAACTCAGATTTGGAGCACTTTATGGGTGAAAGCCAGCAATGTCTCCTGCTCCAATGGTGATTTATGGTACTTCCTCAAATATGAAACATCTGGGAAGAGAGATCAGTAAAGTCCCTTTGAGAAAGCACATGCAACAGGATGGCACAGGATGGCAACACATATGAAAACTACCAAAATCTTGTCTGAGTCTTTTTAACTCTAAAAAAGCAAACCAATAAATAAATGTTGTTTCCTGTCTCTTTAGCCAAGCATAGTGTTTTGCTCGTGATAGATAAGGTCATTATTTTATTTTTCCCTGATAATGAGGTCCCATTTAGGTTAATAATATGGCAAAACAGCCTGCCAAATTAGAGCATCAGCTCCTGCCTGTTTTGTTATGTCATTATTTCTGCACACCCATTGTTTTACCGCATAGTACATTTTATTTGGTGTACTGAGCCTTTCTGTTATGATACTTGCTGATATGGAACATATGATATTGTGACTAGTCCACGTTTTCTGTCATATTTCGCTAGCATAACCTTGCAAGTGGTATGAAAGGCTTTTACACCTGTCAGAAAGGCTTACTTAACTCATATGTTAGAGCTACTGCAAAACCGTCTTGCAGAAATGAGCTGCAAATTCAAAGCAGCGTATTGAATTTTGTAATTTATTTGTTCACAGTACAGGTCAATTAATTTATTTCACAGTGATGTAATATTTAATATTTGAAAAAATAGATAAAGCACGGGTGAGAAGCTGTTCTCTGTTCAGCTGAGCAAAACAGAAAATTTTTCTCCTGTTTGCAGCAAATACAAGATGTTATATGCATAATACTATCCAGTGAATAATAGGCATGCTTGCTAAAATGGTTTGGATTGTATTGTTTTTCCTGTCAACAGAAGATTCCTTAACATTCCTTATTAAAAGACACAGTACAATTAAACAAACAAATAATTCTTTCCCAGACAGGAAAAATAAATAACCTTTCTGGGCCTCCCAAGCTGAAATTGTCATGCATATTTTATCCATAGTTCATTGAGACATGAAATACATCTCCCCTTTTGCTTTCTACAAGGCTTTGCAATGTGGGCCCCAAGCTTAGTGCAAACCTTTCTTCTAAACAATAACACAACTAATCAATGATTATCACAGTGTCCTGTTTTTTGTCTTTTAAAATAGCACTTGAAGAGGTAGCATTATGTGCTTAGTCAGGTTTCTTTATTCCAGTTTCTCAAACCTCAACTTTTGCCAAACCCAAACACCAAAAAAGAAAATCACCAACAAATCACAAATGATTAGGAAAATAAACTCCTGAATTTGACTTTTAGATAAGTCACCAATACAGAGAAATCTGAGAGGAAAGAACTGTCAACAGTGGAAACCCAGAGTTTTCTTTTTACAGCAAGAAAAAGATCCAGAAATGCTTGTAGGTCCATTGATATATCCTGTGGAGGATAGGCAAAAATAGAATATGGGCAATAAATGTATATAGATGATGTATTTTAACCAGAATGCATCCTGTAATCTCAAGGAGTAACTCTTGGACACTCCGGGCGTGGTCTTGGAGCTTTTTCTCTGTCAGGTCCCATAGATTCTCTCTTCCCAAAGAAAGGCCAAAGGAGAGATATCCTTACATGTTCCCCAGCTGCCTGGTGGTTCTCCCTCCAAGATAGATGGTAAGGCTTTGTTCTTAGCAAATGAACTAGGTACTTTCATCCTATTTTTAAGATAAATTACAGAGACAATTACAACAAACCTATCTTTCAAGGGTATTTGTGTATACCAGTTTGTTAAGGTGAAGAGTGCATGTGCTGCAGTCTTAAGTGTTGGATTTGATGACCAGATTTTGGTTTTCTTTGCATGAGTAAGTGCTCAACAGTTTGCCAGTAGGTCATTTTGAATAGCCCTCTTAACATTCATGCCAGTGCCAATATATATGAATTCTGTCATGTTTTCTGCTTCTTTACTTTAGAAATTCATTTGTGATTTCTGGTTTTGTCAGCTTCTTGTTAGCAGCATCTTGTTTGTGTTATCATTACTGTGTATGAATTGTATGAATTTTTGAGGAATGCCTGTGTGACAGTTGAACTTGTGACTTTGCTATTTTGGCATTGAATGCCAAACCTTGGTCTCATGCTAAAAGAGTATACTGATTTTAGATAGTATGCATTTATCCATCCTTTATATCAAAATCTGTGGCAGTGTTCTACAGAAGACAAACCCCATGTTTTTCTCATATGCCTTTATGTTATTGCTTCACTTTGGAAGCTCATGTTATGGCTTGTCATTATTTTTAATAGGAATCCATGGCATATAAAGATGTAGAGTTGTTACAAATGGGCAAAATAAACAGCAGCCTGGACCATAATGGCAGTGGTCCCGCTGTGTACGTCAACCATGGCAGAGCCCTGGGAACTTACATTTTTTGGTGCCATGGCCAACAGGGTGTTGGGATGGGCTGGAAGATGGCTACTACTGGAATAGGGCGAACCATAAGGGGACTCTTTTCACATTGTCTTTCAAGACCTTAAAAACAAATAGTTTATGCTGTTCTTCTCTGGTGACAAGAACAACCCAGCCATGGCCCCTTGTGTCTGCGACAATGAAGGTCTCTTTTGCTTCTGATCAACCTTCAGATGCCTCTGTTAGTGTTCAAGTGAGCAGTGATGCAGGCTGTCAGATGCCATCAAAAACTGATTAAGCTAATGAGCTTGTTTTGCCATTTGATGTGCTTCTCAGTAACTGTTCTGAAGGTGAAAATCTGGTAGGCACACGATCTCCTGGACTCAGAAATCCAGTCTCTGCTCTTCCCTTAGATATGCTAATATGGGTCATCTATTTTGCCTGTCACCAATAATCAGACTCATTTAGATAACCTTTGATTTACACAGTGTTTTCCAACCTTTTTCTTTGAGGACATATTTTTGAGAAATTAACATTTGGTTTGACTTGTTCTGTTTCTGGTGCTGTTATCCCTGCTTATGCAGGCTTTCAGATGAGCCTCTTTGTATGCTGTTTGCAGCTGTAACTACTGTATTGCCTTTCAGTTGTCATATAGACAAAATGGTAGTGTGTCGATAGTTACTTCTTGAGATCTGAACTAGGCCTAAGAACACTGAAGCCTGCTCTTTTAGTCAGCCTAGATTTCTCCAGTGGTATCAGAGCTTCTCTTAGACCCTTCTGCTAGCTGTTGCGTTTCCTAAAAGTGTGAGTGCATCAGCTTCGTCCTAGCTAGATTTATAGTTTTATGTATCAGAAATTAGATTACTCATGATGTAAGTTCCCCTGACATCCTGAGGAGGTGGTCTAATATGTAGATACATTTCAAGTCATATGGTGGCACAGATGTGAGGAAGCAGTGCTCTGGTGGTCAACTTGGTATTCTACTGAGTAGGCATTGGTTATCAGTGTCTGACTTGCCTGTTGTTTTCTCTACTCAGTTGTCAATATCCCCAATATTATGCTGAAGTTTCCTGTTCTAACTTGTGGGAATTTGCAAAAAAAAAAAGAAATTGTAGATTTGATCTTTGATGTCATCATCATAGTCGTCTTCCAGTTAGTAACATTATATAATTCTTATTTTCATGTGTTTTGAAACCTACCTGGGAGCAATCAATTACTAATAAGTTCCTGCAAGATGAGAAATCATCTTTTAGAAGTCCTAATTAATGATGTTTCTTGTGACTGGTAACCATCTTCTCTCTTCGAGTAAATTGTGGTTTTATTTTTGTTTTTCAGTGGCTTTCTGTCTGCTTCTTATCATTAACTATTGCTTATTCCAGGAAGAGTAATTGCTCGAGGATGAGATTCTGTTTGTTGCCTCGTTTGATAACGTTTTTTGCTGTTTGCTGATGCAGCCATGGTCCAAATGTTCCAAACTTCTGTTTCAGAAGTAGTTGTACATCCTCAGAGATTTTGTTACTTTTCAGCTTTCAACAAGAGTCTGTACTTGCCATTATAAAGTCTGTTACTTTGCTGTGTTCTGTGCCACACATCCATCTTTCTGTGTCTGTGGCTAATGTAACTTTTCTTAGGCAGCCAGAAAGGTCCTTTTAAATTGGAATCTACCTGTTAGACCTGCATAATTCAGATGTCATGAATAGGAGTGAAAGCCTAGTAGAGTTTTGCAATCTTTCTGAAACATCAAGACACAAGTCCGAAAGAAAAGATTTGTTTAAATTAAATGTAAATGGTATGAGTATATATGTTTGTATATATGTGTATGTATATATATATGCATATACTTAGCTGAAAAAAACTCTACCAAAATGTGAGGTTTAGAGATGAATTTAATCAAGAGGATTTTTGGCCTTAAATACTCTTACATATGTGTATTTTTGTGAGGAAAAACCCTTTTTTATTTTCTTGTGTTGAAGAAGTTTTTTATTGTGAGTCTGATTAACCAGAGCACCTAAATGCTGGTTTTACACTAAGCGTGTGCTTAAGGACTTCTGCTTTAGGGAATCCTGGCTCCATGAAAAGAAGCTGATCAGACAGTATTTTGAACCACGAGGAACTTTCTGTGAAATAAGCTGACAACAGCTCCTTAACCAGTTGAAGACTGGAAGCACAAGCCTGCATAATCAGCAATGGTCCTGCTGCCAATAAGTGAGACTGGATATTCAATCTGCCAGCTGGCATCTTTCCTTCCCTCTGAATTTTGATTATTTTTACAACAATGATAGTAAAACTTTGTGCTTTGCATCTGAGAAGCTTACAATGCTTTACAAATGCATGATAACTGGTTAATTGGATTAGTTAGTCTAGTTGCCAAAAGGTGAATATAAATGTATTACTCCCATTTTACAGGAAAAAAAAATTGAGGCTGCAAGAGGTTAAGTTATAGGAAGGTCGGCAGACTGTTTAGCATTGGTGTAGTGAAGGGAATAAAAAGGATAAGCTGAACTGATAAACAAAAAGGGAGATAAAATAAGGTAACATTCCCTCTTTGGTGATCTAGGGCAATTGCTGAGACTGTATCTTTTATTTTACTCTTTGAATTTTAGCCCTGTGAGCTGGACCAACACATCCTTCCTTTCTGAGAGGAAACTCCCCCAAAGATGAAGCTGAGATAGAAATAGAATCATTTAGGTTGGAAAAGACCTTTAGAATCACTGAATCTAACCATTACCACAGCACTTCCAAGTCTATCACTAAACCATGTCCCCAAGTAACACATCTAGTCATTTTTTAAATACCTCCAAGGATGGTGCTCAACTACTTCACTGGGCAGCCTGTTGCGATGCTTGACAACCCTTTCAGTGAAGAAAATCTCCTTTATATCCAATCTAAACCTCCTCTGGCACAACTTAAAGACATTTCCTCTTGTCCTAGCTCTTGTTATTTGGGCAAAGAGACCAACATTCACCTCTCTACAATCTCCTTTCAGTAGTTATAGAGAGCAATAATGTCTTTCCTGAACCTTCTCCTTTTCTTCAGGCTTAACAACCTCAGTTTCCCCAGCCGCTCCTCATAAGACTTGTACTTTTAAGACTTTTTAGCATTACTATTTCTGCTAAGAAGATGGATGTAGCTTGTTAAGATTATGATGTAAGTGGGGCCAAAAGAATTAGAAAAGTCCTACTTAGGCTGTGGGAGAAGTGGAAATATTTGCAAGGCACTTGCTGTGCTAACCTGGGTCTGCACTGACCCGTTTCCCTGGGTCCCGCAGCTATATTCGTTCCAGCAAGCAGACTGGCTTGTTCGGAGCTCTTTCAGGGATCCCTGCACATTTCTACCCTTGATATAAATACCATCAGGCTCAGTTGCACTGAGGGCAGTAGTGACCTCCAGCAACAACAAAGCAAACCTGGTGCAGGTTTCTCTGTGACTGTAATGCAGTCAGCTGTTATTGATCCCCTGCTAGGAAACAGGCTTTCCACATGTGAAGTTACAGTCATCGTCCTTTTCTCAATTTACTGCCCTTCCCTTGCACAGGGAGATTTGGAAATTTATGTGTGTAGTGTAAGAAGCAAGTTATTGTATTTTAGATTAAA
Source organism: Manacus vitellinus (assembly GCF_001715985.3). Lineage (NCBI taxonomy): Eukaryota > Metazoa > Chordata > Aves > Passeriformes > Pipridae > Manacus > Manacus vitellinus. Next base: position 15,088,506 of record NW_021940535.1, on the reverse strand, counting down.
AATAGTGGAACTGTCCTTGAAAGATACAGCCTGGGGAAGTAACAATGAAAATGGGCTTAAATTGTTTTAGTTAAGAAGAGATTAAGAAAAATGCTTTGATCTCCCATGGCAATGACAAACTTTAGGAGATGTACCTGGAATCTGTAATACTTTCCTCTACTTTATGTTAAGACCACCAGAATCTGTAAGACTTATTTTTTTGCATTTTTATTTCAAAGAGAATCTCATTGAAGGTGAGTGAAATGCTCATTAAATTGAGCTGGCTTGGTAGTGAAAGTGGTTTCCAGTAGCTAGCTGATCTGTTGGGCATCGCCCATAATCAGAGAATGATGATTATTATAGTCTGTGTCTATACAGTGAGTTGTTTGTTCGGTGGTATGTCTGTATCAATCCACATTTGGATTTGAGTGCTAGTGCATATGTATTATGCAAATTTAAGGGAGCACTTCAGGATTTATTAAGGTGCTACATACTTGGTGTGGGTATGTTGTCAATATGGTAAATTACACCAACTGAAAACTTGACCTCTGATTTTTATTTAAAAGTTATTATGCATACATATAATAATACGCATGCTTGTATGCTCTACCTGCTTTGTAAGGAAAAAGAATTAAAGAATAAAGGATGCATTGGTTTTAATTCATTCAGCTCCTTAAAATATTCATAGTAGCACATTGCTTTAAAATGATATAAGAGAACAGAACAATTAGAGGCAAAAAAAAATCATGCTTTCCAGCTAAAACTTGCTTTTCATTGTACCGGCTCACTGTGGTTTGCCTGCATGACCCAGCTGAAATGAATGGAACCGAGTAAGAGCCTTTTGCCTCTGTCTTTCCTATGTGCTAACAGGAAGAAGTAGTGGTGACAGTCATAGCCTTCATCATCACTGGGAGAGAACAGAGAGGGGAGGGAAAGAAAGACCAAGAGCAAATGAGAACAATATTTGGCCCAAATTAATTTCCTGACCAAACACTTGGTATTTTTGTTCCAAAGGCCTCTGGCTCGCAATGAAAATGAGCTAATCCCTATTAAGTCTTTCTAGATTTTGACTGGGAAGTGTTTGGTTGAATGAATGAGCTTTGAGAGAAGCTTTTGTCCATGTTGTGTTCTCATTAACAGTGTTCTCATTAGTGGAGCCTTGTGATAAAAATGGGTGCATTGCCCTAGTTTTTATTTATTAGAACTAAAATCCAATGTGCAAGTATTCCTGATTTTTTTTTTTATTTCCTTATGCACCTGTGCTGTGCCTTGCATGAGTGCCTCACTACCCTGTCCCTTCCTCTGTGTACAATCCAAGTGTAAGAGTCTCGTCCTCCTTTCCCTTCCCTTTTTCTTCCTTTGGCACATGCCATGAGCTGGCAAGATCTTGCCCCACACTGTAAGCTTGGTAAAGGCTAAATAATGACACTTGTGGAGGGGCACGTTCACCCTGCCCAATTTTTGAAGCAAACACAAAACTCTCAGTTTGAAAACTGGTTTCTCTAGACTCTGTATATGCTCTGCAGAGGGAAGCTGCTTCAGAGGTAGTTCAGAAAATGAATCTAGCGTTGGTGCTCTGACATGTCCTACGAAGGAGCTACTCTCCATTTCCTCTGACACGAGGAACCTGGGGTTCCTGTCCTCGTAAGTTAGTCAACATTACCTGAAGCTGGGCAAAACTGAGGTTTGGAAGCTGAGCTGTCTTCGGTTGTGCTTTGGTGAATAAGTTTTCTCCTGTAGCAACCACACTTTGGGAAAAAAAATAATAATCTTCTAATACATGTTCCTTTGATAAAAAAATAGTTATTTTAAGTATGTTCAGAAAGTTTCCAAGGCCCCAAGTCCATCTTGAATGTTTTTTAGCTATGAAGCTAAGTGTCTGTGAAGCAGGTTGCAGCAGGGAATTATCGGAGCAAGCAACCAAAGGCTGTGACATCAGCAGAGTATTGTCTTTCTCAACCTGCCCTAGAAATGTGCTGCAACCCCAAACTGCAGCGTCTGTCAAGATAAGGTTTCAGTTTCTTTGTTCTGTGCCCTTGACCCTTCAGCTTTGATCAAGCTATCCTTTGCATTGTGGGGTGTTGATAACAAAGCCCCTCCCGAGGCAGCTAGACTGAATCTTACAAAGTTGATTACCATGTTGGAGTATTAAAAATGTACATACAGCACTTTATGGGCTTGGTCTTGCTTGAGATATAGGGCTGGACTCCTTCCTCAGAGAAATTTTCCGTTTTAGTACTTAGTACTTTCTGTTTCTGTTTATCTAGAAACTCTGGCATTTTCTCTGTCTAAAAGTCTCATTAGTAGTAAGACTCTCATGATATTTTGGCAAGTCTACTCCACATTTGGGATAAAATCAGTGAGTACAGAAACATATTGGACAAGAAGGTTTTTTTTTTTAACTGAAAGAAAGCTTAAATTCCAAGCAAAGACTTGGGTTAGTTTTTCTTTACTTTTTTTCCTAATTGGTTCATTTCTTGCACTATTATTGCAAAAATGAAAGACTTATCTGCTTATTTTTCACCTTTTTTCCAAAGTCCTTGTAGTTTTCCATCTTAATTGCTGAAATTAGCAGAGAAAGTAAATTGGGGGCTGGTGAGGCTAAGAAAACAGGCTAGGGAAGAGATGATGGAAGAAAATGACAGAAATACATAAAACGCAGTAAAGATTTGTTTGAAACATAGCAGGAAGTATGGGAAAACCAGAAAATCTGGGGAGAAAAAGCAAACAAACAGGAAATGAAAAGAATTGCATTGCTAGAGCATGAGGTCTTCACTCCTTGCCTCTATTGGTATGCTTATGTATTTGCTGGAAGTATACAGGCTTTTATAGAAACATTTTCCCTCTTGTCATCCCTGGATAGAATGATTCCTTTGAAATGACTTACAGAAGTGAAAAAGTCATTAATCAAGCCATCTTCCTACCCTACTTGTAAGTCTTTCTCTTTTTAAGTCACCTTAGAGAAGCAGGGAGAGGAGGAGCTGGAAAGCGAAGAATAGGAGGAATCATCTCAGGGCTGGAAAGAAAATGGACAAGTCTGTTTGGAAAAAAAAGAGACAAAGAAAGCAGCCTACCACGCAGCTTCCCAGTACCAATGTATCTCTGAAAAAAAAGGAGAATATGATTGTGTGTGTTTTGCTAGAGGAGGGTCCATTAAAAAAAAACAACTATAAACTTTTAAAAATATTTTTTTCTACTTTATTTTATATATGTAAAAATAAAGGGAAAACTTAAATGAGGCACTTAATTTTATTTGTGCTTGTTTGGATGGTATGATGACCAGGAATTGTTTGTTTCAAGGGGGTCTGCTTCACCTCTTTGTTCTGCTATGGGAACAAGTCTCTCATACTGTTTATGTCTCAAGACCCATGCCAGAAGTCTGCAGTTCTTGTCTTCCTGTGCAGAACCGTTTTGCTTGGCCGTGAGCATAAAAGCTCTAGGGAGGCATTGTCTATTAAGGCTAATTCTGTTGCAGCCTTATCCAGTGCTTTTTGTCTTTTGTGTGGCTCTCTTGCACTGTGTAGTTTGGCTGTAGTTACAATCCCTGTGCCTCTGGCTTATGAAATGTTGTGCTGGTTCAGTTACTTTCCAGTGGCCGTGTTCCATACGTTCTTTCTCAGAAGTTCTCAGAGTTTAAATGTATGCACTGATCAATCTGACCTACACAGAACCAGCTACAGAATTTTGTGCAGCAGTCCCAGTAAATTCAGGCTGAATCCAAACATGCCTGCTATTGACTGGAAGATGGGACCAGTGAAGATCTCAAAACAAGTTGTGCAGGAACTGGGGTTTTCAAAAGCGTCTGAGCATCTCGGAACAGACAGTGCAGTGCTGTACCGAACTGAGTAGGCCTGTCCAAACTAGCACTGAAACAATGACACAGTGGTGCTCTGCTAGACCTTTTTATACTTGAGAAACAGGCCTAAATATCCTGGAAGGACCACACTGTTAATGCACTGCTCTCTGCCAGGTGGGCATACAGCTTTGTTCAGTGCTGGTGGGAAGGTCTCTAATGGATGCTGGTGAAATGTGCTGTGGGTGTGCCTGTTGCATTTCAAGAGCAGAAAAATCCACTGACTTCCAGTGGCAGTTCTAGAAATGCTGCTGATTTATTGGAACGTTTCTGATAATCCCCCTCTAACTGGCTTCTTTTGTGGTCCGCACTGGTTGTTGCTGTTGGCACTGCTGAATAATGGTGATTGTGTATTATAATGTTATGTATTACAGTATTATGTATTATGTATACTGTATTATGTATATATAGTATTATGTAGAGTCCCAGAGAACCCAAAGAAAATCAAAGTGCTGTGGTTCTGCATGATCTCCACACATGTATTAAAGAAAAACCTTTCCCCAAAATCTTACTGCCACATACATGTTTTTTGATGTTCCACAGAGAAACAACATATATTGAGGAAATGATTTTATTCAAATTCTTAAGAGGATACTGTGATGAAGAACTTTGGTGCTACACGCAGTATCTGGGATAATATCCAAAAAACCCAGATGTTTAGTCTTCAGTGGCTTCATTTTAAGCTATTAAATGTAGAGTTTATTTTTTGGTTGGAAGTTGACTTTTTCTCAATTTTCCTTGCATACACTGAAATTTTGACTTTCCTGAGGGAAACTTGATTCTGTTGCTTAGCCCATTAAACAAGTGCAATGCACTTGTGCCACATGCATGCATCAGGATTGGAATTACAGGATTTGCTAGACTTTTTTTAAAAAAAAATTTAGTTTTCATTATCTGGGACAACAATGCCTTGATGCAATAAGTGCAGATTTCCTAATTGACAAAATTCCTAATAGGAAAGTGAAATGGGCATGCTAATTAAATGTAATTGCAGTGTAGACTAAGGGAGGGAAAGGCTGCCTAGCACCATAGCCTGTCTCCCATCATATCACACTGTCATATTTTACATGAGGTCCTTCATCTACTCCATCTGCTTGTTTCTAGATAAAGGCAAAGAAAGGCTACTTCTTTTTCACACGCAGCCATCTGGGGAGAGAAAAAGAAAAAAAACAGTAATAAAATGAAAGGACAGAATGGTATGGTTGCTAGAAGGCTAGGGAGATTTTCCAGATGTCCTCCCTGTCTGTTGCTGCAACCTCATGTTGTCTTCCAGTGCAGCAGAGAGCTCTAGGGAGGGTGAGGCTGTTGTGCCCTGTGACTAGATATGACAGTGGCAATCCCCATTTCCTTCAAAGGTTCCAAGCCTGGCATGTGAGGGAATCTGCACCTCTGGGGAGTGATTGCTTGAATTAGACAACCCCCTCCCAGAGGGTTATGAACATAAGGACTGTTTTATCCTTTTCCAGCCACATACAGGGAGCTGTACCCCCCACCCTTGCCCTTTAACAGTAAAAAATATACCTGTTCTCAGGGTCATATAACACAATATCATCTCAATGTAATAGAAATACCCAGTACAGGAACTTCTGATTGCATTATATGCAGAAATACATGGGTATGCCATCTCCTGATTGATGCACCACCTGCCTGTGTCACCTCTGGAAGAAAGATTTCCAGGTCTTTCCCTAGAAATACAAAATGGCATTCTGCAGTATAATTAATACTAGAAAGGTATAAGGGTAGATTAGCAAGCTGCTGCCAAGGGTGCCACCTCTGTGTAGTGGAAATGAGATGAGTTGCTTTTTGTGGACACTCTTTTGATCATGGGCCCTGAGTAACAACTCTCTGTTAATTTTTTCAACCAGCTAGTACCTCATCATCTTCCTCCACACCTCACTGCTTTCAGTGTCTAGTCATGGTGTGGGAAGTTACTTTCCTTTGCATTTGGTCACAAAAAAGGCTTTGAGAGCAACAGGCCAGTGACAAAGCAAGCAGCCTGCAAAATTTGTAGTGCATTTATACTCTTAAGAAAGCACAACCGTGCCTGCCGGATATTTGTCTGGCTAATTCTTGCTGTTGACAGGAAGCAGACATTCAGTCTCAAAACATTTACACATCTCTGCATTGACTACACCAACATGTATTTGGAGTCTGTGTGAGAGGAGCGCTGCAGTGCCTTCGACTGTTCTGTCTCGCCTGTTGTAGCGAACGTGGGCCAAGCGACTGACCAAGAACCTACACGTGCAAGTGTCTGAGATACAGCACCATTTCTTGAAAGGCTGAAAACTAATTTTAGATTGCTGGCTCTTTATTTCTTTGATCTGGTGCATCGATGCCCTTCTGGGCATTTCAAATGTCTCTTGCTCTTTATGTGCAGTTTGGCTTCCAGGACAAAATGTATTTGCTGGGTTTGCGTGTTCCAGCAGAACTCCTCGCTGCTTCCTCTTTCATTTTTTGTTTATTTGATGTTCTAAGCTGATGCATAACTGATCTCTGCAAACTGAGATCCTACTACAGACCTGGGCATCTCTCAGTAATTTTCTGTGTAATTTATAAAAATTGTGATATTTTTAATAATAAAATATCACTAATTAATATCAAAATATGGTTGTATCTGAATTACCTCCACTTTCATTTTTAAAAAGAATGTTTTAGCACATAAAATCCCCCATCCTCACATTTATCTTCTATTATTAATAGGAATTATTATTAAATGCATACCTTAAACTGGATTTGCGGGGTGAAAGTTGTCTTCCATTGTATATTTGGCCTTTTACTGGCAATATATATCAATGAGTTTGCTTTTTAGTTAAATCCTTAAAGGTATCCAGGGATCCTAAATAAGATAGTTTTATGTTCAGAGGATGCCTGAAAATTTAGGAAGAGCTACTGAAGGCAGTCACCACTGATGTAGCTCCTTGTTATTCTTATGATCTGAATACAGGATTGGACATACCAATCAGCATCATTGGCAACACCCACCTTCCCCTCTACTTCTAAGGCATATACTAGATTTCCCATTTCTTCATTAATGATATTGCTCCCAAAACTCTCTCAATACCTACTTGTTACACAAAGTTGGGAAGCATTATGCAATTACACAGATAAATAATTAGATGATCATGAAGACTGGATTGTGAGAAACAGAGAACAAATCCAAGAGTAAAATCATGTATTTAGGAAGTAGGAGAAACTCTGCATGAAAAGTTGGAAGCTTATCTGGAGGCAAAGTATGAGATGATCTTGTAAATGCCCAAACCAATAATGGGCACTGTTGTGAAGGCAACAAATATGGTACAAAGATTTATCAGGTGAGATCATTCCAGTAGGAAAAGGATAATATTAAAAGAATTATGTAATTCACTGGTATAACCCCATGTGATCACCTAGTGTAGAGTTTTCATCATCCACACTCCAGAAAGACCTGGGATGCCACTTGCAGTCCCATATTTTTGCATTTTTTCTCTACAAGCTCTGTGAAAGCTTGTGGACGTGAATTTCAGTGTGCAAGAAGCTTCCTACACATTGGCATTTGTACACAGGGGATTGTGCTCCTGCTGGTTTGACCTCCTGATGCCTCACAGTCATCATCCAACTGGCTTCAATATGGGCTCTGGATGGCATCTTCATTAGACCTTTGTGGTCTGTGACCCCCACATACTGTACCAGCAGGTGATGTTCAATGCAAGCTGACACTAGTTACCTTAAATTCAAAGTAGAAAGGAAAATGTTTGCTTAAGATTCAAATATATTATTCACTTTATTCTTTTTCTTGTATTAGAGATATGTGATCTATAATTATGGGTAACTTCTACTAGTTCAGAAATTCAGATTTGATTAAAAGCCAGCATTTCACCCACTTTATCTGTGTCTTCCACTTACCTAGATTGTAGAACTATCTTGAATCTGAAAAAATAATACCATTTTTGAACTTAAGGCTGGAGATAAGTATGGTATGACAAAAGGCTCAGAAGGTGCAACTAGTATTTAACCACAAAAAAAACAAACATCCTGGGCTATATAGCTATAAAACTATAAGGATACTTAAATTCTGATCGTCTGAAATACTGTGTAAGTCCAAAATCATTGGACAGTAAATGTACGCAGTGTCTTTAACATAGATTTTGTTCTGACCTGTGTATTGTGACTTATCCTGCTCTGTACTGCCCATCTCTGCTGTGCTTCCCCTCCCTAGCACAGGTATAATGCTGGTTGTGAAAGCACATTGACCTCTTGCTCAAGGATCATCAGTATTTTAACATTATGGTGATGGTGGTATCAGGATCCTTTTCTTAGTATCAGAATCATGAAATATTCAGAAGGTATTGCTCATCTCTGCCTAAAGCTCCAAGATATCATGAGTGTTGATCGGTTGAAATAGGAGCTCTTTGCATGTTATCCAAAATGTTTATCATAGCAAAGGTTGATGTGCCAGAATTGGCCAACTGGCATGAAAAAAGCATTTCACTTTCTTGGAAAAGTGCTATCACTTTTATGCCTTTTAGAAACTCTAGTTGTTTTCTGAATTACAAGCGGTTTGCATAAAGAACATAAATTGCTGTGCTCTTTATCACTGCTTACTGTATGACAAATATACAGTCCAATTCTTCAAGTGCAATGTCTCGAAAATGAATGTGTATTGGAAATGAAAACCATTTCAGTACTTGAACATCCTCCCTCTGAAACAGACTGGATAATAACATGCTCATCACCTTGGGTTATTTTAATATTTCCTGAAGCCTGCACAAGATGCTTTCTATTTTCTTGTCAAAACATACTGAAAAGAAAATTATTTTTAATAAAGTACAGTAATGACTGTGTGATCACCAAATGCATCTTCTCTTGTCAGATTGTTTCTTCCTACTCATAAGTATTTGTGGTTACTTAATGTTAAGATTGCTGAGCAATCCAGTGCTGGGAGGAAGAGAATGGAATATTTCATTTCTTACAAAGAGCCCTGGGTGATACAGAACATCCTCCTTTGCCTCCTAGAATAGTATCATTGTTTAAAATGAATGCTGGAAGAGTTGACTGCTGAGAGATTTCATTTTCCACCTTCCAGTATTTCATTACTGTCTTCCATAGGTACTGTACACTGGAAGGAAAGCACCCATTGATTCCCTGTTTTGTCTGTCCATAAATGCCTTCTGGAGTGCCATGCCAGATACCAAACCTAAAAGATGCATGACAGTATTAACAGTCATTTCTAACTAGTCCATGGGAGCACTGGAGTTAGTCTCATAGTTTCTTAGGTTATATGTCCTTTTGGTGAACAGCTGGAGGATAACTTGCTTAGTTTCGGGTAAACTGAGGTACAGTGTTTAGAAGAGAAAATTGGTTGTCTGATACAGGCGCTGGGAACTTGCAGAGGTAATGGCTGAAGGATTTTTTTCTAAACTGTTTCTGTACACCAGGTTTTTCACTCAAGTCGCTCAGCTCTAAAATAAGTGATGGACAAATCTCAAGAGATTTGGTTTCATATCTTACCCAAACATTATCCAGGCTAAGTAAAGCTCTGGAGTCTGCATAACTGAGCATGAAACCTCAGAAGAGCAGACTTTCTCATGAGAGTGTCAGTGTTTCCTGCCGGGCTGGAAATACCAAGAAAATAGTCTTTCTTGTGGTATTTTGAAACTTCAGCATCTGGATGTTCCTGTAATGAGAGAGAAAAGTGACTATGAAAAATAGTGTTTAAAAAGTGAACCCTTTTTCAGTCTTGGGTGCAAGGGTTCCTTTCAAGTTTTTCAGTGAAGCTATTAATCGATTCCATAACTCTGTATCTCAAAGTAGGTGATCTAAATCTGAAATTGCAAGTTCTGGCTATTTTGTACTGGATATTGCAAAATATCCTCACTTCTGAGTAATGGAGTATTTCTTCACTTAAGGAAAGAAACAGCTATTGTATCCTTCCCTCCCTTTTATGTAAATATGTAACTAAGCGCTGCTTTTGGAGTACTTGTTTTTTGGGAGAACATTCTGCTTTATTCAATCACTGTTTCAAGTGTGAAATTTAGCTCAGCTGCAGAGCCACAATGAATGTTTTATGGTAAACAAGTCTAGTGAAAATAATCTTAATGATTACATTATACAGCTAATATATTGATAAAAAATGTTATGGTAGTAAATAACCATAATGTGAAATCATACATTAGTTTATATGGAAACTGTAGATGTGAGCTATCCCTGTATTGAAAAATAGAGTTAATCTTTATTTTGGATTTCGACAGTGAATCAATGGGACTTGCAGAGAGATTCGCTTCAAAAGTTGAAGATGGAAAAGTGTGTTTATCTCTTGTCCTTCTGCCACTGCAAGATTTACAATATGTTCTCTTCTTTATTCAATCCATATTTAGTAACTTGAGCAATGAATTTTCCATCATTGGCTTTGTATAATTAATCCAAGTCCAGGCTCTTAAGAAATACCAGGAAATATTTCTCAACTTCCCTTTTGGTTTATTTTCACCAACATTTTCATTCTTTGACAGGTCCTCATGAAGTCTTAGGTCTCTCTGTGCTGGTCATGTGCATTTAGGGTGGCCCATGAGTATTCCCTCACATGTAGGTTCACTTTTAAGGCCCCAAACACTTGGCATATTGTTAGGGATAAACAAATAGAGTTCTGCCATTTGCAAAATCTGGATTTTTATGACTATGTTTGTGCTCTTTCTAGAATCTTCTCCAGTTTGCCAGTCTTTGTGATTCTGAATTGCCAGAAATGCAATGTAAATGTTGAGAGAGAGTAGTCAAGAGCAATATCATTTTCTTGAAAGGTATATTTGCTAAATTTGTAACTACTTATCCCTCACCCCCTCACTGTTGTTATTGCAACCATATTTCACAGAGAGCTTTTGTCAGTTTTGAGGTCTGCTTCTGTTCTTTCAGAGACTGTTTTTGGAAGCATTAGCTTTCAGAAAAATCGACATGAATATGCAGGTACATATAGTTACTTATTTATTGTATAAATACTTCTTTCCCACATAACAAAGTTTTATAGGTTTTATTGTACTATTACCTTTACCTATTGGAGATTGCAAAAATGTTTCAATTTAGTAACATTTTAAAATACATGAACAGATCATCACAAATTCCATTCTTCAGTTTTGCACGGAAATATTATCATTAAATACTCATGCAGTTAATAATAACCTGTATTCATATACACTGTTTAAATCAAAGTAATTGGATGTTCAAATTAAGAATATGTTTGCAAACAGATGTCTAAAAATTGTTCGTTAGTTACCTACAGTGTTGTTTTTCTCCCTTTTGTTAAAAAGGGGATTCAAATAATGCAAGAGGTAAAAGAAATCACTGCAGGAACATTATCAAAGTGACAGTTTTGTGCTGTATTTCCATATCAAGCTAAAGCAAACAACAAAAAGTCAGCTATATATGCATGCTTAACAACGTAGGTGCGTCTCTGGGGAGTGATCTGATATGAAGGGACTATCTTTTCTTTCTTACATTTAAGACTCTCCATTTCCAATTATTTTTCTAACTATATATTAGCTGTTTTAATTAAAAGATGATGATTCACCACTTTCGAGCCACCAAGAACAGTTTTATACAGTAGAGGTTTAAAAATAATAATAGTGTAGACTATTTTACTATTACTCTGAGCATTAGGAGCTGTAGGAATATTTTAGCACAATTTGAACAAAGAAAGAAAAGGCTGTTTTCAGTAATTTTGTGTTCAAGGGTGATTCAACCTCTTTTGCTTGCTAACTCTAATTTTCCAAGGCTTATAAGACTTTAATTTGATTCTTTATCTGAGCATAAAACAATGTCTGAAAATTGCATAGTAAATTACTGGATAATCACTTTTTGTGGACTACCTAATAGTCAGAATGAATACTGTCTTTTAAGAGACACTCTAAATAAATGCTGGGCAAAAGTGAACTTTACAACTCAAATTAATTTAGGTTTTCATGAAATCCAAGTGATTTTATCTATACATGTAGGAGACACAACTCACTGATTATTATATATTTGCTTAGTTGTGTATATTTACTAATGTTTGTGTAAAACCTTTGTGCTCGTATCTTCAAATGTGTGCATATATAGATATGTATGGAGGTAACAGCATAAAGTTAAAGTAAGATATTTGTCATGAATATATTTTATTTCATGGTTTTTCAGCAAGTAGTTTTGACTGCTGCCTCCTCACTAGGCTGGTATTCCTCTCCCTCACCACATCTCCTCTTGGGGGTGGTTTTCAATTTCCAATCTCTGGAACATTAACAGAAACATTGATGAAAAAAAGAAAGCACTTACTTAAAGTAACTCCTTTTTGTCCAAACAATCCGTACACCTCTTGAAGACCCAACCTGTATTATATGCTCTGTCTTGTCTGTTCTGGATTTCAGATCTGACATATTAAATTCTAGATGGTCAGAAACCAGGACTGGGAACTTACATTAAAAAGGCATTGTACCCTGGTGGGAAGCAGAGTTCCAAGTGGTCTGGTACATCAGACCTAGAAAAAAGTTTAGGTATAATGGAATTGTTGTAATTACGCATGAGCAATTTTGGGTTTATCTTTAAAAAGAAATATCTCCACTATTATGTAATATTATGCAAAATTTACACAAATCTTGCTGCCAAAAGGAGTCATTGTGACAAAGTCAAACTCTACAAGATGGGAAGATATTAGAGCTGAAACCCCTCCTTTTCTGTAGCTTCTCCTAAGTTCCGACATCAGTCCCTAGTAGAGGAGGATTGGCAGGACTGAAGGTTGCGTGGGACAGCAGTCAGTCGGCCTTTTCCATCTGTCAGGCAGGGTGCAAAGATGTTAAAGAAACAAAGTACTAACACTTTTGATGCAGTGAGTTTGTTGATGTCAGTGGAACCAGAAGAACTCCTCAGAATGTGTGAGCTCCCCATCAGTATATTTAGGTACTTTTTTATATATACCAAGATAGGTTACTCATGCATGCTACTTGAACTAATGCACAGACTCCATACCAGTGTCCTGGCGGAATGGGTCAGGTCTCCTGTCTGTGTTTGTGGGGGGGACCTGGAAAATGGAGTGTACTAGTTGTCTTGAATTCAAGTGATTTAAAGCAACACTTAACCAGAGGTCAAATGTGATGTTTGGCCCTGTGTCAGGGTGAATCTGAGAGCTCATCATCCCCAGCTTATCTTCCCTCCTTTGTTATGGCTCCTCCTTTTTCAGCCCCCCTCTGGAGGTTACTGTCTTTTCAGAGCTCCAGCTCTGCATCATGCCAAGGCGCTCCAGTCCTCGCTTCTGGGAAACCACACTTCTTATGCTCTTCATCTTTTCTTTTGTTTTATTTTGACCTGGGTCACGAGGTGGGTGCAGAGTTGTGGCTGGCTGCATGTTGCCCTTTCACACGCGTTGATGGGGCTGTGGGCAAGCTGGTTCCGTGGGCAGCACCAGCAGGAAGGAGGGAGCCGCTGTGAGGACCTGAGAGCATGTGGTCAGGACAGGAAGGAGGACAGAGCAGGCTGATGTGGGTGCAGATTAGTTCAGCAGCCGTGACAGCTCCCTTTCCGATGGCGTCAGCAATGATGACTGCTGAGGGAGTGTCTTCCGTCCAAAAAAGCTAGCCTTGGTGTGCTAGCTCTAAGTACAAATTGGGGGACCAAGCTTCCAGGATACCCTGAAACCTCTCTTTCCGTTCACTTTGAGTAACTAATGCCACTTTCAGCAGCGGTGGAAGAGCTGCCTCAATTCTCCAAAAAGGCAGCAAGGCCCTCCCTCCTGTCACTACACAAGCGGAGCTCCCCGGAGGTGAAGTGTAAAGTCCATGTGTGCCAGTGGGAGCTTGCCTTTTCTATATACCACCGTCTAGCACTTCACAATAATTGTGGGAACCACAAGTGGCAGGTAGTCCCTTAAATTATTTGGCATTATCCCTAAGTACTTGATCAGTCAGGGCAATTCAGAGTTTGATATCTAAGAGCTTTACACACCTGCAATTACTTAAATCCACAAAATTGCACCTATAGGTATTTGCAGGCACAAAAATGTTGGCATAAAATTAGAGGCCATTTCCTAAAAACTGTGCCGAAATTTTGATGATATACTATATGAGGGGTTGTTATTTTGAAATGGATTTGCAGAAAGCAATTGAAAATCTCCAGGCATCCCATCTGTGTTTAAAGTAACAACAATAACAAAACTTTAAATTAGCATAGGAGATTTAAGACATTTCAGGAAAACATTGATTAAATCTGCCAATGAAATGAACGTGTTTGGCGAGTGACCTAATTAGTGTATACTTGGTTCTTTTTCACTGCACTGCTTACCACTAATTGCTGTTCTGCTGGTCTTCTCCTGACAAGTAAGAAAAAACAAGGATGAGGGATTTGTTGAGGAAATAGTGACATTCAGTTTTAAATCATTTGAACCTGCTGCCAAACTTAATTATGGAACTGAGAAACTGAGAGCAGGAGGCCCCCAGCTGTTTAGGTTGTAGGAGATGGAGACGTTTAGTGTTTGCTGTTGTATTTGGGTAGCACTTATTGCAGCTAGCTATAAACTTGAGTTTGCTGATGCTTAACTGTTTTCTTTCCCCTAGAGGTAAAAAACCCACTGCTTTTATTCCTTAAATTTAATTATTTAGCCCTAATGGCATCAGGCCAATACAAAATTACAGGCATTGTATTTCTTAAAGGAAAGGTTCAACAATTAATCTAGATAGTCTTGTCCTGGGTTTCTTTGAGTGTGGGCTTGCGTGTGTGAACTGGTAATATGTCATTCTACAAAAAAACACTTGGGATCCTGGAATACTTGTTATAGCATTGGAGTTCTGAAGTCACCCTCAGTGTAAGTACACTTGAGCTGAGGAGCTCACGTTAGTGATAAGTTCAATTCCCATCTCTCAAAGCAGCAGGGGATAACACAGTTTTCCCAATTTGTGTTTGGAGTTCTTAAAGGAAAATGGCAGAATGCTTCAGGAAAAAAAGGGGAGATGGTTTTGGTTTTGGTTTCCTGTGGTGGTGATGGATTCTTGTGAGCAGAGTCTGAAGGTCCCAGTTTAGAAACCGAGTTTGTTTTTCATGATGTTCTGCATAAAAACTGAAGGGAAAAAATGTAGAATCCATTGACCAGAATGTTTACAAGGCAGTGAACACACAGTAAAAATGCAGGAGTGGGGGGCGGAACAAAAAAAGGCTGTGGAATTTGAGGCTAGCAGAAGGAGGGGCTGGTGGGGCTTGCACTTGTTTTTAAAGGAGGAAAAGAAATATAGACGTTTTCTTAGAGGAGCAGTGTCTGATTGGCAGACTCTGATCTGAATTCCTCCTGGGGGATGATTCCAACTACTTTCGTACCTTTTCCCAGGAGGAGCCAGGGAACAGTTATCTGAGTAGGGATGAATGCTGGAGCAGCCAAAACTGAGCCACACTGCATCTGCCAGGAGCAGCCACAGCAGCCCAGTTCTGCTGGTGGGGAGCACAGCCTACAACCACTCCAGCCATAGCCTGGACGAGAGGGAAGGACTCTCAGCACATAGAGTTTTGTGGTTCATTTACACTATGTGAAACACTGGAGGGGATGTTCCAAGAACCAGCTTTAGATTTTGTGGGGACTGAACTTGATCTACCCAGACAACTATATGAAAGAAAACAAAAAAAACCCCAAACAAACAAAAACCCTGAAACCCGAACAGAAAAACTGCCACTACTTTGTTAAAGCCTGAGACCAAAAAATGAAGTGAGATTATAAACAAATGAAATATGTTAGTGTAGGTCACCAACAGGCTATAAACATCTACGTGGAAGAACAGAAACTGTACAAAAAGGCAGCATGCCTGGTTTTCTGTTATATAGCATTGCAGGGTTCTTGTAAGGATACTTGAATGCTGAAACAGCCTGGGAACTTGGCTTCTCTTGCAGCAGATTGATGTTCTTTGGACGAGTTTTCAGCCATGGAGTGATTTTGTCCTGATGTTCTGTGTGTGGTGGAGAGATGTGTCAGGAGGGGGGAGGACCAGAAAAAGTTACTTGGAATGGAAATGAGCTTAAGAGAAGGAAAAAGAGCAGCTTTGCAGTGAGACTGTGAGTAGTAATACTAGAATGCATAATGGGCAGCTAAAGATATGGGGGTTTTGTCTCAAGACTCGCATTGGACCTCTGATATGGTTATATAGCCCCTTGTGCCCACTGAAAAAGTGTTTAGAGGATATTCATGGTTTTAGAAATCCTGGACTGATGTTAACATTCAATAATTTACTGTGTTAGATATCATCATCATGGCTAGGCTTCCTGAAAGAAGATTTGGGAATGTTAGATATACCTGATATGTATAATGCAACGCCAGAATATTCTTACACATGCTGGTTTATATTTACAAGCAGCACTAACTGAGATGTGAATACTTACTGTGCTGTCTAGAAAGTCATATAAAAAGTAATTTCCTTTCTATTACTTTGTACATGAAGCCTGCACTGTACACTAGTGATGCTAAATATAAAAATCTAACTCTATTATCTGTTTTTAATGCCAATATTAAAACTTACTTTTGTACTTTCACCTCATAGTTGTTGGGCATAGAAATGATGAGAAATAAAAACAAATTTAGTCTCTGAGAAGAGAATCTTGCTATCCTAAAAAGTAATTTGCTCTGTGTTTGATCCAAGCCATCTCATGCCTTCTCAAGGCATTTTAGATTTCCCACTTGGCAGCTCTGGCTCCTTGTCAGGATCTCTCAACTAGGAAGATGGAAGCTGCATCTAATTGTATCTCTACCTTCCTCCCAGAAGCTGCTCTCTCAAAGGGCAGAGGCATGGGAGAAATCCAGAGAGGACTCTTGCTCTCTCGTAGCATGTTTTTTTGGTTCAGAGTGCCATCAGCTTTACTGCTGCTCTGCAGTGAGGAGAGAGCTTGGATAGCACTGCAGTGGAAAATACAATGTAGAACAAGCTGATTTAAAAATGGCAGTTTCAGTAGCAGTAAAAAGGGAAAATCAAATGGGGGAATCTTCACATCCCCAAGTTGACCAAACTCTAATGTGCATCTTTATGGTGGTGTTCGTTAGATCTGCTGTCCTGGTGTAGAGTTGTTCTAGGATTTCCCTCCATTTGTAGTAATGCCCTGCCAAAAAAATTCTCCACAAACAAACAAACAAAAAAACCCAAAAAACCCCCAACAAAACAAACAAAACGAAAACCAAACACCCCCCCAAAAAAAACAAACCAAACCACCACCAACAACAACAACAAAAACCAACCAAACAAAACACTCCAAACAAACAAACAAACAAAACCAGAAAACTGAGAGAAGAAAAGAATGGAAAGGTTGAGATATTGACTTGGCTACCAAAATAGTGCTTTTCACACTCTTGAAGTCAGCAGTTTCTTTAACAATTTTTTCTGTTTCTTTTTTCTTCTTTCATTTCATTTTCTGAAAACTGTGTGAGTGAGACTTAAGCCAAGAAAACAAAAAGAAATCTGTGTACACAAAATTCTTTTATCATTGGACTAACTCCTGCATTTAGTAATGCATGCATACCAAAATATTAATAAAGAGATGTTTGCAACTTGAGGGGCAAGGCGATCACAAGCACAAACTCTTGTTACCTAGATTTGGTGTGGAGAGGAAGGCGATGAGGCCTCCCAGAAGTACGAAGAAAAGCTGGGGAAAGAAATACATATGGATACAGCAGGAAATCATATCTGTGGTTGCCTCTTGTGTGATGTGTATTGACCTAGTAAATGGAGATGTCTGCAAAGAAGCTGCTGTGCTATAAATACGCTTGTGCTAATA
This sequence comes from Manacus vitellinus, assembly GCF_001715985.3. Taxonomy (NCBI): domain Eukaryota; kingdom Metazoa; phylum Chordata; class Aves; order Passeriformes; family Pipridae; genus Manacus; species Manacus vitellinus. The sequence goes on along the minus strand of NW_021940535.1, from coordinate 15,070,946 downwards.
TTATTAAAGCTTTCAGGCAGTTCAGTTTCATCCATATGGCTTTCCAGGGAGATGCCAAAGATGTGGCCCCTGGCCACAGCTTGTCTGAGCAGCACATGCGTACCTGCACTGTAATTGCTTGTAAGGATGTAGGTTGAGGGTTTCCCTGTATGGATTGTGAAATACATGCAGCTGCCTAAATTGGTGCTTGGTGAGATTTTTAAATCTTCCTAATTCAATTGAAATCTTTGTGAGCAAGACATTTGAATGCTGTTGAAAATGAGGGATAGCTCAGTGCTCTAGAAGTTTTGAAAAGTCCATTCTTTGTCCTCCTAGCCCTACTTTATGTCTTTAGGAAAATAAAAATACTTTCAGAGTTGTTGCTATCCAGCTTAACAGCACTGGTGTTCCTCGAACATATCAGTCATGCTGGTTAAAGGAAGAAAAAAATGAAGGAAGAAGAGAAGATAGGAAGTGACTGGCTGATTAATATACTAAACTAATGCAAATACTGGGAGTAAGAAAGCCACTTAAAAGCAGATGATTATCCCTTATCAATCCCTCAGATCTAACCTCACTAAGCTGCTGTTCAGATGATACCCTAAAGCAGTTCCTGGCAGGGATTTGCCCCTTGTTCCAGCCCAGAGAGCAGTGAGATGAAAGGGATGTGGTTTAACCAAAGCTGTGACTTTACTGTCTTACCATCCTCTAGAGCTATCTAGCAGTTGGTTGTAGAGCACACATTGCAATTTCTCCCTGAATTGGTCCCACCTGCTAGAAGGCTGCTCTCCCTGTCTCTGCACAGATGGCCCCAGCCCACTGCAGAGACTTGCTGGCCTCCTCTTCTGAAGCTTACTCCTTGTATAGGTTAAAGGGACAGGAAAAGGGCATTATTTTCTCTAGCTTTGTGTCCCAGGAAGAGCCATACTGCTACCTCCTCTTATGGAAGAGATGGGGCAGGACTCCAGAGCACCAGAGAGCCCCACAAATGTCTGTACTCGTCTGCTGCCAGGGACCATTTATTTGTTAGGACAGATCCAACCTTCTCTCCTCCTCTGCTGCATACCTTTGTGCACTTTGAATCTTCAGGTAACTGCATTCCCTTAAATCCCACTAGCTTCAGGAGAAAAGATGTGTGAAATAGAAGTGTGGTGGCAGTGCTACTGGAAGACTAGGAGACAGTATGAGAGAATGGAAAGGGTTTCCTTCTTTTTAAAAATAAAATCTTTATCTGTTCACGTACACATGGATGATACTGAAGATCTCTGTTTATCCATTTATTTTTCAGGTTATGGTTTTGTAGATTTTGACAGTCCAGCAGCAGCACAGAAAGCAGTAGCATCTCTCAAAGCAAATGGCGTGCAGGCACAGATGGCAAAGGTAAGAACAACTGTGTTATTGCAGGATTATTTGAGCTGTTGCGTTAAATTTCCAAGAGTTTGTTTTGCTCCTGTTTTTCTTAAGGTTTTGGATTGCTTATTCCAGTGATTTTTTCATCCTTTAGTTCCAGTGCCTTATTCATCCTATGGTTTGTCTGTGTTCTTGAGAGCTGTGTCTCATGTAATGGGCTCTGCTCTGGCACACTCTCTCTGCTCCTCTCTCTGGAGAGTATTGTAAGATAGAGGGCACCAGAGTGGAAGAGCACTGGAAATGCCTTTGTGCTAACTGATGGGTGAAAGAGTTGCCTTTTCTTTACCTCAGAGTTGTCTTCATTTGGTTTCTTTGCTTTGGAAAAGGTGCTCTTTTCTTATGTGTCTTGTGGGCTTCTCTGAAGGAGTGACTGACTGAACATAAGGAAAATTTCTTTGATCTGCCTTGGTTTGGTTTCTCCTTGGTTTGTTTAATTATTTTGAGGACATAAATGGAAGTGTAGCAGGTTGCTGAAAGAATAGTTTCTAAGGGTTATCTGAAGGTGACTGGCATCTGTTCAGAGGGGCAAGAGAAGCCATAGCAAGTGCAGTGAGCTCAATTACTCTGGTCCTAGAATTATCCTTTTTTCCCAGGCAAAGGGGCTGATGGGGAGACAGTAAATGACCATTGTGTGGTTCAGCTGTTACCTTTCTGATGGCATAATAATTTGTCTTTGTGCTCTAGACTGTGTCAGCCGCCAGAAATGGCTGTTGCTTTGTACTTTAAAAATACCTTGCCCAAGAATCCCAAAAAGATCTTAATATTGCCTGATTTAGTCTCTGTAGAAATGATGCTGTCCTAGAATCTCAAACAGTAAAAACAAACAGGTAATTACAAAAAAGAGGCAAATTAAGTAATAAACAATCACCATATTTAAAGATTCTCTTTTAAAGGAATGCTGGCTGTTTAAACCTTTGTTTTTCTACAATATCAAGCATAGTTTTGGTGTTTTTTATAAGAAAAAAAATCATTGCTGGTAAATGAGGTTCTTTTGACTTCTACTGCATTACACTCACTGTGCCTGAAAGAAATTGGATGTCATCCATGTATTTCTGTTTAACAGTGCCCCACAATGTAAGCTAGGCTGTTTTATTGGCTCTTAGTTTTTATTGACACATGGTGATAAAAAATGTTTTTTTCAAATGAGTAAAAGATGGCAAGCTGAAGAATGTGAACTTCTACTAAGGACTGCGCCATTTTATTTCTCAGATATACAGCAGGTCCTTGTTAAAATATAGGCAATTTGATGCATTAGTCAAGCTGTGAAAAAGAAACCAAAGACAGGAGATATATTTTGTCCTACTGATTGATATCAAATAGCTATTTCTAGGGAGGAGTAAATCTATAAAAAATCTATATAAAATATAAATCCATATAAATCTGTAAAGTTGTAGATTTAAAATTAGAGATTTAAAGATAGGATTGAAAGATAAATCTATATTTGGTGTTGTCATGATTCAGAACAATGAACAGTTTCAGTACCTTGTATGTGGGGAAATACCAAAAAAGATGGTGACTTAAAACACTGTGGTTTGGATTGTCCAATATTTTAGGGACTAAAAGCAAAGCCTGGTGTTTACAGAGTGAGAAGGGCTGTACCAGCCCTTGGTTGGTTTGTTTTCTGGGGACTCTGTGGCAGGAGTAGTTTTCTGCCCTGCGAGACTTTGAGGCAGCTGGTGTGTACACATTTGTTTGCATAAGACTGACTGTATTTTTATTATTTAGCTACGGTGCCTGGAATCCCAGATAGACTCTTTTTAGTGTGTTTGACAGTTCAAGATAAATATACAACTGACTTTTCTTATCTCCAAAAAAATCTAAGTATTTAGAAAAATGGGGTTTCAAAGGAAATTGAGATGACTCCACACAAAGTACCTCACATTTCTGAGAAGGCAGGGGCCTGGGAAAGCAAGTCTATCTGGAGAAACATGTTAGTTCTTGCACATGTTGGAAACCAAGTTGTATAACAGGACTGAAAGACAGCATTACCTGCCAGTGTCTGAATTAACAGTGAGGGCTCAGAAGAGGTTTGAAGAAAGAAGCAGAAGAAAAATTTAGCCTCCACTTCTGGAAGTTTATCCAGAGCAGTTTTATTTCAAGAGCTGCTTTAATTAGTAGTGAATGGTGGCTCTCCAGTGAAATAAAAAGAGTAAGTCTGAAGAAATTCCCTAAACCTTTTTCATGGCATATGTTTAAAAAATAGCGTCAGTGTCCTCTATCTTTTATTCTGCATTGCAATGCAGGGAAACTGCCCCATGTAAAGGCCCGGGAGAAGATAGACTGTAACCTGTGTTCTGTGAATGTTAAAAATGTCAGTCCAGTTGTGGATGCTTTTGAATAAAAGTGAAAAGGCGTCGGCCAACTTTTGCTATGTGCTGGCCTTCTTCAGTAGAGAGAGAAAGTCTGCTGAGGTGTTGGTATCAACTGTGATGTTTTCCTGGAGAGAAATCTTACTCGGAAAGAGTGGTTCTTTCTCAATTGTAACACAATATAATTTTTCTCATAGAAATCCAGGAATCTTCTTTGAAAAACAAAAAGCAGAACTGAACCCCCACCCATGTTGGCTAGCAGAAGTATCTTGTGGATACTTGAGTAAAATATACTCATTTTATCGATGCTTAAATACAACCACCTCCGTCTTTTTTATGGCATTTGGACACCATTTTGGCTGATTTTGTTTCATAGTGCTGCCTCTGGAAGAAAGTTAAACTCTGGTGGATTGATGCTCCAAGTCCCGTCACTATTCTGTTGAGGCTAATACATCCCATAAACCCACAAAGGGAAAAATCCCCTAACCATTAAACATGTTTGGACCTCTCTTTTTGTTCTGATTTGAAGTAGTCAGGAGAGTATTTGGCTGAGAGAGAGGAACAGCAGTATTATGCCTGCAGAGGTAGTGATGGCAGCTGGGAGATGAGGTCTCATGGGCCCATGAACAGCTGTCCACTTTGTGGGACAAGGACCCACACAACCTCCCACCTGCATGACAGTTGTGTGAGGCTCTTGTACATGTGTGTGTTTTCACCTTGCCTCTTTAGCATTTCTCTCTCACAGGTGCCTGAAGCAGAAGCTTTGATTACTGCCTCTGTCCTACATCCAATATAGCTCATCTAAGTTGTCCATCGCTTTCAGAAGTGCTTATTAAGAATTTAATTTATTGAGGAGAATTAATGCTATGGAGTGTTTTCCTAGCTGGCATGGCTTATTTTACTATGTGCTTCTTGTTTGCCTTTGGACAAAGCAGATTTGCTTTGTATGGAGCAGATTTGTATGTATGGAGTGCCTGCTTGCACAGGCTTGTAGAGTCCAGGTGGTTTTTTGGGTTTGTTTTCCTACTAAAAATGACCCAACTTATATGTTCCTGGGTAATCTCACAGGAATTATTGATTAGTTTGTCTCTTTGTGCTAGGGACTACACAAACATGACACAGGAAAGGCAGTGTTTGTGTATATGTTTTATATATCAGTTTGGATTTTTCCATATACTCCTTTCCTGCATTTTCTAGAAAAATGTTATAGACAGAATATGGAAAATTAATAAGGAGAATCTCAGTAATATGGGAGTTGGCTCAGACAAGTAGGCAAGGAAGCCTAGTACACATGAAAAATGTATCAGTGTTCTAATAAAATCTGTAGCCACGACTGTTCTTGGGATTTGCAATAGTCCTTCACCCAGAATTACACATTCATGAGGACACTTCTTAATCTAGTTTATATGTAAGCTTTTAGTGATGCCGAGGAGTCTAAATCACCTGAAAAATCAATAGAAGTCTGCTGTCTAAATAAATTTGAGCATCTGAGCTTGTGTCAGCCTGAAGATGAACTGTGCAATCAGTTTTTACCTTCACAGAACAGACATTTTGGGGTTCTCTCCCCCGTCTTTTATTTCCAGTTTTAGTCTGCTGTAAGATTGCATAAAGTGGAAGTTCAGGCAAAGGTAGGTTCTTGCAGAGAGTAATACCTTCTTTAATATCTAGCAGCACATCGAGAGTGTTGAAACAAATACATTCACAAAGGAAGTGTTTTCAATCCTGCTGTTATTCCAAATGCATTTATAAGGATTAAAAATGTATTAGATGATGCATGTCTTCTTTGGGTTTTCCTTTTGTATGTCAAATGCATTTAGACATCCTCAGGACCCATGTGAAAAATGTGAACATTGAAGGAATATTTAATTAGCACTGGCAGTTGTCTAAGTCCATTTCTTAACTACTCTGCTGCAGTAATTGCCATCCAGAGGGTACACTGAAGGAACTGGTTCTGAAAAAGGACTGTGCTGGTAGGCTCTGATGTGTTTTGCTCGACAAGGGAATTACAGAAAGTGATTTTGGTTTTTTCACATCTCTCCATCATGCAGAAGCTTAAATACAGGGAATAATCACCATCTAGATGAAAGACAAAAGGAAGCTGTTTCCCACTGAACAGAGCCAAGCATAAGAGCTCCTGAAGAGGAACAGAGAGCCGGTTGCTGTATAGTTAAATTGACAGTTTTTCTCCAAGGACCAAGGAAATGAAAGTCCCACAGAAGAATCTTATTTATTTTCCAGGCTTCTGCGTAGGTTTTAGGAATTGCTCTGGTATGAGTCAGCTGACCAAATAAATCCATTCTGTCTGCTCATTTTTCAGCTTCATTTTCTCTTATTTTTAAATTACTTCCCTTTTTTCTGGATCATATACCAATACTCTAAAGGCCTGTTCCTTAAACTGGAAAGACTTTCCAGTCTACCCAATATTTTTTAATCTAGATTTTTATGGAAAAGTTTTAATTATTTGGTTTTTGCAGTTTAAAAATTCAGGAAAATAATAAAAATTCTATCCTTACAAAATATGAAATATGGCCTATCCACATGATACACTTAACCCCACAAGTGATTTATTAACTCATAATTGAAATGTCTGCAAATTTTAGCTAAGCAAACTTTGGGATAATGGTTGGTTGAGTTTTTGTATAATATTGGTGGATAACAGCCTTATTCAACTGAGTTAACTTTGCTTTTGAAAACAAAGCAGGATGCTAGGAGTTTTAGAGCTCAATATTGAAAATGTCAGGCTTTGTTTTAATCCTGTTTTTTAATTACCTGATCCCCCACCCCCAGCAAACTGTTCTATGAAATCTAATATTTGTACTGGCTATTTATAAACTATTGGATTTTCTTGCTGCTGGAGCAGGGGCTTAGTGACTCTGGAAACCTCAGCATGCTCAGCATTGTAGGATAAGCTAAGAACATGGCTGTGCTGCTGCTGGCCACCTTCCACATCGTTTCTGAATGAATTGCACAGCCAGGCGTGGGCTGCTGCTGCAACAGTTGTCGGAGACATTTGGCACAACTAGTGCATGTGTGTGGAGCACTTTCTAGTGAGCCTTCCTCTTATCTTCCTAAAATGTTAACTGTCTCTCCCTGTACTTTTGCACGGTACATACTGGCTGACCAATACTGACCTGAATTGATCCTGTGTTAAGTGACAACAAAACATTATAGCTGGAAGGAAGTGAAAGGTGGTTCAGTTTAGATGTGGAAATTACAGGTGCGAGTATCTCTCTCCTTTGATTTCTTTTACCAAGTCAACCATACCAAAAGTGTCCTGCAGAAGAACTAACCGTAAGCACCAAGTTTCATGTAATGCCACTTATCAAAGCTGTGCCCTCCTCATCCTCTCTTATCCGCTTACCTGTGTTCTTGTTTTGCATAAACTATCTTTCACTCTTGTAATGGGGAATCATAGTTTCCCAGCTGTAGCTGGCCCATAAGTGCAGGTTTTTCCATGACTTAAAGGATAATGATTGACAAAGTAAAAGCATTGACAAGATGCTAAATTATTTTTTTGTATCAGATTTTATTTCAAAATTTCGTACAAAGATGTACCTTTCCAAACCTGAAAGTTTTGTGTTGTTTTTTTTTGTTTTGTTTTTCCATATGAAACACAATGTAAATTGAGGATTCAAATCACAGATGTGCTAGCAAAGTGCTAACTTTAAATTTCAGAAAATCTGCAGTAGCAGATGACATTGTCCTATGAGCTTCCTACACAATCAAGTCTAAAGCAGTGAGCAGCTTTGCACAAAGAGTGATTGATTGGGGTGATATCAAAGATGCATGACATTAATGGAAGGACTTCCTAGTCTCATCTAGCTGGGACAATTTCATGCTTCTACCTGAGAACTATACAGTAGCCAGTGCAAAGTGAGCTATGATCCTATTCCTGCTTTTATATGAACATTCACAAGCCAATATAGAATGCATTAGCTTGAGCCATTCTTGAAACAAGAACATCAAGTAATCCTGAGGGTATTAAGATCCAGCAGTCCTTTCATGCTTGCATGTGCTACTGCTAAAAACATGTAGGTCAGCCTGAAATGGGGTGTGCACATCCACAGCTTTTGTACCACACCTGCCAAATTTATAAACAGTAATTTCTGGGAGTTTTGAGAACTGCTTAACGTAATTCTTCTCTCTAAAAGTGAATGCAACTTTACTATTGGCTAATTGAGAGGAATTAGGTCAGTGCTGTGTTCCTTTGTTCCCAAAAACTAGCTCAGCATCTTTCTTAACCACTAAAGTTAGCTTAGAAAATCTTACGGCACATACAATCATGTTTATTCTCTAGCTATCACCCCAAACAGACCTGGCCATGGTATTTTCCTTCCCTTTTTAAGTGCTGCTTTAGTTTCTAGATTGACTTGATTTTTTTTCACACTGTAACTTCATCTCAGATTAAAACATTCCTGTGCCTTTGAAAATTAAAATAAAAACAATCAGTAAATATATCCACCTCCATGCTATTAATGCCTTGCACCACAGAACAGATGCTGAAAGTGAAAAATGTAGCCAACTTTTAAGCTGAAGAATAGTGGAATTACTGGGTTCTTTTCGGGTTATGAACTTCAGCCAAACAAGAGTTGGCCTTTTTCATAAATACACATTGTTCTTGACTTTCCTCTGACTTGGAACACATTTGAATTGGTAATAATACAGCTGAAATCCACAGAGCTTTGGCAATTTGAGCCAGAGAGAAGAATGGGACTCCCTATCTTTAGCACTCACATAGCTATACATCTTGGAAGGTCTTACGCGCTCTTTGCAAACCCTTTATGTTTGCAGAACAGGAAATCTGAGTCCTGCAAATGAGTTAAACACTGGAATCAGATTAATTCTTTTTTTGCCTCCATACTCAGGAAACTCTGAATGCCCCGTGGAGGAGTTATCCGACCACAACTATGCAGCTTGGGAATCTGCAGTTCAGACTGAGAGAAACTATGTTCTAAATTCAGTAAGCACATCTTTACTCACCAGGAAAAACCCAGTGCACTCTGAAATGATACAAAACTGTGATTTTAGAAAATATTACTGTGGTAGAAAATGGACGTAGCCTTTCTTTCAGTGACATATCATTTAATCATATTCTTCTGTAGCTCAGAATGAGGACAGCGCTTTTGTAAGGTGAGAGACAAAAAATTCCTTGTATCTATCATGCTTCCTTGGGAGGAGAAGGAGATTCATATGACCACCAGCAGGAGGCTATGTGCATGCTTTTTGTGGTACCACTTAGTCTGGACTGAGACACAGCTTCAACAAATCAATGCAATTTATGTGAAAATTGGGTCACTTTCAGATTATTTGGTTTGATTGGGAAAGCAAGTGTGCAAGCTTCAGTAGCATTGATGTGCACGCCTGTGTAACAGCTCATCAGCCTGGAAATACACAGGTACACACTCTAACAGTAAATGCAAATCTACTGGTAATATGCAGAGATATTCCCTGTGCACGTGTGCATCCCCCTCTGAATATCTAAATATTACCGTATTAGTGAATACTCTGCTTGTTATTTCCGTATTAATGAATGTCTCCCATTCAACCAACGTCTGAGTGGTTTGTCTGTAATCTAAATAAATTTAGATTTAGATGCAGTTTTATTCACTAATGAATGATAATTTTTGTTGCTGTAAAAAGAACCTCTATTTTTCCTTTGTATAAAATTATCAAATTAGGCTCTCCTCATGATGAATACAACAAACTGAGTCATGATGGCAGCTCATGGAATTTTTTAGTCCTTATACTTTCCCTTTGTGCTCAGAAAGGGAGATTATGGTCACATAAAGGGTTGAATTCTATTTTCAGTCATGTTAGACTAGCTTTGATGTGATCAAAATAAATGTAAATGATTTAAGAATGTAAAACTGGCCATATCAGGCCAGAATAAAGTTCCCTCTGGCATCAGATTCTCTTTCTGGTAGTGTGCTTTAGCACATGCCAATAGAGGAGTACAAGAACCAGAAAGCATCTGAGATACTTCCCCAGTGTAGTCTCCTAGCCTCTAGCAATTTGCAACTTGGGATTTCCTCAGCTTGTATTGAATAGTCTTTTGTAGAACTGCCTTTCGATCCCCAAATAAAGAATTTATCCTGCCTTTTTTTCCCCCCATTTAAAATTTTGGCAGCACAACACTTGGCCATACAAAATTCTTCAGTTTAAGCTTATGTTCTTCAGAGAACGATCTCCTTTGCCTGCTCTAGACCTGCAATGTTGATTTCATTGATTGCGTGCTAATTCTTGTGTCAGAAGAGACAGAAGGCTCTTGTTCCCTGTGAATCTTTTTCATGCCACTTATGATTTTGTGAAATGCAATCATAACTTCCGTCAATCCCTGTTCTGTTTCCAGTTTTAAGATGTGCCAGGATGTGCATGCGTAAATAGGGAAGTGGTTCTTAGAAGCAAGGAGCAGTTGCTAAGGAATGAACATGAAGCATGGTAAACTGTTTTTGTAATATGCGAGCAGAGCTGAGAGGAAGATTATAGGGTCATTTTGTATCAATATACTGGACAAGAGATGAATATTGCTAATACTTTGTAGTGCTGCAGCATGGGAAATGGAAAAATGGACACAGAGGAAGGGTACATTTGGCTGGTATCAGGTACTTTTTAAGGCAGTCTTCATTTTGTACAAGGATAAATGCGTATATTTGATTAAACCTAGGAAGATAATTTTTTTTAAATAAGAACTGTCAGCTTTAGAAAAATGTACCCCAGAAATAATTGAAGTGTTAAAGTAACAGAACTATTCCTTTAACACAGCAAGTGAAGAAAGTACAACCCCAAGTATGAGGACACATGTTCAGTGCTGTGTCAAAAAGAAATATACTGAAAACCCCCACGTCTGTGTGTAAATAAGGCATTATAAATGCCTGCCCTAAAGTCTGGGATTGTTTGATCCCAGCTTTCCTTAAATGTTAGATCGAATTAGAATCTGTCATGTTGCTGAACAATACCTGATACTAATGGCACCAGTGGATCAATGTCTGACCAATTCTGTCAGCAGGCTTGAGGACTTTATCTTTGCCAGGGGCTACTGAAGTACCCCTGTGCACTTTATCTTGTGCCCACTGCTTGGGTGTGATGTTACCAGCAATGCTGCAGCACAAACCTTTGTATCTAAAAGGAGGAAAGGACTGCAGCAGATGTCATGCTGTGCAGATGAATCTTATTCAGGGGGGATGTATAGTCATGCTGTTCTGCTTTCCCTACTCCTCATGGAAGAAAATGAGTCTTATTATTAAGAGTCATAATCCAGAATGGTGGACACATGGAAAAACCTAGGGACCCTAAATAGCCAATTCCTCTAACTAGGCAGAGGGAGTCTTTCTGTGATTCCCAAAGAAACTATACAAAGGTATGTCCTGAGGACCTCTGGGAGGTTTGCATCTACCAAAGACACCCCTTACATTGCAGTAATGGAGGTACAATGGTTATTTCGTCTACTATGCCTCATAATGTCTACTATGTCTCAAAAGCCATGGAGAACAATGAAAACTTTGATGATAGCAGCTGTAAAGGCATTTTTATATGGAAAAGTTGGACCTTTCCTGGGGTGAACATAGAATTAGAATATGGATATAGTATTTGATAGGAGGTATACTTTCCCCTTGTTAAAATGGATACAACTTTGCTTATCTCTGTGCCAGTAAGTAGCAAAGCAGAGTATGTTCAATAATTGCCACTTGTCAGTCATCTGCTATTTTGATATTTTTATCAAGGTTCAAAAAGAAAAAGAGATAGTGAAGAAAGATGTTCATTTCCAGTCAGAAAACTTTAGAGTTGGGATAATTAAGGCTTGATGGTAGAAAGCTGGGCTTTGAATTCCTTGGAAGAAGTGGACATACTTTTTTAAGAGTTGAAACTGAAGTCTGTGTCTCAGACGTCATTTCTTCATGGAGTTCTATAATTTGGGTTTTTAAATGCAGCTGGTAGACAGATAAAGAAAGAAAAGATGCCTTGAAGAAAGACACCTGTCTTCAAAGGTATCTTTGCCACTTTACTATCCCACTTACTTAATAGATGATGGTGTTCCAGTGCAGTGTCACAGTTCTGTCTCTCTGTGTATGGACATAAGGGGTTTTACTATGTGCATACATAGTTGATAAGTATTCAAGAAGCTATACATATATCAATGTATGCACACATTTATAGATGATAATTTAGAAATATTCTTGAGAAAATTTTATTATATAATGGAATTCTTATGAGTAGCAAAAAGTATTACAGTGGTATTTTTATAGTATGTGCTGAAGGAGTGTGACTATTTGCCAGTAATTCCTCTAAGCACTGGGAATAAAATACTATATGTTTTCTAGAAATGTACTGTAGGAAGGAAATTGGAGGTAAATTAAATCTTGGTCACAATCAGCCAGTATTTCCCCATCTGTCAGCAAAAACTAGCAAAAAAACCCCAAAATAACAACAAAATTGTAACATCTGAGATGAGATTTAGTGATTTACTGTCTGCTTTAACTGTGCCTATGGTTTGCAGTAGAGCTACACAGCCTCAGGGTCTCCCAGATATTTCCACAACTTATTTGTCCATTTTGCATAAGAGGTTATGATCCCACCATTTATCTAAACATTTTTCTAGTCACCTACTCCAATTATAACTTGTTATGGAAAGCCAGGACTATCATTTATATGTCTGTGTTGCTTTATTATAGCAACACAGCATAAAGCAGCATGTGGAATCAGTGAAGGGAGGGATTTTGCAGTGCCTTAGCTTCCAAAAATCTTTTCCCTTGCTTAAAAGCTGTTCATCAGGGAAAGGTCACCACTCCTAATTGCATGACCTAATTCACTTCAGACTGCCTTCTTGCTGCACAGCACATTTCACATGGTAAGATTATGGGTTTGGTAAAGGAGCTAGAACTGATCCCAGTCATGTTGAAATGTCAGGAATGGGGATGCAGCAGTCTCACTGCCATGTCCTCTCTCCTGGGGCTGCTGAGCCTACGGTAATGGAAATGTTTCTCTTTCAGAATAAAATTTCATTAGCTGAAATACGTAATGGCTCTCTTTTGTATGATCAGTCTTCTAAGACTTCTTGAACTCAGGCTTTGTATCTTAAAAAGGAGTGTTGGATGCAGACTGCTTTGCTTGAAGTTCAAATAAATAGTTTAATCTTGCATGATTACATTGTTGCGTGCTATTTACTTCTCTTGAGTATATGAGTAATTTCCAGATTGGCTTACAGGGGTACACTGAAGGAGCTCAACATTTTGTGTCAGACAGCAATTAGATTAGTTACCAGAGAACCTCTCTGCACTCCTCTAAGTGACTATTGTACTGGCTCTCTTTGATCGCAAGACATCTGGGAAGCCTGGTGCAGGCTTATCTAAAGGACATGGTCTGACAAAGTATCAGCTTAGGCACTTTCCTCCTGGGAGCATCATCTCGTACTTTATCCTTTATACTGAGTTTTTCTACAGTTTTCTCCATTTCTTTGTTGAAAGGTCTTTTAAATGTATAGTAGCTGAGACCTAAAACACTTTATACTGTGATGAAAACCTCTCACAAAACACAGCACTCTCAAATCACCTGGTATTAATGATCCATAGATCAGATCAGGCATTGAATGATACCTGTAAATAGTACTTATTGCCTGTTTGCTGGTATTTCTTTGATGTGTTAGTCTTTCACTTAGTATTTTAGAAATTTTTAATAGTGATCTTTGCCTTTATAAATGTTCTTCCTTCTGTAATGCCCCCCTTTCATCCCGTGTGAGTTCACTTTAGTCTTTTCCACTCTTGTTGATCTATATGAAGCATTGGGAAACCAGAATGATATCCCATTTGCATTTGCATTCTTCCTTTTGTTACTGTGAATATAACACATTCTTTTTAGGTTGTTCCTACACACTTATCACCATCCTGTTGCAATTTTGGATCTGAGCTGGGTGGATGTTGCACAAGGCAGGCAAAGTCTCTCTTCTAGAATATTCACAATTCTTGTGATATTCCACTGATTGATAGCCTTTTTCTATACCTTTTCTACTTATAGTCTACTTGAATCTGGCTGAGTGGAGCTGTACATTATTTTTCAGAGATAGTCTGCAGTGCTGTAATATGTATATTTTACTGTCTTTTAGTCAATTGATGAGCACCCTAGAGTTTGCAGCAGAAATTCTTATTTTTAATAAGGTGTAAACTGCATCATTTTGCATGTTGTACTGTTAAATTTCATTTGGTCCCTTAAAGTTAGGCCTCTGAATGCCTTGCCAGGTTTAGATTCAAATGTTATATTTTATAAGTGCAAGTTTTAAAATGACACTATGAGTGTTTGCAAATATTCACAGCTTAAGTTCTGTTCTTCAGCTTGTCTTTAGTGAGTATATCAACTGGTTGCTTAACACCATAAATGCAATGGCTCAAGTATCTTGAGTCATGCTATGACAGACATGCCAGTGTCCTAGAGCTTAATTTCTAGTTGTGTATAATGCCAAAAATATAGTAAGCTAAACAGGAAGTATAGAAGTTAAGTTATATTTATGTGTTTCTAAACTTTAAATGCCTTTGAAAATGCTATATTTCACAAAGAAAAGTTGATATGAGAAAATAGCAATAGAGGGTAGGTGAGTTTCTAACATATTAAACCTTGGCATTTTTGCCCTAAGGAACATTTACTTCAATCATGATAAAATCTGACATGCCTTAAGAAATTATGATTAGGTTACATGAAGTTAGAAGGTTTTTACTCCCTTTAAGATTACTTTTTTAAAAAAAAAAAAAGCAGCCACCATAAAAACTCTATCACCTCTGCAGATATTTCTCTGCTAAAAAGTTTTAATTTGAAGATAGAATGGTGAGAAATATAGGCACGAATTACAGATCTGTAAGAAACAAGTGAGTATTTTATTACTTCTCCTTCCATGTTTTTGGTTGTTTGTGTTGTGGTCTTTTTTTGTCAGAATTACTGTTCATGTAAATATTATGTAGAGAAAAACCTTGACATGTACAAAATATTTCCTAAGAGAAGGATCTACTCTGTTCAGATTGGCTCTCTTAAGAGATGCACTCTTGAGATGTATCTGTCTCTAATATTTGTTTTAGAGAACTATGAAATTTTGCTGTCCCAATATAAATATTCAGATGACAGATATGGCTGCAAATATTTGTTAGGGAATCAAGTTCAGTTCTTTTAAGGCAGAACTTGATTTTTGTGAGCAGGGGCTCAAATCTGGAAGTTTAGATGATTTAGATGATCCTCAGCCATGTTGTACTGCCACTTCTAATCATGTTCAAAAATAAAATTGCTCAGAGTCACATAGTCATTTGTGCTTCTGATGTTAGTCGGTTTAAAATACAGACCTATATTTTGGACCCAAAGTTAACAGATACATTCAGCTGGCAATAATGGAGTACAAAGTCCTTTGTCAGAACGATGTGCTGGATTGTTTCAAGATTTTAGCAACTTGCAGCCCTAGCTCATATTCTACCTATGTAAAATATTTTGCTTTGTCATATGTGCTTATTGTCTTCTTTTGCAACAGAAATGGAATATATTAGGGTTTTTTGATCAACAAATGATCTCTCTTGATCTTTTAATAATTCCATTTGCACTTGTTCTTAATTTTTGTTTTAGAAAAAATAATCCAAGGCAGATGTATTTGGCAAAAACCCCTCAAATATTTAATAATGTTCTTAGTCATCAATAAAGTAACCACCCCTCCTTCACATACTGGTAAAAACAAAACCAACCAAAACCTTTTATCTTTAAAAACAAGCAGCAAACATTGTTTTTGTATAGACCTTGCTTTTATTTTTCACCCTTAGTGATGTGGTGCAAGATTTTATTCTGGAAGAATTTAGGGATGATTATTAAATCATTCCACAAAACCCTTGTGTCTGTCACTGGGGGGGGCCTACATACCTACAGTGGATAATTTGAAGCCTGAAGGCAAAGCTGAGATAAGACAATCATTCCCAGAGGTCAGCTTGGCCCATCAAGCTGAAACCAAAATCTTAGCATCTGGCCTTCTGGGCAACTCTTGAATTATCAGCCACAGTCAGTGATGTGCACTTTGACCTGCTGAATCCATGAACTGCTTCCTCCCTCACAAACCTGAAGAGCTGAAAGAAGGTGCAACTGAGGCATGTTGAGACCTAAATCATAGGTAAGGTTCCAGCAGTTTCTTCAAAAACCTCTTTTGAAAGAGAATCATATCTAATTTGTATAAGCAGTGTACAGTAAGGTGAATATTTTAGCTGTTTTAAACCATCTTAGAGTTTTCAAAACCAATCCTAACAAAATAAAAATCCACAATTAACCTGCTTGCCACAAATCAGAAGTTGACAGCTTCTTGCACACTGCAGAATTTAAGAAAGAAACCTTTGTAACCAAAGCTTTCCATCCAGTGCCTTGTCAGACCATTACAGTTTGCTAAGTCCTGTGGTTTTCAAGCTGAAACTGTAGCATCAAGTGTGTTATTAACTTCTCCTGCTCCCATTAAGTGTAAAGATTTTATTTCTAGATGCTGAATGACAGATTACATCAGAGACCAACTGTGAAAAACTCTAAAGCTTCTGATACATCAACAAAATATTTCATAGTAATAAATTAGTGATTTATCCTTCCTCTACTGAAGGATAAACAACCTGAAATTGTTACATGTATTTTCAGAGAAAAATATTCATGTAGATGGTATCTTAAAAGTGGTTGATGTGTAATAACCTGTTCTTGGACCAAAGTCCTGCAATACACACGGGTTTAATTTTAATGGTCTGTGATAAGCAGGTCATGAACCTGGCTGAATACTGTGAATTAGTAAATAAGTAATTTAGTAAATAGGTGATTTCGATAAAAGGTATTGCATTTATTTAACAAATGTATATTCTATTTATTGCCTTCTATTCCATTTAGTGCTCATTGCCTGAGCATGAACACTGCACATAGTTCTGTAGATGATGCAAATGAAAATCCAGTGCTTGAAGTGAATAAAATGCTTACCATATGAGAAAATATCAGGATGCCTTGGCCAGAAGTTGATTTCAGGCATTATATGTCGTTTCTGCTGGTGTGTATGTGCATGCCTGCCTGCCTCACATGCGCATTCAGCGAGAGAGCGATGAAAAGGTCAGATGCCTGCTATGGATATGATCTCTGTTCATCTTGCTGTGCTGATGAAGTTTTGTTGATTGAATCTAAATATGCCTTAACTCTTCCATTGCATGTGCATCAAAGAGAACATTATTACAGAGAAGATAGGCATTTGTTGGTACAATGGAAGTAATACTGTCTGTGCAATACTGTTTAGATGTGGTGTACAGTGGCATCTGGGTATATTTGCATCTAAATTAGATGAACGTTTCTTTTCATACAGCTTTGATTTAGCTTGATCGCTAGAGGGTTTTATTCCTCTTGGGATTTGGGGAACCGTATTCCCATTATGCACTCATCTTCCCTTCACATACTGTCTGCCACCTTCAGTCAGTGCTGCCAGATAAGTATACATAATAAAGATCTTTTACATCCTATCTGGTTAGTATTCTGTTAAGCCAGTTACTGAGGTCTGAGACTCAGGAGGAGCAATGGGTGATGAGTAGTGTATTTATTTAAGTACTACTTTTTTTTTTCTTTATGTTAAGTATTGACCGTATCTGAACTTGCTTCAGCATTATTAATGTTTCTGAGAGTAATTGGATGATAATGCATAGTTCCAAATCTTTTGTTTTAGAATTGTTTTGAGAGCATCGATTTCCCTTTTTTCTTTTTACCTCTGAAGAGCCTCGGTAGCCCATTAACCAGCATCCTAAAGATCTGTTTCAGACTCCTTTGTTCAGTGAGTGTAGATTGCTGTTGGATGCTTCAGATATGTCAAGATGCTCCATTTGCTACCTGTGTCACTTAGCATGGGTTATCTCAGCAAAAACATCTCTTGGCCCAGTTCTTCCCTTCATTGCACCATGTTGCACTTTTAATCAATGTCATAGTACATCAGTTGTGTGCTGATGTATCTGACAGGATAGCCAGATCTATGGCACTTCAAGAAAATAATGTAGAAAAGTATTTTGGAAATAAAATACGAAAATCATAATACAGGGGTGAGCCTCTTGCGTTGCACATTATAAACCTTTGCTTTGAATTAGTGCAAGATCATTTTCAAATTCTCCTTTGCATGGCATAATCATTCAATGAAGTTTTCTTTCCTATATTCTGCAAACTATAAACAACTTTCTGAACTATTTCAGGATTGAAAAGGGGGAAGCTATAACTTTTTGGTCATTGTTGTTTGGATTGCAGTACCTTTCAAGGAGTACTAGACAATTACCAAAGATAGAGGAAGGTCCATCCCATCCCCTAAGGACTGTGTGATTTAAAAGGCAAAGGCAAATACACAAAGTAGTAACAGAGTAATGTCTGTGCTCTTCTAATGAGGGAATTATGCCCCTGTTAACAAGAATTATCTTCACTGTCTTCACTTATACTGTCCCTTTTCTCATTTCAGTAAGGGATTTCCAGTTTCTTACCTATTTACCCAAGTTTTGTATGTGTGCCTCTTATGATGTTAAGTATGTTTGCCTTTGGTGGAGCTTCTCCAATATTTCCCTGAATTTACCAATTCAGTGGGGCAATCTTGTCCTTCTGACGTATCTAATGGGATTTGTCAAGTCCTTGGTGTAACCGTGTTTTATTTCCATGAGTAATGAGATAGTGTGATAGGGCATCTTGTCCTGCCCTAAACGAGACATGCCAAGCCAAACATGAAATGAAATGCCAAACATTATGTCCTATATGTTTGTCAAGTGTGTGATCTATTTTTTAGAGACCCAACTCAGTACACCGAAATATTTTACTACTTGTGAACTTTAGCTTCTGTTAATATGATTGAAGCAAGTGGAAATGGAGATTGTCAGGGCAATTTAACAAAGCAAGCCTGTAAAACTCATTACATCCCAGGTAGTAAAATCACTTTAGAAGGCACATTCTTCAAACTTGAGCTTTATTCAGTAAACTGCATTGGTGCCTGACCTTTTAAGAGCTTTCCCTTCCTTGAGAGGGAGGAGGGGGAAAGACCCTGTTGTTCAGAGTTACCTATCTTAAATTACAAGCAGCAGCCAGACTTGACTCTGTGCTTTAGATCACACAGGATGACAAAGTGTGCAACCACACCAAACAGACAGTTAAATGGCCAGCTATTTAGATGAGTTTGATGTGTATTTCATGTAATTGTATACGCCATAAAGCAGTAAAAAACCAATATTGTGTGCTGTCTGTATTTTAGCACAAAGTAAATCAAAGTACCAATCTCATGTTTGTAATTCAACTTAATCTTTTCAAGACCTGGTGCTTTTAAGAAGCTTTGGATTGATACTATGTAGTGGATGTGGGAGGAGACAGGAGAAAAACTCCTGTTAGGTCTATATCTAATTTGTTTAGCAAGTTAAAATAGCTTGTTGAGAACTCTCCAGGACCACGATTGTGTTTCTCCTGTGCTGCAATGTAAACGTGTCCCTAAGGGTGCCTCCCTCTGCCCTGTCTCCACGCTGGTGTAGATGACTGGCTTTTCTTGGTCAGCTTGTGAATGGGCTGTCAATCCACTCTAGATAGCAATTTTAAGCATTTTTTTATTTCTAGTTTTAAATGCTTTGCTCTTCCAATCATATGCCACAAATTTTGATTAAGTGGAAAGCCTCTGAAAGGCAAATGTGTCGTGGGCTGTGTCTCTACCAGTTCATTATTTCTGCAGGTTTTCATTTTCCAGCGTCTAAACAATTATGAACTGTAGAGATTGCATTTTGTAGGAACTATCCTCTGCCTGGCTCATGAGCATAAGTGAAGTTGCTCATTAGTGAGCCCACACACTCAGAGTTTAGTCCAGTAACCTTTGAAGTAAATGGAAAGCCTCCCACATATTTATTGGGTATCAGATACGACATTTAGTGCACATTGTGGCATTAAAAGATTTTGTCTAATTACATAATAAGGCTTTTGCCCTATCTATGCAGTGTGTGAGATAGTATTACTTATGGGAAGTATGTTAGAGCTGATTGTGGGGAAGTTTGAAAAGAGAGAGCATTTGCCTGCTCTGCAATTTTCATGTTGTTTCATGTTTTTGTTTTTTTTTTTTTTTTGCCTTTGGTGCTATGCATTTTTTATTTCTCCTGGATCTGTCACCATCTTATCTAGAGGTTTCCTGAAAATGTTTAACAGAAAGTTGGTAAAAGACAAAAATGAAAATAAAAGTTAAAAAAGGATTGAGAGAGAGGAATAGAAACTTGAGAAAAGGAAACTTTTTGAAAAGAAGAACTGATACAAAAAAGAAAGAAATACTTTTCTTTTTTGGTTTACTATAGGCAGAAGAATTTGCAAATGCATAAATGGTACCAAGTGCTTCATGCAGGGAGAACAGTCAGGTCCTTAGGTGACAGATGAAAAGCTATGTAAATTAACAGCACTCTTGGTAATATTTCTCCTTGTGTTCGTAATTCACAAAAAGTTTACCAGCTTAAAGAAATGATGGGAGATGGTTATACATATAGGAAATTGAACTCTGCAGCAGGGGCTTTTTTCCACAGAGAAGTACTGATCTTTGTGTATAAATTGTTTCACATCAAGTGGAAGCCGATACTAACCCAGATGTAGACCCTAACATGATTCCTCTTTAAAAATTTTGCCTTTTCCTATGCAGGAAAGAAATGCTCCTTGCTTTTCAACAGGTGAAATGTATTCCATTATTCCTGTACATCTGTAGCAGTCCTTCTTCCCTGTTTGAATTCCGTTTTCCAATGTGTGACAGTGCCTTAGGTTTGTAGCATCAAAAAGAGAGCAATTATAGAAGAAACATTAATCTTTCAGGAGATGCTAGGATGTAAATGATCCACCATCCTGAGGAACAGGAATGCAGATGAATCTTTGATAGCAGATATAGGTAGCATGTGTTATGATTTTCCCTCATAAATACTCTCTTTTGCAGAAAACAGTAATAGGGTTAGGTGGGAACATGCTCTGTTCCACTAATCGACTTGCAAACTGCCTGCTGCAATGACACTACCTTAATATCTTTTTTTAGTGTGTAGGTGGTATGGTCAGTGTTTAAAAAACATACTTAAAATATAACACAATGTGTTCACTATCCATAGCCAGGTAATCTGTAGCCATTGTTGGGGTAGAAAGTAGTTTTGAAGGTTTACATTTCTGTAAGGAAGATTGGTGTTGATTGAGGGGATTTTGTTGATAATTTTTAATTTGATAAAAGAACATATTTGTTTAAATAGTCCTCTTGCCTTCGTTTATTAGAGTTACTTATTTCACATAAAGCAGAGTTTTCCAAAAGTCTTACTCTAGAACTAGCTACAAAGTACCTGTGGTTTCTGCAGACTCCACTCTGGGACTCATAAAAATAATCATGAATTGTTTCGCCTTAGTCAAACATTTTTAACCAGGAGCATCTGTCCTCTTATTTCTGAAATGTCAGATTTTAAAGCAAATTATTTCATCATCGAATATAACTGTTAATGCTGTGTAAATGCTCATTTGAGCAATCACTCTCTTCCTGCATGCTCCTCTACTTGAAATGTTGAAGAGAAAAGAGGAAAAAAGCAGGAAGAAAAGATTGCATTTTGGAAACATCACTGTGATTGATTGTTAAACTTCATTCTGTATTTATATATCTTGTCACTATTTTCACAGCTTTTGCAATGCTATGGTTAAATTTTAATTTCTGGTCTTTTTTTTTGTCCATTTGCATTATTTTACATGTTCTCCCCTTAGTATCATCATCTTCTTAAGTGCTTTATTGTTGGTAGCAACTGGATTACAAGTCATTTACATTTACATGTCTGCATGGGCTTAGCAGGAAAAGCCTTTTGTCTTTTTAACAGGTTCTATGAGAAACTGAAATTCAGCCTTAGTTCAGAAAAATATTTTAAAATATGCTGCAAGTCTAGTATTGTAATTGATCATATTTTTTTATTCAGGAGAAGATGAGCTTAACTATTTTTAAAATTAAATAGAGTAACTGCTCAGACAGTTTTTCTGTCTGTAGCTCAGCTCTCTCCTAATGGCAGCTCTCTGAATTTCAGTTCACTCAGAACATGGACTGAATGGGTTCCTAGGGAAATCCTTACAAAATTACCCCATAAACACAGCCTCCTTGCCAGCAAAAGAACTGACACTACCCCTGGAGCACAGGGTCATGTGCAGTCAACCTGGTCAGTGCACTGGATATGAGGTTTCCAATAAACTGTGTTAGCTTGAATTGTAGTTTTGATTGGTGATTTCAATGTCATTACATGTAAGCAAGAGATAGTCACAGCCTTGTGTATGTGTTTAGACTGACTGTTGTTCCTCCACATCTTGTGTGAGAGAAAATGTATTGGACTGTATTTGGATTAACTACCTGGAGTAACAGGAAAAGATACATGTTTAGAAAGAGGGTGAGGAAATCACATTTATCCAAGGCATTTAGTACCCAGTATAAAGTAGCACAAATCATAATTCTTGGAATGTTTTTCCCAGGAAAATGGTAGGAATGTTTGAAGACATAAGACTCAGACCTGTTTGTCTTTTACAAAGTATTTGTATCAGAAAGCAAATGCAGCTGTTTAGGGTATACACCATTTTGCTGATAATCTGAATCTATCAGCAGCAAACTGAAATTATGCATAAATATATTGTTGAAATGATTAGTAGTCGCAAGGAGAATACCTACAGTGGCTCCCTGACTGTCATAGATTTCCCCTCATAGATTTCACCAAAAAACCCCAGTGTTGGTAGGAAACGTGATCCCCTGTTAAGCCATTTGGGTTTATTAACAAATCACTCATATTTTTATGTTAGTCTCTGGATGTATTTCTTTTTTCATAGTGCTTATTCTTCTAAGTTATAGAATAATTCCAGGATACAATTAATTGCCGGTAATTCTCACCAATCTTAGTGGGATTTGAAAACTTTCAGTTCTTTGCAAGTTGTTGTGTTGAGTGAAAATCTCTGTACTTTGTATATGCATGTGTATATGGAAGTCTAGAGCTGCATTAGACATTATTGAACATATTATGTATAATTCTATTGAATATAAATCTGTTTTCTGCACCACAGTTCCTATTTTGAATAACCCTTCTTTCTTTGTCTCAGTATTCCTCATAATTTTTTTCTGAAATAAAGTAAAAAGGTGAGTAGCAAGAAAGGCACATTGAGAAAATATAATAACTAGGTGCATTTTTGTAGGCCTCTGTCTTGTTTCCATGCAGTGATATATAAAGAATTTGTTTAAATTTTAAGCTACGCAAAGATAAGATTTCAACACAGAGAAAAGGCATTCAGGAATCCTCACAGCAAACACAGTGACACCTAGAAATCATACTAATACTTTCTAGGGACTTGGAGAAAAGAAAATATATTTTACCTCATTGTAATATCAAGCAGTGATCCCCTTCTCATTTCCTACAAAAATTGCCAGATTTCACAAAAAAATGTTTTTAGTGACGGGGAAAAGGTACTTAAGAATTATATTTGCTTGATTTTACAATTAATTGATCCAATAACTAGTTCTGGAGTAGCAGTATTTTGAATACAATGTTGATCAGTATTAAGGCAGCTTTAACTGGCTGCATGGTGTGTCTGTACTGTGCTTGCTACATTCTGATGGAGGTTTCCCTCTCTAAAACTCTGTTCTGTAAGAGTTAGAGTAACGTAGAGAAGTTTCTGCCTGATAGGATATACTTGATACAAATACACTGTGCCAAGCAGGGCTTACCGTACTGCTGGCTTAAAATACTCAACCTGTAGTTTTCTGGGAAAAATTTCCAAACTGGTAACTGTGTCATATTTTCTCTCAAAACACTATTTGTTTTCTATAAGGAAAGAACAGCTTTTGTATAGGTATTTGAAACTACAAAGGGGTCTCTTGGCAAATCATTAATCTTGTTTATAATTGCTAGTCAGTATTGTAGTTTTTTTCCATAAACCAGAAGAGGAGGTTTAACCAAATGTCTCGTGTTTCCTGCAGCAGTGAACAAGAAGAGCTGATTGTGGGGGGCAAGGACCTCATCTGAAACTAGTATATATGTGTAATATGTGGAGAAGGGAGGAAAAGAAGAATTAACTTAGTTTGTTTACTTCATTAGAAAGATGGAAGACAGGCATAACCCAGCTTCCGTAGTTTAAATGGCTTTTCTTCTGCTCATCAGTGTGATATAAGAATGCCCATGTTTCCCTCATGCTTTGTTTCCTGTGAGCATGTTTACACACACGTGTCAATTGAAAAGTGGGTGGCCCCAGTTTCACACCGCAGAGGGGCTGGCAGGGAGAGGACTGTGAGGAGTGATGCTCTGTCCTGATCCAGAGGATGTCTTCTGTAAATATCACCACTGAAAAAGGCAGCTGAACTGTCTCTTCCTCCTTGAGGATGTTTATCTAATTATTATGTTCTCAGGGGCATGGTTGTATCACCAAGGTGCAGCTCATGGTATGGGGTGGAAGCTGAGGGACCTGCTAAGAGAGGATTCTTCTCATTCCTCTCTGTGTCTGTTATTTTATTCATTCAGAGGGACTGTCTGAGTTTTTCCAGTGTGACAATATAGATAGGGAAGGAATAGACTGCCACCCTCCTTGCACTTTGTATTGAGGGGCAGGCTGGTTGCTCATGGACTCAGAGCAGGTATGAAGAGACCACTGGGATCCCCTCATCCTGGTGCCCTTACAACGATCATGTAGGTGGAGGGCTGGACTTTTCATTTCCCTCTCTTCTCTCTTGTTGCGCTTGTGTGGTTTGTTCCTAACTTTTCACAACAGAAACTTCTTAATTAGCCATCTTCTAAGGACTCTGAGTCTGACTCAGCTGCTCCTGAAGAGCTCTTTAGGCAAGTCAAGTGTGGGGTGTTTTTCTGTTGTGTTATAACACAACTTGTCAGCTCAGGGATTTCACATGCTAGTATGGCAAATACTTTTCTTTGTATGTGTCCCAGGACTATTTACTCTTACAAAGTGCTTTAAATGTATTCAAAAAAAAAAAAAAACCAACAAAAAACAAACCCACAAGGCAAAATGTTTGTCCAGAAGAGCTTGCTCAGTGCTAGTGCATGTGGATTAAATACATACAGCATGCAGCTATACTATGCTAACAGCTTTTAATACTGAAGCATACAGCTTTCTGTGATAAAGGCTGGTGTATTGCCCACTTCTTTATATGTTTCTGGATAGAGCATAATGATATTGAGGATGTGATCAAGAAAGTATGCAGCTCCAAACAATCATTCTGTTGCTTTGCATGCCAGGCAATATGGTGTTCTTGACATGAAGGTCTTTCCCTTTCCCAGCATTTATCTGCCTTGTATAGATTGAAACCTATTCAGGAGTTTCCTTATGTTTTATTTTTAAACTGTCTGTCAAAGCTTAACTACCATAATAGAAGAAAATAAGCAACATCAATTACTCTCAAAAATAATGAACATTATACTGAAAGTTGCACATGCAAATTTATAGTATTACTCAGGCCTTTTAATACACTACACAAAATTCCTCTTTAGCAAAAAAGACCAAAAGTACTACTACCTTCTGGACAGTAGCACTATGACATTCCTGTACAGTAAATTTTTCCAACCCCCAAACTGTGTTTAAATGCTTGTACAAACATGCATTCTCCACAGGTACTACAAAACGGTACCCCAAAATTCTGAAACCCCATCTAATGTGGGAGGCCACATTTTGTACAGGAGCGGAAATGCTAAACATCTTCACCCCTTGATAACCTTCTCAAGGGCCGCTAAAGTGGCAATCCTTCATCCTCAGTTTGAAAATTGCTGCTCTCCAGGCCAGGGAGTAGCTCTAGCTTCCTGGTACACAAAGTACAGGTACTGTTCATCTTCAGTTCTTATGTAATATAGAAACTGGATTGCAACAAGATAAGTGTAAAGGCAGTGTTTGTTGACAGAGGGGTAAGTATTCTGAATGATGTTAATAGAAACATAAAATGCAGAAAAACATGAACGTGGGATGGAGGGGAAGTCAGAGCTTGAAAAACAGTATTTGCTTGCAGCTCAGATCACTGATGTTTTTTCTGTTCATGTGGTTCTTGAATTCTCTTTCCCATTTTATTCTTAGTTCTTTGGTTAGTTTTCTGCTTAAATTTCAAGTTAAAGTATGTGAAGAAGGACCAGATGGTTATGCAGTCAGGATTGGTGGCAGAGAGGGAGCAAATTATTTTATAATATGAACAAACCAGGTTCTAGCTCTTTGATCTCAGTAATTTTTTTCCTAGATTGGAAAACCCTCTATTAAATTTCTGTTTCCCATATGGGAACTCATAGGCTGAGATCTAGTCACCTCTAAACCATCTCTTTGATGAGTTAAATAAATTGATCATCTTGCATCTCACACTGTGAAATAAATGCTTTGATCCTTTCATTCTTCTTGCTTTTTCCCTTGCAACCATTCTAGTTTTTCCAAGTCCTTACTGTGGAAGTGAGAACTTGGACCTCACAGTTCCTGTGTTGCAAGCACTAGAGCCAAAGTGTTGTACTTACTTATCCTTTATCCCTCTTTCATCACATTAGCAGTGCTACAGTAAGAATTCATGTTCATCTTGTCATTTAGCATGACCTGGAGACTTTGTCAGAGGCGCAGCTCAGGGTTGAGCTCACCACCTAGAGAAATGCTATTTCTTATTCTTAGATGAAAGCTCGTATGCTTTTAAACAGCTCATTGTTTGGTTATGCTGATGCATGAGAAAGACCATTGATGTTAACTTTTAAATTAGTGTGATCTGGAGCTCTAGAGAGAATAAATAGTTTTACTGTTTTCACTAAAACCAAGGAGTGATTGTATATCTGGAAAAAAAAGAAAAAGACTTTGAGAGGCAGGTGAAATGGGAAAAGGATCGTGCATAGGATTGATTTGATTTTGTATGGGTTTTTTTAAACCAGTCTGGTAATTCTAATAGCCTAATTTGGAATATTAATTTCAAAGGTCAGTGTTTTGGCATTATTTAAGAGGGTTGTTTTGTGTTCCCATGTTTATATAACAGACCTCATGTAACTGAGTATAGAGAGGGGAGAAGAAAATCCTTTGATCCTTCAGCAAAATGTTTTTATGTAAGTAGCCTTCTCGTGGTGAGCTCTGGAAGTCTGGACAGATCATTGTCCATCTGTTTTTACAACTTTCTCTGATCACCATCCAGCAAATGCTGTTTAATCTACAGAGAATAAACACTTCCAAAGTTGACAATGTGCTTCCCAGGTGCCGAGGGGGAGGGTCATGCAGCCAGGCCATTTGCTGTAATGTAGGAAAACAGTCATCCAGAGAAAACAAATATCTGCGGAAACTGTAGGGAAGAATCCCATCTCTTTCATTTTTCTTTCTATTTAGAAACCAGAGACTCTTTTGGAAGGAAATATAAACGTACTGGTGACGTGTCTTGTGCTGGATGGGTTAGTGCAGAAGAAGGAAGAGATGCCAAAGACCTCTAGAATCGGTAGCTCTTTTTTTTTTCAGATTAAAGAAGTGCGAAGGAAACATGTAATGTTTGTGCAGAAGGCTAATGAAACAAATTCCCATAACTGTGTTTCCATTTGGAGCACTGTTGATTGCTGGAAGAAGGGTCGGAGGCCCAGAAGTGCAGCATGGAAACGAGCTGCCGTGTCTGGATCATGTCATGGCAAGAAGGCTTTAGTAGCTCTGAGGCACTGCCCTCATTGGTGCTGTAACTTAACATCCCCTCCAAACCGTTATGCAGCTAGCACACAACCAGCCCTCATTACTGTTCATCCCAAGGACTGTGCCTGTCTAGGCTACATTCAGATTAGAAATTCTGTACTTTTTTTCTCACTCAACTTGCAAGGCTTAGGCTCCCTGGCACAGGATGTAGATATTGTACATATGTTTTTATGTTATGGCAACAAAAGGGCATATGCCACTGTCACTGGTGCTGCTCTAACTGCAGCATTGCTAACTTCTTTGTATCTTGCTCTCAGCTGTATGCTTTGTGTGCCTTTGTGAGTCTATTCATGGGATTTTCCTTCATGGAAATCTAAAGGGCATTACAGAACCAATACACCAAACTTCCTGTGCTGTAATTCCCTGCTTCAAGTACTCTGCATTTCTGAAATACACAGAATATGCAAGATTCTTTCTTTATCTTTCTTAACAGTTCTTCACTCTAGAGAATACAAGACACTGTATTCCTGGAGAGTTTATTCCCAAAAATGTTTAGGATACCTCAGCTCCAGGCCTCTTTTGTGATTTTTTTTTTTTAAATGTGTGTCTCTCTCTCTCTCTCAGTAGGTGGTTAGTAAGATAGATGATATGTGTATGAACCTGATTTTGGGGCCAGACTAACTTCTCTGGCATCCTTCCCTCAAGTGCATCACTTGTATGTGGCAGGGTTTCAGAAGGGGGAACAGGAGAGGGAATGAAGCAATTTGGCTTTTTGACTACTTCTTCATGAACTTTTTGGAAGGAGTGTGACAGGGCTCTACTCTTGATCAATCCCCAAGTACTTAAAAATAAATCTTGTCCTAAACACATGCCTTTCTCTAGCTGCAGTGGTTTCAAAAACAAGTTGCCCTCCGAGCTGGGATTCCTTCTGTGTTTTCTCATCTCATGTTTAAGGCTTGGTGGTTTTAAAATGTAAGTAAATGTTTCCCATCTTTCCCTCTAGTCCATAAATATCACATATCATCTAAGCTGCTGAAATTAATCAGTGTAGTGAAGAAACCACATACACACCCCAACTAGCCTTCTTGTGTGGCTGGACTAGGCCAACAGCACTGCCTGCCAGCAGTATCCATCACTGCCAAATGTGAGTCTACTGGATGAACAGCAGTAGGTTCATGAAATATTTTGCCACTACAAGTCAAGCAATTGAATATGAATATTGGCAGAATTGAATTGCAAGGGTGTTATTTAATAGAGATGTTCCTTCTTAGAAAATGATTTTTAAAATGGACTGTGTAACTAGCTCAGGGCTGAAAGGTCTTGTGTCAGACTGAAAGGCTGTATTAACTAACTACAGCCAACACAAAATGTAAAATCTGGGAAAACTCCATTCCCTGAATGTGTCTGAGTTCAGGGTCAGCACATTTCTATTCTGGACAAGAATAGTCATACCCCTCCTTGCCACCTGGGAACACCAAACAACTGAGGTTACTGGGATTTGGTTTGCTAATTAAAGTGGGACATATAACTACTTTTTTTGTTTATCATGACTTAGGCTACTTTAAACAGCATCAACTCTTTCCATCTTGCTAATTATCTGTAGAAAGGAAGGCTAATGAAAATTTAAGAATAGTTTCTGCTCTCATTTTGTTACCCATAAGTATTTTTCTAGCCTGTCATGATTTTCTGTTAATCTATTCACTACTATAAAGTTTAAAATCAGTAATGAACAAAAATAATTTGTGGATTGCATCACTTCAGAGCAGACCTTTGAGATTTAACTGCAAGGCCAAAGTCACAAGGTACTGGTTTTGACACAAGGTGCTTTATCATCTGCAGAGCCTAAGTGCACTGGTTCTTTGAAAGCTGGAAGATGCCTACTGGGAACTAGTTTATGTCAGGTTGACCTTACCAGCAAGAGACACTGTGAGCAAAGATCTTTAAAAGGAGTACTGATGACACACTTATTTATTTACCTATCTGTTACGGATGGTACTTTGAGACATAACCTCCTTGCAGGATCTCATTAGGTTCAAATAAGTGTAAAGGAAAGAATGGAGGAAAACTACTTTGTAATGTCAACACGTATTAGATTTCATATCTAAATATGTACACATATATGTGTTTATATATACACAGAGAACTCTAAAAAGAGAGGACTATTTAACCAATTTTTTACTAGATAATTTAAAATGGTGGGATTCAGGGCTCTGACATAGGTCATGTTGTCCCTAAAGTACTCTAAAGCACATAGTACTGACTATAAAAACAATATCTACATCTGCTACTTCAGATTTTGGTCCTTCTCTCTGGGTTGCTGGGGCATGGATGACACGGTGGGTAGTACTGACCCCCAGGATTAAGAGGCGACAAATTTGGGACAGCATGGATGCTTTTCCGTGCTCTGTTGGTGATCTGTGTGTGACACTGGTCAACTAATTTCTTCTCACCCTCTTTGTTACTCCCTCTAGCTTTTTTCATTTTGATACCTATTGCTTTCAGACCCTTTCTTACTTTCTGTCTGTACAGAACATAGCACAGAGCAGCTCTGTTCTTGGCTTCAGTTAGTGTAGCATAAATATTAGTGAGAAGAAAGAGAGAAGCACTTTTCTCTGGTTGTTACTCAGTGCTGTTTCTATTGCACTCTAGGGGATACTGTGGCTAGGTTGACATGAAATTTGGAAATGGATAGAAGGAAAAAGGTCTTTTCTCAAAGTGATCCCCCTGCTCCCTCAGGGTGGTGTGGATCCTTTTGTTGAGAAGCTGAACATTAACTTCCTGTGTGTGATGGAGCTGGTGGCTCTGCTAGTAATACACCTGCTTAAGTGCTTTTTGCTGGATCGCAGCCCGAACAAATTGTGAATTCCTTATCCCCTCGTATCTACATTACTGCGTGCTTCAGAGCTGTAGCAAGGCATTTTGGTGTCCGGGATAACACCTTGTATTTGGCAGCTCTCCTGCTCCCCCCGTGTGGTCTCCAGAGCCTCAGCACCTGTGATGGGGGAGGTTCAGGAAGCAAGTACCAGCCTCAAGGCAGGCTGCTGCAGCTCACCTGCACAGCTCCCTGGCTGCCGGCCCTGCCGCCACCGCCACTGTGCTGTTCTCCCCTCCATCTTCATTTGGAGATAATGGTCAGGGAGGGCATGAATTTGCTGTTTTAAAGGGATTATTCTTGCTCCCTCTGTGAAAAGGTTTGGGCAGCGGCCAGAGGCAGGCTGCTAGATTATTCCCGCCATCCAGTTCGGATGCTTCTTCTGTCCCTGGGCCTCTCTTCCCTGCAGAAGGTTTCCCTGCCCTTCCCCAAGCCATGCTTCTGTCGGCATCAAAAACTATCAGTCTGCTTGTACGCAGGCCCTACTTCTGAATTTTTATGTGGTATGATGTTATTTATTTAGACTGGTCCCAAATCCACCATTACAGTTGATCCATTTATACAGCAGCCCCAAAACTCCTGTAGTTTTGACAGGAAGTCCTTGTAGGTCGGTCTACCTCCACGAAAACCTTTGAGATGATTGAAGTAATTAAAAAGTGAGGACCAGATGTTTCTTTCCAGATTATGTTTTCAAGATCACAACATTTCTTTCAAAAGGGAGGAGTGAAAAGAGAAACAAGAGAAAATCTCTAGTGCTCTGCTTTAACAAGGGAATTTCCTGAAGAATATACAAGAAAAATCTGGATTTTGTTAATTCTTTTTTTTTTCCTTCCACACCGAAGTCTGTAAGTGGCTTGAAATGGTAATAAAACAAAGTGGACTCTCTGTTCCATTGTGCAAAGCCAGCAGATTTGTTTTTCCCCAGTGCACCTGTTTTGTTGCTCAGCCTTTCCAGGGGAGGGGGAAAAGCTGATTTTTTTTTCTTTTTTTTTTCCTGGAACAGTGATTTACTAGTATTTTTTCTTCTGTAATTTGCTACAATGAAAATGTTTTCTTGGATATACTTTTGAAAATCCTTCATTCCATTCTACGAAGAGAAATAGAGATGTGGAGGAGTTGGGGGAGAAAATCACATAGATCAAAAGCAAAAGAAAATGTTTGAATAGGTGCAAATCCTTTATAGCAAAACTGCCAGGAAACATACAACATTAATATAATTATGGCATGGAACTGGCAAATTAGAGAAGATATGTTCCTGCCATCTTTAAACAAGCCACTTACACAGACAGAACAGTTACTTGATAGGTTGAGGTTTCTTTTAAGTATTTAATTTTATTCTGTGGTCTGTGTATTATGTTGTCTTTGTACAGTCCTTGACAAGAAAAATTCCTGTCGAAAAAGAGGGCTTTTTTCCCAGGAGAATGTGATGATGCTTTGTGTCTTGTAGACAGCAAAAACGTGGGTAAACTTTACAGATATTTGCTTACTATCTTTATAAAATGTTACATACAGATGTGTTATTTATCTTACCAATTTAAGCTGACTTTTAAAATTCAAGTACTACTAAATGTCCTATGAACCAGGTCAGGACAAACTAAATCTACTTTATGTGCAGGGAATACATTTTTCTTTACTCTAAGCATCATGCACATTTACCATGACCATGAAAGAAGATCTTGCTTAATGGTCACTAGGACCATATTGCTGTAAGTTCTGTTTCAAAGTGAGACACTTTTTTTTTTTTCTCCAAGGTTTTCACATTTTTCAAGACATGTTCATTGTGAAATTTATTATGTCCTCATTAGTAAAACTGGGTCTGGTAATCAATTTTTTTTTTTTTTCTTTTTCCCTTCTGGAAGTAGCACTAGTACTCCCACAGAAATCATAAAGGAATTTGTAGTAAACGGATCAGTGTGGTGTTTTCTTAAATTCATGCTCCTAAGCATTCAGTGTTTCTGTCTAGACCTGGGAACACTGATGAGCAGTCAACTTTCTATCCTCAACTAGACTCAGTGAGGACTGAAAAGTGTTTCTGTATGTTACCTTCTTGGACATTGCTGCTAAACCAATGCTGGAGTGACACAAGGGGACCAAAATAATGTTTGATTCTGAACTCCTCATTCAGTTGTTTCATCTTTAGATCAGCATAATTCTGATATATTCATTAACAGAAAGCAAAATGGGTCTGTTGTTTTCAGCTAGTTACTGTTTGATGAACTAAGCTGAGAACTTTGCCAAAGTCCAGCATTCAGGTTGTGTCCACAGTAAGAAGCAGTATGGACTAATAGGAGCAGATCTGGGGAGACAAATGGTGCTGCAGAGCTGACATTTGCATGCAGAGCTGTACATTTCAGTGAGGTTTTATCTCCCACTAGTTCTTGTCAGTTCCTGGAGGCAGTGTGCTTGGTAGTGGGGGAAATACATCAAGTGGAGTCCTGAACTGAACTTCTGGGTAAATTTAATCTGAAAAGACCTGAGTTCCCTGTGCTCCACAACTGCTCTGTGATATGAACCAGCACATGTCGAGTGGGAATAATTAGGAAATTTGCATAAAAGACCCATTCCTGATTCACACACGATGCAAATGTAGATGCAACCTCAGTGAGCTTCCTGCCTGTTTATACTCAGGCTATGTTGCACCGCTTGGAAAATGTGAAGAAAATAAGTGAGAGTAGATTAGGCTTTGGGAATAATTGCACTCTGGGTAAGTGAGAATCAAGGCTAGTAATTGCCTTAATTGATGTTGTAAATAACTTCATACAGCCATTATCGGAAAGAGAGCCTAGTAGAGCAAGTATAAGGTCAAAAAGAAATACTGGATTGTCTTTTGCCCATATTGTTATCTATTCATAATAGTGCAGAATCTGTTTTTTAGTTACATGAGCCCTTGAGCCTTTTGAACAAAACTCCTTCTCAATATAGAATATTGCAACATGTCTGGAATAACAGTTATCTGAAAGCATAGAGAAGAAAAATGCAGTACCTGCTATCTCTTCGAATAAAGTCTGGGCTAAGGAGCCACAGAGTTCACAGTATGGTGAGGTACAGCCTAAGCTAAGGCACTAAGTGCTAACATTGAATAGGATTGCAGGCTCGGGGACTCAGGCATGAGGGGGATTTAATATACATTTCCCAGAGGATTGCTGTGATGGGGTTTTTTTCTACCTTTTTGTACCTTATGTTTTAAGAATTTGGGGAGTTTTGTAAAGATAGGTATGCCCAAAGGCTAGGTCATGAAGTGTAGTGATGTGACCTGTGCAGTGGTAGGCAGAGAAGTAGGCAGAGCTAAGATGCCTTTTTCCTCTGGCCTCTTTTCTTAAGTAGACTAAATTCTTTTGCAAATTGTAGCTATTTATAAAAGATTTTCATCAGAACTGTATCTCCTTAGATTTGCTATCATGGCAGTCCCCTGGCTCCCAAAAACCGTGCTCTAATCAACCTCATTGACACCTCTATAATTAAACTGAGAGACAAGAGGCTGAAGAAATGGAAAAGATGATAAAGTAAAAAGGGAGGCCTCAAAACTGTGCTCAGAAGTCTCTGGAGCCACTTCTGACAGAAGATTGGCAGTTCCTGAGTTCTCAGGATTTAAAAGGGGTGGGGGGAGAAAAAAAAAGACTGGATATTTGTTTGTTTTATAACGATTGGCTGCTACATCTGTTCCTCCCCTGGTATTTTATATCAGTGCTGTAGATTACTGTGGTGGAGAATATTGCTGTAGACCTCTGTGTCATCTGAAGCTTCGCAGTCCTATCTTAGAATGTAAAATATTTTGAAATGCGCAAAACCAATCTCAACCTCCTCCCTCTCAACTCCGGTTGTTCCTGCTCTACCTCCTTATCTCTCTCAGCTTGTTCCTTCCTCTGCAACCTCTTTAATGCCAGATGCTAAAATACCTTCTGAATAAATTTTGATTATGGTTTGGAAAAGAAATGTTTTGCGAAGAGTTGAGGGAGAGGAGAAGTGGCACTCTTTGTTAAATGTCTGGCTGTTTTGAGAAATAACCAGTCCCATATGCTTCATGGAAAAAAGCTTAGAGCTTCCAAATGTCCTTAGAGCCACTAGTTTCACTGTACATGACAGTGCTGTGTTTTCAGCCTTCTAGATGTCTTCACCTTGCAGCAAGAAACTAAAATAAATCAGAGATGTAAGAAGATCCCTATCTGCTTCAGCAGTGATACCTTATTTATTTGTGGTGGATCACTCAGAGGCAGGCTCTGGAGTCCTCTTTGTGCAGAACATGTTGGGTGGTAGGGGACAAAGGGTGCCATGGGGGGCCTGGTGGCTGCAGGTGCTCCTCTGGTGCAGTTGATGGAGCCCATGGTGTTGCTCTGGCTTCTTGTCTCCTGCTTCCCCAAGACTGCAGTGCCCTGCAGGAGCTGGGACAACCGCGTCTCCCTTTCCTACATCACTGTGCACGAGACGTGCCTCCAGTGGGCCTGCCCACAGGACAGCAGCTCTGCTTTGTGGCAGTGTATTATGGCTTCAAAATCCTTCACGAGTACCATATGGAAAAACAGGATTGTGCCTCTTTGGCCTGATTTGTTTGTTTTCCTTTTTTTTTATTTTTTAATGCTTTTGCTGCAAACTGGAGAAGCCTTCAGCAGCTCTCCTGTGAGCATGCTGCCAGACAAGGGCACAGGTGCGTGGATACGGAAGATGCTGCTGGAAGTGCCTGGCTTCCCCACTCTGCTCCTGAGGGATTTTTAAGTGCAACTCCAGCTCTTTCTAGCGGTGTAGCTGTGTAGCCTATCCTCCTGGGCCAGGGATGCTGACTTCAGCTGCCCAGGCTGGGCCATGTTTGTCCCTCTCACCAAAAGTCTGCCGAAACTTTGTTTGCATGGATTTATAGACACTATCTTCCTGTCATTACTTGAAAGTTGACAGAGGTATTTAGGACAAGAGGACTTGTTCTCTAATTTTAAAATCAGGATTTTAATAGTTTGTGCTACAGGTTGACTGCTGTTGCTTCCTGATTTTTCCCAATATCCTTTCCAGCCTTCAGCATCGTGGTTACTGCTAGTCTTGGGACAGGGTTGTGCAAAATTTTCCATGTTTGATTTGAATACCCTGAGCAGGAACATATGTTAGTGATTATCTCAGCAGATCTAGTTTGGACTCAGGACCTGCAGCTCTCTGCCCTCTGGAAGTACCATAAACAGTGACCATCATAAATGGCAAAAACCTTGCTTAAACCCAACTAGTATTTTCTTGAGTACCAAAACACTGGAGAAAGTGCAGATCTAAACAAAAAGTGCATGCACGTGCTTTTTTCTTTAAGTTTTAAGATTCTTTCAGACTTTCTATGATGTCTGCCGTGTATAGTCTTAAACAGCATCTGAAAATGGCTTCCTGCTTAGTCTCTCAATTCTATCAAATATTTTTAACCACTGTTCTCCCTCTTAATCTGTAAACTTTCAATACTTGCTCTTGTGAACTTGTGCTTGTGTTGGAGAGGAGATACAGTCCCTCAAAGCTGGTCATGATCCCCCGTGTATCTTGAGATGGCTAGTTTGAACCCTGCCGTGTGTTAAACTTAAGACAGTCAGGAAGTTATTTTCAATCATTTACTGTGATTTTACAGTTGTCACTGCCCATGTGTGCTGTTCTCAGCCTTATTCCCCTGTGTCTCTGTGCCCACTGTAGACATTAGACTTTGCCTCCCAGAGCTGTGTGCTAATTTGCAGGGTTTTGTTTTGTTGTTTTTTTTTTTTTTTTCTCTAATGAGACCCACGTAGTGTTGTTCCGGGCTCAACCGGTGACAAGGTTAGCGATTGCCATCCTGAGAGCTGCCAAAGGAGATTTGTAAAATGAGCATGACTTAATGAATGTACAGCTCTTCTACAGGCCATGGTCAGATTTTCAGTGTGCTGAGACACAGAACATTTGTTGTTTATCTTCATGTGCTGTGTTCATTACCTGTGTAATATTGATCATGAAGCATTTCAAAGAGCTTTCAGAGAAGTAGATTTTGCCAGAACAATGACTCAAAGCTTTAGTCTGCTAAGAAACTTTAATGAGTGTATATTTGTTTACTGTGTTAAATTATTATTTGGTAATGGAAGAAAATAGGAAATGACTCAGACTGTAATAAAAAGTAATTTTTTCCCAATTGCAGCAAATGCATTGCATAGCAGCTTGTGGTTTATAAGTAAATAAATAATGAAAGATGCTATTCTGATTAGACCTGCTTTGTTCCACGTTGTTTTCAAAATGTCAGTGCAGGATATGCATTAATAGGGAGAAGTAAATGGAGAGACCTTACAGAGGTGAAACACAGGCAAGCTTTGATAATCTCAAAATTTTTTTCTAATTTTTTTTTCTTCCTTTACTTTTCAATTTTCCC
Source organism: Manacus vitellinus (assembly GCF_001715985.3). NCBI lineage: Eukaryota > Metazoa > Chordata > Aves > Passeriformes > Pipridae > Manacus > Manacus vitellinus. Next base: position 15,034,432 of record NW_021940535.1, on the reverse strand, counting down.
CTTTCAGAGTTCTTATCCAATCTCCTTGTTTATGAGGTGATTTTTTTTTTGTTTGTTTGATTCCCTTATGTTTGCCTGCAAAACATTACCGGTAAACAGAAACTAATTGTCTGCACTGTATAGCTCTCCTGGGACTTGGAGCTCCTTGAGGTTCACTGGCTGGTTTTCTTTCCATTTTCAGAAAATTTGACTGTGATTGCAACGCATTTGTGTAGTAGCCATAATGCATTTTATATGATAACCAGAATATTAAGATCCCAAAGCAAAAAGACTTAGAAAAGACTAAATGGTTGCAAAGGACGATGACTGGCTACTTTCTGAGATGAAAGATATTAATGTTATGATAAATAACATATTTTGATATATTAGCAATTATCTCTGACTTCAGCATACCTGAAGATAATCAGCCTGCTTGATTTATTTTGGAGTGTGTTGTGTGAACAAATTATCCTGATTGTATATATTACTCTATGGTATCACCTGACTAGTTGCTGTATTCTTTGTTGAACTCTGTTAAGGAAATTTATTTTACATTAAAAAAATCTATTTATCAAGACTCTAAACATTCTAATACTTTGATGCACTCCTGAAGTCCTTTCAAGTGCAATTTTCTGAATGCAGAATCAATGAAACTTCAATTTATATAGGCCGTTTATCAGTTTTGAATATTTTTACCTTCTTCCTTCTGGACTTGAAAACTTGTACATCTCTTTTATTTTTGTGTAGAACCTTTGGTCAGGGATCTCAATGGACCACCTAACCTCACTTTGCTTCACCACTTATAGGAGCAGATAAATATGGTGGTGAAAAAGGTGAGGTTTTTTTTACCTTACCCCCTTCCCCCCCCCAAAAAAAACAAAAAAGTAAAGAGCTGCAGAAGTTTAATAGTGAAGTAATGTATTTTCTTTGGAACAGTTAATAATTCAGAGCTTAAAGAACTGATTTATGTTTTGGTGGCTTGGTCTCAGTCCTGTGTCAGCCTATTTTGCAGCAGGGGCTCCAGAGAGGGTCTCTTACGGCCCTAAGGAGGGTCTCTTACATGCCAAGTGATTGCCCTTCTGTTAAATTATCCACTGTCTTGAAAGAAGACATTCTCATTCTCTCTCACACAGACCCTTCTCACCGTGTATGAATAATTGAATAATCACTGGGACAGTGCAAGAGAGTAAAGCTATAGCCTACTAGGTGTCAGGGATGTAGGGCCTTGAACCTAGAATTCCTGCATCCTGCTGGAGAAGCACAGAGTCCCTGTGGGCCCTTGTGCTCTCAGATTGCGTGCAGTGCTTAATGTTCTTTTTTGATTTGGGCAAAGGCAGGATAATCCTTACTGACCTGCATTCTCATCACTCCCTCAAAGAGACAATGCAATGGGCTGCAGAGCCATCTCAGTATAGGACATACTGCTTAATCCACGGAGATACCCTGTTGCTATCCCAGCTCTCAGGTTTCCTTCTTTTGTACAAAGCAAAAAATAGTTTATTCCCATGGTAAACAATGCTTATTGTTTATCAGTACCTTTGATTGTCTAAGATTTGTGCAAAAGCCTACCATCAAGACCATTTTGTTTACAATTAAACCTAAGCTCATTTTGTGGTAAGGGAGTCTGAGGTTTTGGCCTTTTTTTGTACTAACTCAGTGATAATGATAATAATGGTAATAATGAAAATTAATCTGTACCTTCTCCGCTGAAATTCTCTTAAGCAGTGTAGAGCACAGATATGGAGGTTTCAATGATAAAATGCAGAAATTCTATGTGTTCCCATAATGAAAGACAGGTGCTGGAAGCCTAGTGCAGACTTCTTGCTGTTCACCTTGCCATATAAGCTGTAGGCCTTCTGGGTTAATTGGTAGCTTCACTAAAGGTAATGGCAAAACTCCCATAAGTCTTGTTGCTGTTTTCAGAAAAACTGGCTCTGCACTGTCTTGTGTCATTTGATCCTGACTGTACCATGGACACTGTGGAGAATTTATTCGTGCTAAAGTAGCAATGGATCAGGCCTGAGACTCCACTAGATCCCAAAAGAGTAGTCCTTACCCCAAAGAGTGGAAGAGATTCAGGTGAAAGACAGCAGGGGATGAAATATGCAGGATAATATAGTACATTAGAAGGTGGCTGCATACCTAGATGTTGTGGCATCTCTGTATGCAGAGAGAAAGGGTTGTGCAAGCTTGAGGCTATGCATGGTTTAGGCAGAATGTTTTTTCCCACCACTTGAGGAAATGTTTTGCCTGAAGGTCATTGCATTCTAGGAAATGAAGCTGCTAGAATAGTGTAGTAGGAAGAAAAAATCCTGGATTTTTAGGCTTTGTTAACTAATGCTTTCACATGGCTGTGACAAATTACTCAGCATGAAGGGAAAATGTCAGTAGTTCGATGCTTGGTTACACAACATGTCCCTGCCAACTCTACTCCTTCCTATACATCCATTACTATATAAATGCCTCTCAGAGCTGAGGACGCAATAGAGATCAAACCTGTAAGACAAAGCCTGCTGTTTCTCAGCTCGTTTTGATTCCAATCTACCATCCCTGTCGCGTAGCTGGTAAGTTACAATCCACAGCCCAAACTGAAGAAAGGAGTAAAATGAGAAAGTAAAGAGGACTATAAAAGAGGTACTGTTAGATCATACCTACTGCTGCACTCCAGGTTGGTCATGCATCTAAGTTCATTGTACAGCAAGATACAGATTTCAGTGGAGGTGGGTCTGAGAGTGGCTGGGTCAGGCTGCCTCACACCATTTCCCTGAGCCCAGTTTAGCCTGGTCCTCCTGTTTTCACATCAGGAGAGCCTCACTATACTCATTTGTTCTTATATTACGGAAAGGGCTATTTATTACCACCAGCTCAGGAAATGACCTAATGTGGCCTTGTAAGGCAGAATTAATTTGCAATGACTCCAGCTGAAAGTTGGCCGTCTTTTAGCTTAATAACTGCAGAACTGTCAGCAGCCTTTGAAGTTAATAGCAGTTGTGATGTTGAAATAGAAATTTTCATAGAGAAAAGAAAACTTGACTAGATTTGGATTTGCAGTATGTAGTGTTTTCCTCAGTGGAATAAAGGGCGAGGGAGAGGGGTGTTTAGCTGTAAAACAAAAGGCATTCCTTTTGTGTTTAACTATGCTGTGTCTTTTGAATACAAACTTAGCAATGATGTTTTGCAGTGAACATTCAAGCTGGAAATATTTAAAATGTGAGTGACTCTTGTAAATTGTGTGTTTTTTCACAGCAGGGACCACACACTGCAAATAAATGCAAGCCTACTTTGGCTCTACCACATCTCACCCTGGGATACAATTTCTGCAAAGGTGTATGAAGCTCTGTTTTAATTAGGTTTTCCTTAATGATCAGAGGAATGGCTCAGCTGTAGGATGAAAAAAGGATTTATTACTCTAGATGCAGAGGTTGTTGATTATTATTTTTCCTCTCTAAGTTATGTAAACTTTAATAAATTGGTCATTTTGGATTATCAGCAAACAGATCGTATGTGAATGTGCAAAATGTAGCTGTTTCTAATTTAAACTAGAGTTTATTACTGCCACTGGATCTGCTTCATTGCTGCTAATGAGATTTTAGGGGTCCTCATAATGTAACAGTATGAATATCCTTTTGTGGAAAAAGGCCACCCAAAGTATTGTGAAGCAGTGGATACTATTCACATTATTGGCTTAGTGCGTTTAGTTCCCATGGAGGGACTGGATGGTCGCCTTCCGAAATGAAGAGCACTCACTCCTCAGTGCATGTAAGAATGTGATTAAAACCCTCCTACTTCTACGGTACTGGCTTTAATCATAATCCCACTCATTAATAGCCGGAACATATTAACATCTGATAGTTGTTAGGCACTGGGAAAGGTGTCAGGGGTTTCCGTTTAGCTCATGTCGTACAGGTGTCCAGAGAAGACCTCCATCATAGTGAGCATAAACACACCTGCTCCTCAATGAGCCTCAGGATGAAAACCTAGGGAAATGGAGCTCCCCTGCTGCAACCACCAGGAAAGGTTTCCTACAAATGGCAGCCTCAAAGAGGGAAGAGTTACAGTATAATTAAGCAAAAGCAGAGTATTTTAAATTTTAGGCAAGGTTTTATGAGTTCATGACTGCATGGACATATATCTATCCATCTGATAAACAGCATAGACAGGTGAATAATGTATTTGTACTTATGGCAGCATTAACTTTTTATTAATCCGTCTCTCACAGGTCATTTTCTGCCATTCCAAGTCCCCAAGCAACCTTAAACAAGTGCCATTTTGTTTCTGTAGTCAAAGTAGTCAAAGATAGTTTTCCTTTCTTTCCTTAGACAAAGAGTTGATTATTAAAAGATAACTCCAAACCTCTTTCTGTATTGATTTTAATCCCAGCTCACTGAGTAGCGATCAGAACACGTTTATATCCAGTAGCCCAAAATTATCAACCCAAGGCTCTGACTCATCAGGAATTTTCTTATGCATAGTTTTGTAAGAAATGTCATAGATCCAGCATCAAAATGGATGAGGGTATGTGGTAAATTATGCCCTTGATGGATACAAAGCAGCCTGCTTCCATTGAAGCAAATGGAGATTTGAGGATTTACACGGGTTCTCTGTTATGCGCACAAGGGCCCTAATTGTTGGAAACATCAGTTTTCTGTGAGAACTTAGTTTTTTGTAGCATTCAGAAGACATGCAAATGTCAAGGTCTCTTCAAGGAACTGTGCTTCTAATCTCATTTCTGGTTAACTCATAACATCAAGATAACAATTCAGCATGTATTCACCAGTAGAGGTAGTTAATATAAATACCTGAGCATATACTCCTTTATATTGCACCTTCATAGAGAGGATCTTGCAATACTTACTGTTCATCCCAATCTGTGAGACTGGAAAGAGTTAATTTGAAATTTTTCATTGAAGTCTAATTCAAGAAATCTGTTGTAATCCCTACACTGTTTTCCTTAGGTAAAGTGTCACTCACTTCTTATCCAAACTTGCTATTTGATGTTCCTGGGCACTGTTAATCAGCCAGTTCATTTTCCCTCCAAGGTGGTTCTGTGTCAGCCATAAGTGAAAAAGACAAATGATTCTAATCAAGTTTTATAAAAAACAGAACCTGTGGGTGGAAAAAAAAAAAAAAGAGGTTCTCTAGATAAGTATCTCCATACAGTTAACTTGATTAGATTTGTTATTCTAACTCTTGTTGTGAGCCCTTGGAACTATCATTCATATTGAATATGATAAACATATATTAGTGTTGTAAATACAAACCATATAACAGTCGCTTAGTTTTTAATGCTAACTTTTGCTCTGTACATTTATAGGTCACTGTTTTAGCTGCCTATCTATTCTCTACTTTGTTGACATTGTTTATAACTCTACCCCTTCCCCATTTCATTGGAAATAATCTCATACAAGTCTAAACAACTTTTACAGTTTAAAATAAATTAAAAAACCAAAAAACATTAGAAGACAGGGAAAAAAAAAAAGAAGAAGAAATGCAGGTGTAGATTTACAGCTTCCAATGTTTTTGATATTCTGGCATACATTATTAGAGATGTTTCAACTTTTTCTTTGGCTTCGATCCCCTCTTTCTTGTGCAAACTTCAAAAGATACATTTTTCATCGCATTGCATCAATATGCCAGTGCAACTAGGTGAACAGAAAACTTTATTAATTAGCTGTGGAAATACTCAAAATAAGGCACTATTATGTAATTTAAAGCAAGAAAACATACTGGAATGTAAACTTTTGGGCCTTGTTCCAACTATCAGCCTTCTTGAAATCTGCAGGAACAAAACAACAACAATGCTGTGGTAGCTCATGGGTGCCTCTGTGGGGTTAGCTGGTTTATTTTGGGGGCAGAGTTAAAACAGGCCAGCAAAGCTCCCTGCATTAGGGCCACCGAGGACTGTTCCTCTGTGCTGTTTGGGACAATGGGAAACTCACCACTGTTTTCAGCTGAGTCAAGATACTCCCTCGGGTTTGGCACATGCCTGTTGCTATCTTTTGGAAGACTTTCCCCATCCGGTGATCGCTTCAGGAAGAAATGCCAATTCAAGAGATTTAAATGTATGGGTTTGAGAATAGCAGCATTATTTGTGTAATTTGGGAACAAGGAATTTAACTTTCCATTCTAGTCAAAATCACATGTTCATGGCAAACTCTGTCAAGGTCTACATGGAGGGAAGAGAGGAATCAAATACCATAAATATAGCAGTTATTATTTTAATAGAATGTGGTGCAGTACCAGTTATGGGAATTCAGGAATCTGAAAAGCTTTCACTTCCCATGTTATGCAAATGTGGAAGATCCAAACATACCTGCTGGCTCCTTTCTTGGATTGAACAAATCCCCATTAAGAGCATGTGAATGAGAGGCTTGTTTCACTGTGAGCAGAACTTTGAAATGTTCCTTCTTTACCCCCATTAAAACATAATTTGATTTTGCTCTTCCATTAAGTAATCTGCCAGATGAGTATTCAAAGCCTTGTGATCCCATTTATCAAGTCAAATTAAATGTTTCTGACCAGGTTTATCAACTAGGTATGTTTTAATCAAATTTAATGACATTTTCAATGAAATAGTAAGTACACTGAGCGTTTTTCTTTTTTGTTGTGTGGAGGTAGAAGAGCATTTACCTCCTTTGAACACGAAGAGACTTGGTGTCAGTCCCTGTTTGTTATTGTGAAACATGACAGTTATCTGAAGAAAACCAGCAGGATTTAATCTGACAGCCCGGTAAGGGAAGAGTGCCACCAATCTAATTATCCAGTAATCTAGTCAGAATGGGAGTAATTCTAGGCCTTTCTCAAGTCAGCTAATCACATTTCCCATGCATTAGCAACTGCACATGCAGAGCTTTTAGGGATGAGCTCTTAGCCCAGTGTAGCCCATGGTAGACACAAGAGAAGCATCATGTCATTGTCTTTGTTTCTTGTCATATTGTTTTTTCAAATTTATGATAAAATGTTTCTGTTCAGATTTGTTTTCATGCTTTGAGATAACCCTCTGTTGATACTTTCTCAGTTCACCAGCAACCATTAACTTTGAAAAATACTTTTTAATTTTGGATATCCTAAGATGTAGGAACAGGCCTATCATCCTGTGACGTTGGTAATATTGTCAAAAATCATCATTCCTGCATCCTTTTATTCTTCTTCCTAATGTCCTGCAGTAAACTGAGGAGCATAAAAGAACCCAAAACCTAACAAAAACCTTAGTGCTTGGTCAACGAATGTCAAGTTGTTGACTTCAGACCAGGTGTCAAACACTATGACAAACAATATGGTATAGAAGGTAGGTTGGGGGGATTTTTTATGGAGAGAAATTGATTAAGTTTAGGAAAAATGTTCAGATGTTTGGGTTTTCTGCTTTTGTTGTTTTTTTTACTTAAAAGTGCTTAAGGCTTGATTCTCCCATTTGCTAGTTGTGTGACAGGCACATTTATCCTGCCTGTCATTTTTTACCCCCCATTTTATTGTCAAGCCACGGGAGAAATTATTTCAGAACTCTGTCCTCAGAGGTATAACTTGCCAGCCTGAAATATCTACTTTGGATTGTAAGTAGCTGGGGCGAAAAATGCTGATCCCAGAATGTTTCATCATTTCTTGCAAGGGCAGCAGACTTGTGCTGTCATATATTTATTTCTGTAGTCCAACCCACTGTTCTCATAAGTGGGCAAGATATGCCTTGCTCTTATATCAGTAGAAGAGGAAAGATATATTCTAAGTGTGTGCCTTTCCTACACTTGACATTTGAAAGAGGATTCTTGGGGGCTGCCAGAAGATATTTAAATGTTTGCTTCTCACCTTTCCCTGTGAAAGCAGAGGGTTTGAACTTACTGAAGGTTTAGGTATCACCAGGTACCTTATGACTTGGTTTGCTCCCTGCAATGGGACTGCAATGGTTTGTCTCCGGACAGCATCACTGTACATGAACAAGTTACCTGTACATAGAGCAGAAATAAATTTCAAATAAGAGAAAAAGAAAGAAAAGTCAGTTCCCTTTCCTAAGCCTTGTTTAATTGGAAGAGTGCTAATGCAGCTGACTTGCCAAAAAGACTGCTTGTTCTTACACCAGGCTAGAACATCAACTGTGCCTGGAAAGACAGGTATGGAGTTTTCTCCTATCTCTAGAAAACACCTGATTAATAAAATATTTGAAGTTTGCTGGTCTTCCTATTCAACGGGCTTTAAATTGGTTCTCAGCTCCACCCTGAAACTCCTTGTCTCCTGCTCCAACAGCCACAGAAGAATGCTTTGGATCCAGATGTTGCAGTTCAATTTGATTTCTGCTTTATCTGAATTCCTTTCATCTTTCTCACCTTGCTCGGATTAAGGAGGATGAACTGAGTGAAGACAGCTTCTGCAGCAGCAGTACAGATTGGCTGTGCATTTTTTCAGCTTTCATGTTACTTGTGTAACTCTGGCTGTTGTCACTAAAAGCAGGAGCTGATTTAAATGGAAGAGCTGGTTGTTTTCCATTCCAATTTGACAGGGAGGTGGTGGAGGTCAGAAACAGAAGAGCTGGCATCAGTGATGTGGCTTTTTCAGAAGGGCAAATGGCTCCAATTAAAAATAACAATAATTCCTTAAGAAGATATACCAATGTTTCCTTTGAAACCCTAGTGACTAAATAGAAGGCAAGAAGGAGGCATTACATGCCAAAAGAGAGAATGGGAAGAAATGACCCAGTGAGATGAATTGAGCTAAACTTCATGCCAAGTTCAGCATTTCACTTGCAAATAAATACTAGATCTGAGCTGATCTTCAGAAATGCACTTTCGAAGTTTGGAAGCAAAGTGTGCAAGAGCCTGCTTTGTGAAAGCATAATTCATTTTTTAATTTTGACTTGTGGAAACAGCAGTTACAGAGCCCTTCTAAGAACTGAAGGTGCCACCGTTACATACTGGGATCTAGCAGAGAAATGCAAGCAATTGTTAGTATGCCCAAAGTAGTTATATTTTTATATTGAGTATCAAGGAACAGCAATGTAGTTAATATGCAAATATAGTTCTTGTAAACACTGTTTTATATTCAGGAGGTTCATATCCTCCCTTTCTACTTTTTTTTTTTTCTTGTCAGAAGTCATCTGTAACTTTTGAAAATATTAGGGAGATTCTCCTGAAGTTCTTCAGGAATCCTCTTTCGTTGTTATTCTTTAACAGAGGACAAATAAATTAAATTTCTACTTTGGATATGCTGCCTATGTCCACAATTTACTTATGTGATTGACTTTTAGAGACCATGAAACCAGTGTATTGAAAGAAGCAGGACTTATTACGTTTAGAGATTTGTGCTTTGTTTTTGAGTATTCCCTACATGGATAAATGATATGCACACGCTTTGCTTGGCTTTTTTCATAAAAGAACTTCTGTAAGTAAAATTACCTCAGTCTGCAGATAGGGGCCTGTGGAACCAACCTCATTAAACAGAAAAAAGCATCTTCAGACTTCAGCTCCAAAAGAGATAGGAGAGCTGAAAGACTTCCTTGTCTTTTGAGGTCCATTTTAATTAATTATTTACATTGTGATTAATGAGTGAGATGTTGAGACTCAGAGCATCAGTTTTAAAACTCCTACTTAGCTGAGCAGCAGCAATGCATAGGTATGTACAAATCTAAAGGTTCTTTCACAGCTTTATGCCTTGGGTCTTAGGTTTCTCCAGTGATGTTGAACTGTTTGTCAGCAGACACTTTGATTTCAGTGTTCAAATTAATATCTGCTGAATGAGCAGTGCTTTGCAGAAGCTGAGCTTTGTGTCTTGTTCATTCTTAACAAGAGGGCCTGCTGCTGCCTAAGGAATTTCCCAGTGACAAGAAGGGCTTTGTGGAAAGAGTGAGGGGAAAAAAAAGACCTTAACTGACGCAAGGGAATTATCAGTCTGTCTTTCTGTACAAGGAAATAACTGTGGACTTTGAACTCTGGATAATGATGATGGGGTTATCATTTCAAATCTTGATGTAATATATGGGGCCTTCCATTTTTATCCAATTTTTCACTTGTTTGTTTCACTTTAGTTTTTTTCGTGTTAATAAACTGTGGTCACATTCCTGACTGATTTTATCCATGTAACCACTACAGTCTTTCAATCTCTTTATCCTCATTAAGTGGAAATACTTTAAACTGGAAGTACAGCATTTCTATTTAACCAGACCACGAATTCCAGCCTCGTTTATGAGTTGAGTGTTTGTCAGTATTGCTTAAGCCTACTGCCAGACCATAAATACCAATGCTACCAATAGCATTCCTCTGTGTGAAAATGTTCACTTTCCCTTTTTCCTCAACATCAGCAGTAGACCACTATTTGGCTGCCTATGTGTCCCTAAAGTGGTACAGCGTGAACAGGCAATGTTGAGAGACAAAAGGCTTTGTGGTCTGTGTAGTATTTATAAGACCATAGGAGTAGAAAGAGGCCCGAAGAACTTAAATCACTTGGTTGAAGCCATTATGTCAGAGCTTGGCATTGTAACCCATCTTTTGGCTCCCAGTGTTAATACTCAGGTGCCACATCAGTCACAGGCTTACACCTTTGCTACATCAATCCTTAAGCTTTTAGTGTCCTAAGAGAGGCTGCATATAAAAGTGTTTGTTCCAGACAGCTTTTTAACACAATACTGACTCTAGCCCTATAAAGCTCGCAGGTTAGCTTTGAGGAGGAGGTCTTACACCCATATCCAGCTGGAAATGTTCTGAAGGGTTATTTTTCATGGGGCTTCTTTTTGTTCTGTGTGTAGGTTTATTTTTACTCGTGCTTTACCTAACAAGCCATTAAATCATTGATTCAAAATGTTTAAAGAAAAATATTGAAGTAAAAGAAAATACTACGGTAGACAAACCTAAAAGGTCAGCACATACCACAAAAAGTGCTATGAGTATTGGAAACGTGTGGCAAAGTCAAACTTATGCAATGGGTGGAAAGAATGACTTTTTTGGGGGGCACTACCATGTTCTCCATTTTGACATCTTCTCATCTTCAGACTGGCCCCTGCCTATGGTTTCCACTGATATTTATATTATTTGCCAGTCTTTTAAAAGGACGTTAAATTTCTTTCCATCCTGCTTAATGATATGTTTTTGTTAGCCAGTGTTTTTTCTCTCTTCTTCTTTTCCAATTTTTGATAAGTCACTTTCTCCATGGTGATTCTTAGTTTCCATATCTGTAATCAAATTTTATCCTTCCCTTCGTTTCACTTTATTTCTACCATCTGTAAGCATGTTTTTTACTTTTGTTATTGTCCCGTCTTAACCCATTCTGAATCTAGAATGAAGGTTGTGCTTGAATTAAAATAAAAATTTATGAAGTTGAGAGATTGAGAAAATGAATTGGCAACTAAACCTTCCAATGGTAAATTAATAAAGACCTAATAATTAAGTATTTGATACTCATAGGCTGTTGGACACGTCTATGAAGTCCTCCTTTATAAGCCTACATATTTGAGTCTGTCAGTTTTCCCTGTCAGTAACAATATCATGGAGTCTGTATTTTGGGGGAAATGCTGTTGATGTTAGCCAAGCTTTGCTGGCAGTTCCCTGTGATCAATTAACCAAAGCTCATATAATACCCATTCGGTAGATATGCTTCAGGTGGGGAAGAGTTCTGACCCTGGATGGAAAGTGCCCTGGCTCTCCCTCCTGTTCACCTTCCTCTCAGGGAGCTTCTTCACCAGATTGCAAGAAAGTGATGTGATAAGCTGAAGCCTGATTTTCCCATGGGACAGTGATAATAATGTAGCTTTGGAGGAAGAAAGATGGAAACCATGTTGACCCCTGAGACTGTCCTGAATGCATCAGTGGTCAAAATAAATGGAGCATTTCCTATTAAGGATTAAGTGTTGTAAATGTGATGAAAGACTAGACGTGGGTCATAAAGGCAAACAATGACTCTGATCTGACTTAATCATCCTTATTTTACTAGACAGTCAGTCGCCCATGCTGCTCTTTGAGCTCCCGGGGAGTATGAAACTCCTGGCACTACTCAGTGAATCCAGGCAAGAGGGGAGGATATATGTTGTTATTGTGGCTTTTCAGCCATTTTTTCATCTGGCAGTCCTCAACAGGTTGCTGAAATATCAGGAATCTTTGGGCATCTGTGAATTAAGGGGGAAGAAAAAGAAAAAGGAAGAAAGAAATGTCATGATTTCAAAAGTCCATAAGAGACCTATTTGGCATCTTGCACATGGCAGCCTCAGGGATCTGCTTTGATCCCTTATTGCTCATAACAAGAGTGCTGGTTCACTATAACCCTAAATATATTCATGGCAAGCAGTTCCCTTCATCTCTGGTCAGACGCCCTGCCAAATGGGGAGAGATCCAGTTTGCATAGTAATGCTCCCTCAAACCATCTCCTTAACCTTCGTTTCTGCTCTAACTCATCCGTGTTGTTTATTCAGCAGTTGAAATCAATCTTCTGCCATATAAAGGACAGTGAATAACTGTACTTAGCCTTGTGTTGGGTTAGTAGCTGGGAGACGTCTTGAAGATATTTCTGTATCTGTGCTAGCCTTCCTGCCACTGTTTTCACATTCTGGCTCCTTACTGGGCATCTCTGTGCTAACTACAGGGCAAGGAGGTAAAAGTTGTCCTTCCACGGCATTCTTTAGTTATAGTACTTGACAAAAAAAAATACAAATATTTATTACCAAGCTGGGTTTAATTCAATATGTCTGGAATATCAAATTAAATATGCTGGACCTCTCAGGATCCTTGTTTAAAACAGAAAGGAAGCATCTTGATTTCTGCTTGAAAATGTTTATTACTGCATCAAAGAAAGTGTTATCAATCTGTCAAACTCATTCAGTAACAACTTACTTGGATCAGGTACAAATGTTTCTTTTGCCACAGATTTATATCCAAAGTCAGACTAGACAAAGAGAGAGACTTTTTTTTCCCTGCCATCATTAACACAGCCTCCTTTAGGACAAATTGATTTAATATGTGGAGCACTGGAGTTGTACTCATTTTGGAGCAATTTAACTGCCTTCAGAGAGCACAGGGCTATCCAAAAACAGACCTGATGGAGCAGTACGAACATGTTGTCTGCCCCCACTGCACTGTAAGGCAAGGCATGCCTTCCACAGACAAATTTTTTCATTGCTTGCATGGATGCTGGCTTTTCCCAGGGAGACATCTCTTGGAACACATTAATGGAATGTGTTAGACTACTCCATAAGCAGAGTTATAACACACAGTCATATCCAAATGATAGTTTTCTTAGAACTGGAGAGATCTGTATTTTCAGACAGAGCACATGAAATATTTTTATTCCAAGCTTTATCAACTCTCCTGTCTAATTAAAAAGCATATCTCTCTAGGTATAGAAATTTAAATGCCTTTAGTTCTTTCTCTTTTTTTAATGCCATCAGCATTCAAATAGTAATTTACAGCCCAGTTCTTCCAGCAGATGTCTTTTTCCTGCAGATCTCATTTAAGAAGATGTTCTGCTGGAGGAGATCTAATGGGACCCTGTTCTAATACAAGGATTTAATTGCTCTTGCTTTCAAAGTGATGAGTTGGCTGATTAAGTTATGGAGGCTAGATTGGAGAAAATGGGGTACTATTGGCCAGAATTTTAAATTTATTTTAGATATCTAAAGATGCAATTAGGCTTGCAGGGAGATTCTAAAAAGCAGAAAGGCACCTAACTCCTAAACACGGAAATTCTGACCAAGAGTGCTTTTTTTTGAAAGTCTTAGGCTGGCTAAATGGTATGTTCTGAATCTTTCTCAGGCAGTTGAGCCTCTCGTGGGAGGGAAAGGTGTCCAAAACTGCAAGTTCTTGGCTCTGTTCACTAAAGCTGTGAGGGTTTCATTAGGTTCTTAACACCCTTAAGAGCAATATCTAATCTTGCATAAGATTTATAAGGTGCATATGTATACTCTCAGGGCCTGTCCAGACTATCTTTACTGTTGTGGCTTTATAGAGGAATTACTAGCCCTTAATCTGGCCCTGAACTATTGAAAACCAGTTTTTATCTAAGCCTACTGTTATCTGCACCTGTGTTTAAAATAATTTTCCCAAGAGGAGTCTAAAAGCAAAATTGAAATCCATAGAAGGTATTTTTATACTCAGAGCTTAATATTTATTTTTACACGTGCTTCAGACACTTTGTCTCAAGTTAGTAATTTTTTAAGAGGTAAACAGGTTAATTTCAAAAATAGTTTTAGCTCATTTTAATTCATTTTTTAATTAAAGAAACTAAAATAGGAGGTTAATTTTTTCAAAGCTTAATTTACAAGAAGGCTCAGAAACATGGTGGCAGAGTGTGTTTTGGAGTTTTACTCTTTTTGGGGCACTTGGGTGTTGTTTTTTTTCATCAGTAGTAGCTCAGTGACACTGAATTTTGGAAGAGGAAATATCAGACTAACAGTTTACAAAGCCTTCTTAACATCTGTGGGGACATCTCAGAATATAACTGGTGGCACAGAGGAGCTTCAGGCTGTAAGGTGCTTGGGCAAAACCCCCGTCTGTTGGATTTAATAGAAATGCCCAGTGATTCACAGAAAGGGTAATCTGATTTACAATTCTATTTTATTTTGTTTTATTTTATTCTGTTTTATTTTATGCTTCAACCATGCAGAAGGAATACTGTTGGGTTCTGAAGGCAGGATTTGGAAAGGATATGGGATGTTCCGCCTCGGAGTAGCGCTATGGAGTGAGAAACTAAAGACTTATTGTTTGCATTTCCTCCCTTTTGGCCCCAGTGGGCTACCACACTCTTGGCAAAATCTAAGCATTGCATTATTTTTCCTGACATGAAGGCACATTGCTCAGCCTCTTTGCCTTTGGTCAGATATCAGCAACACAAAATGATGTCTTTGTATAGCAGTTTTGTGAGGAGTAGCAGCTCGGGTCAGTTTTTCATAGATTCATTTTATAAAAGTTCTAAAACTTTCCCCTTTTTGTCCCCATACGAGGGAGAGACACTTGTTCTACAAAAGGCTGGTTCTCACAAGACCATGGGACATTTATTTAAAGCCTAGATTTGAATCTTTAAGAACTTTCTTCCTTCCTTGTTTTGTCTGGGACTGGAAACAAAAGGAGCAAAAGTGTCCCGTCCCGTCCCGTCCCGTCCCGTCCCCCCCAAAAAAAGTACATATACATCTCTCAAAAGCTTTCCATTTCAAACTGCATCTCAAATTTTCCTTACATCCATGGAAACCTTACTATCTTTGCATGTCTGTGGATTAATGCTGTTCAGAAAGAATTAGCTCAGTGTTGATGCTACAGAGCCCTTGCACTGGCACAGTGACTTCTTCAGCACTTCAAGTTTTTTGGTTAGATGGTTTCACACACTCTGTATGCTCTTCCTCCCTACAACACTTCAGAATTGCATGTGGACAGGCTGCTGACCCACCCAATCCAAACTAGAGTGTCCGAAAACTTTTTTGAAGTAGTCTCTTCTTAGCATTTCTTCAATCCTCTTCTAAAAAGTGTGCAATTGTTGGATTTTAAATTCTCTTTTCAGACCTGTGTATCTACATAAATTCCCACCTGGGCAGAATAGGTTGAAAATGTTTGACTTAATCAGATGTGACTACAGTAGACAGCATTGGAAAAGTTATTTACAGCTAAAAGAATGCTGCATAAACATTTGAGGGTCTCTTATAATTTGGAGAGAATAACAGCTGGTCTTCAACAAACCTTTCTCTGCTGTTTTGTTTTCATATTCCAAGTTAGATTAAATGTATTTCCTCAACTGGTCATAGTACCTAGCAGATTTGTAGGAATTCTTCAACTTTTGCCCAAATTTGTTTATGAGTTTTCAGAGGTAAACCCGGGGCACTTTGAATGAAACTTAGAGGATGAATTTCTGCCTCTGCTGGAGCCAAGGGAAGTCTCATGACTAGTGTCAAATGTGCTTGATGTTTCCTCAAAAAGGCAAATTTATGCTATATCAGGGAACTGAGTGGCTTCAGACTTCCTACACTATAAGATACCAGGTTACCGTAGCTGGTATGTGCAAAAGTGCCCAATTATAAAAGAAATTGCTTGCTATTAGGTGTTGTATGTAAGAGCTGATTTCTTCTATCTGTCTCCTACTTTGCTTCTCAGTCCAGGAATCTCCTTTAGGAGATATTTAGGAGTATTGCAGAAGAAATAACTGTTCCATGCAAAATGAGCATGGGCAAGGCAGAGACAGAAGTTTAACTTTTTTTACTCATATGATTTTAGGCAGACAAAAGCTGCTGCACATTTGTAGATGCTACTTTTAGTGGATTTTTTAATTTTCAGAGAAACACGGGGCCTTAGGTAAGGTCCTTCTGTTCTTACCTAATGGAATGAAAAATTAGCACTAATGTAGTAAAATACAAGGGAAAATTTTTTTCTTCAAATTAATTTAAATTTTTTAATTTAAAGCTGTTCACCAGCCAGATGATGTGATATGCCAGCCCTAACGCTGAATGGGCTGTCTGCACTGCTTGGTGAGAGGTTCCTCACTCTGGTCTGGGCTCTCCCTGTGAGAGGGTGCCAACCATCTTTGCACTGGCACCACAACTTTCATCCACGAATGTAAGTTTATAGATAACGAGGTCTTGGGCCACTGGTCTTCATGGATTCATGTACTGGGATCCATTCTCCTAGCACAGTCTTTACAGAGCAAAGGAGAAGAGAGAAGAGTTGAAAGATGTTGACAGTCATCAGCAGTGAAATGACACTAGGAAGAAAGCTGGAGGCTTTTTTCTTGCTTTTGGGACTTATTTGCAGCATACCTACAAATCCATCTGCAGATGTGGCCGAGAGAATTTTTGCCCATCTTTGCTCTGTCTTGCAACCTTTATAGAACCCCGGGGCTCCAAAGTAGATTCACATGGTAGCAAGCCTTCTGTGTAATCTCTCTTGTACTCGTGAAATCGGAGTCCTGCCGAGGTCATTATGTGATTAAACATTGACTTCTGTTGCCAACATTTTGACTCTTTAGAACCATAGTGCGATTAATCACCAGCTGATCTGACTTCATGTGTATTCATTTTAAGGAGAGATGAGGGCTCCTGAGGGAGATGCTGATCAACTTCAGGATTTGGTGAAGGAAGGTGTGTTAAGAAACTAAAACTGCAAAGGGTGATTAAGTGAGAGAAAAGGGTCAATAGTATGGTAAAACTCTGAAAGTAATACTACAATGCTTCAGACTTCAGATCACTGTGCAGTTTTACATGCATCTATCTTTTTACGGATGCACCACAAGGATTTCATGGCACGGCAGTACCACTCAGTGCTTTCAGCAGGTGGAAAACAGTACTCAAACATAAGGTGTGCAGGGATCCAAACTATGACAACTGAAATCTGACCATGAGATCAGTTCAGATAGATGCCTGCTTCTCAGATAATTATCTTTGGAATATCAGAGGCGCGGTGTAAACTTGGCTCTCTGAGTCTCAACATTGTACTCGTATCTTCCCACTCTGCTTAGATGGAAAGATAAGACAACATCACAACCTAGAGGGCTCAAAGCTATGATTTTTTTTTTCAAGCCAGACAAGGAACTCAGCCACCCAGACAACAATAGGGTAAAGATTGTAGAAAAAAACCCCAACCGAAACAGAAAGAGTAAGGCACTGTAATTTGTGGACCAAAAAGAGGAGCAGCACTGAGAACAGAGAAGAGTGTCTGTTGAGGTGTGCTGGCAGGAGGCTTGGTGTGCTGGGGGAACGCTTAAAGATGAGCTGCCTTCCTGATGGGAAAGGTGTACAGGGACAGTGGGAGACATGGTTTAGTAGAACAAAGATGGAAATGAGGAGGAAATTCCTTTTTAGCACATTTAGCATGCTCAACCACCTTGCAAGGTAGGACTGCCGGAGACAGGAGCTGGATATTAATAGGTGACATTAAATAATTGCCAAATGTAAATGCAATTGAATGCCTCTCTCTGCAGCTATCTAAGTGTTCATTATGCCATAAAAAGTGGTTGGTTTTCCACCCTTGTGTGTACAGAAAGAGCTTACAGTAGCAAAATTCAATTTACATGAAAGATGAGAAAAGATGAAATAATCTTTAAGTAATTTTTATTCTGTGTAATTTTATTGTGAACAGATAAGCTGTGTATATCATATTGCTTTTGTCCAAGTTTACACTAGATGTTACATTATTTCAGAAGATGAAAGAGTCAAGGGTAATAATGCAAGTCCCTGTTTATAAATCTGTTTTGTTGAAACCTCTGACATAAATACATGAAAGTGAAAAATCAGAAAATGAAGAAAACAGCACAGACATTCTCATAATAATTGTGGTTCACATAAAATTAATCACTGAAGCATCTAGCTTGGTCACTAGCTGCATTCAAAGTTAAGTATAGCCTGTAGCTTGTCTGTAAAAATCAAATGCTCTTTTTCAGAGTGTTAATGGAAATCTGTTACTCATGGCTGAGGGTGCACAAGTGATGCTTGTAAATAAGCTTCAGCTTTTCTTCTTTGAGTTGTTTGGGATTTTGAGAAAGCAAAGCACTCGTTCCTGTTTGATAATATTTTACCTCAGTGAGAGGCATCCTTGGGGCCTCAGCAGCAAATTTATTCTGAAAAGGAAAGTTAGTGCATAAATTAGTCTGTCTCTAAAAAACGTTTTGA
Organism: Manacus vitellinus; assembly: GCF_001715985.3. Classification (NCBI taxonomy): domain Eukaryota; kingdom Metazoa; phylum Chordata; class Aves; order Passeriformes; family Pipridae; genus Manacus; species Manacus vitellinus. The sequence continues at coordinate 15,015,903 of NW_021940535.1, read as the reverse complement.
TTTTCTGACTCCCATATGAGATGTGATTTTTGTCTTTACCCAATTCTCCCTTTATGGCAGTTTTTTTTTTTTTTTTTTCTCCCAGCAGCCTATGTTGTTAGCTTATCAAAAAACCTGGGGAAAGGTTAGGGGTACTAACAAAGAAAAATGGATAGCCTTTGAGGTAACTTTTTATTTCTCTGACAGTTTGTTGAGTCCATACTTAGAGTAATTTTGACAGCTTGTGGGTTTCCTGTGGAATAATTAATTTGGGTCACTGCTTTGCAGCATTTTGCTTCTCCTGTGTCTTAATGCCTGGAAATTTCTGGAGTCTTTAACACGTATTATTTCATATATACTTGTAGTTGAAATCGGATTTCAAGGTTTTAATCCATCCTTAGATTAAATATCCATCCTTGTTTAAAGTGAATTTAATGTATGTCCTATCTGAAATAGGAAAAGTGATTTCAGATGCTTTTGTCTAGAGACTGATATATGGAGAAAGAATCAGTATAAATGGCTGGGTTTGCTTATTTTCCAACAATGTGATAGCTCAACTCTGACTACTTTCATCTTGGTACAAATTGTATTAGGGCTCCATTCGTTCTTCTCTTCTTTTTTAATTTATTAAACTGAGTAAAAGTCTTGTAGAAATTTAGTGGGTTCATCTGGCAGGGAATGCCAGGTTTTATAGGGAAAACCAAGAGAAAGCTGGACAAAGTGAAATGAAGTACTCAGAGTTAATAATCTCTCAATTTAATGAGACCTGGTGCATTTGAAAGTTGAATCGACTGAGAACAAGCTGAATCTCTCTGCTCATTGGTACATTTGTTATGTGCTTCTCCATTTACCAGTGTAAATTGTCTTACTCTGTCTGCTGGTGTGAAGCTGAAGACCATTAAGAGGAAACCAGCAGTTAGTGCAGCTGTGGAGGAGGTGGGCTTGGCATATGGGGGACATGTATCTACTGAGAACAGGGGTGAGCTGTGCCTCCCCCAGGGGCTCAGCAGCCCTCCTTGCCTGCACCAGGCTCTCCCTGCAGACTCTTAAAAGGGCCCTTTTTGGGGGCAAGGAAGAAGCTGGAAATGGTCACACAGAGAGACAGAGACCACATAAAAGAATCCAAGGGTGACAGGCATCATGCCACCACCCCTGCAAGTAAAGCTGGGGCTTATGGCTTGGGCTTGCAGCCTTTGGGTGCCTTTGAGTTAGCAGCAGTGTGTTTGATGGGAGCCACTCTCTGTGGAGCACTGAGGTACTCAGAGCCATGTAAGCTGCCTTACAGATGGGGTCTGTAGGAGTGTAAGTGGGCTCAGAACTGCAGGCTTGTTCCCTGCCTGGGTCTGGGCTGCACTCAGGAACTGCAGGGTTTCCCCGGAGAAAAATTAATATACCAAGCTAGGGAACCCCACAATACGGAGTTTACATTTAACAAATATTTAGTTTGTTGGGTCAGATGATTATCAGGAAAACTTCCATAAATTTATTTAAATAATATCTTAACCTCTGAAAGAAAGTTTCTCAAGGTTTCTCAGAAATTGCTGTGTGGCTCTTCAGGCACCGGCATCTTACTGTATTGTTACCATTTTGTCCTGGTTTGAGAGATGGTAAAGAGCACATAACAACCAAATGGCCCTTAAATTTCTACCACATTGGTAGTATTCTTATCGATAAAAGATCAAGGTAAGTTTGATTCTTTCCAGGGAGGCATTTTTTCAAGGTCAAGCTTGAAGGACAGTTTAGAACTCATGACCTATTTTAGTCTGTTTCTACCTGTATTATAGATGTTCTGCGGTGAGATTAGCTTTGGTCTGGGAGCCATTACCAGAGTTGGTATCCCTTGTATGTCACCCACCTCCATGGGTGTCCACTAGTGGTGATTGACAGGCCAGGTCTACTGGAGCAGGCTTACCACCCCCTCTCTGCTGTCTACTGAGGTTTTGTGGTTCCTTGAGAAAAGGCCTGAGTTTGATCATCACGTTAAATTTGAAACTCTTGATGGAGGTGCCATAAGAGATACCACAGCAGGTCTGATCTGTAAAGCAGGACACTGAGACCACTGTATCTTCACAGGGAGACAACATATATATGTATATTGACAATATAGGCAGAGGATCCTCACTAACTTCTCTGTGCAATGGTCTCACAATGTGGTTCTGGGTCAAAAATATGAACTATTGATTTCACATGCTCTTGAGCTTTGTGCAGTCAATTATCTGTGCAAAATCCTGTGAGAAACTCCCCATTCTTCCCTTGGTCTCTGAGGTAGGGGAGGAGGAGGAGGAGGAAGAGGGCTGTTACACTCCCTCCTTACTTCCTTGCAGGAGACAGCAGAGCTGCAGACCCATGCTGTGCCTTATAACACCAGCAGGGAACCCTTGCAGGGCCGTGATGTCCCTTCTACCTCATGCAGAGGGGACAGTGCCTGCTGCAGAGGCTCCTCTGCTGCCTTGTGCTCCCTGTGACTCAGTGCTGGAACATAGAACTCAGACTTCCCTCTACCTGCGTTTTTTTCCTATCTTTCTTCTTATTATCCAGTTTTTCTTTTATTATCTGTTTTTCTCCTATTTATGTCCCTTGTTAAAAGCTGATTTATTCATTTTATAGTGCCTGTCTTTTCTTTGTCCCAGCCTTCATTTATTAGTGAGCCTCTTCCATCCTTTTTCTGCCTGACATGAAGTATTTGTAAAAGCCTTTCTTACTCGCCTTAATCCCTTTGGCTACCGTGAACTCCTCTTGCTTTTCTGTTACTCTTACTTTCTCTGCAAGTCTTAACTGATTCTCTGTAGTCTTGTGTGGATCCTCTCTATTTCCAGTATGCCTGCTTTTTTTTCTTTAAACCCTCAGAGTAGTCCCCTGCGAAGCCCTGCTGGCTGCTCCTCTTTTTTTCTTTGAATTTTTCTTTATCACAGGGACTACAACAGACTGCATTTTCATTAGAGTGCCTGTCAGGATTTTTTGCTGCCTTTTGCACTCATGGCTGTTCAGAAAAGGGGTTGGATTTTAAGCACCCCTTTGGGAGGAACAAGCTACATCCCTCCTGCCCACAGCTCCCCCTTTCAATTTGCAAATGAAAACTAGTAATAAGGGACAGATTAAACAGCATCATGCCTGGGTGCACTGCTGTGAGAGGCTTTCAGTGTGCTCGTGTCTTGCTTCTGAGACATGTAGGGGTATGGTATGCAAATACAGACATACACACAATGACATCTCTGGGCTGGATTGCTTCACACAGAAGGGATCTTTTTTCCATGCTTACCACTCTGTGAATGCACACATCTAAAATGTCCTGTGCCAGTGAGTTCCACAGTTTTATTAATTCTGTGTAATTGTTTTAGACCTCTTATAGTTTCATACGATGTTCTCTACTGCTTTAGAAAGAAACAGAACACTACACTTCTCTAATCACTTTCTCCATTCTGTTTAAGATTGAATTGGATTTTATCCATTTTATCTGGGAGGCCACTCAGTCTGACTACTTTAAATAAACACTTAGTATCTTAAGAAAACCCCATCATGGGGTAGTTTGGTGTATACACATTTTAACTGCACATTTTATAAGGTGGGCTAGCAACATTCCTGTCTTTGATTTTAGACATTGGAGTTGTGTGATGTATATGGAAAGATACATAGATACATATTTTCCTTCCGATAGCAACATATATTTTAGAAAAAAGAAAGGTATCTTCTGTCTAAGGCTGAAAGTGAAAAACATATTCAGCATTAACTTGGCTAGTATCCACAGGAACATCTACTGCAAATGAAGTAATAGGTGAATATTTCAGTGACCCTTGGTGATGAGTAATTCAGTATCCACCCAGTAATGTAGCAATATAGAGCTATGTGAATGAGGCATGAGGTTGTGTCCACTGCTAGAGTGTCTGTAAGCCCTAGAGCAATGCAGAACAACAGTTGGGAAACCAGAAACACCTTCCAAAAAGAACATGTGTCAGGCCCAGGGTTCCGGCCCCAGAGAATGATTCCAGATGACTTTCAAAAATGAGGTTATTGCATAAGTGCATGAGATGCCTGCAAATACATGTGAGCACCAGAGCTGTCCGACGAGTCGTTTTGAATCTGTCTCCTGCTAGAGGCAGAGAACCACTTCTAAAAGCCTTTTACCTCATTGTAATTTTAAGTGGTAGGTAGGCAGAGTCAAGTCACGCTCTGGATTCCAGTAATAAGGAAGCAAAGTGTCACAACCTGTGTTCCGTTTTTATTCCCTCTTGTTCGGAAAACCCTGTGAGTTTATTAGCGGTGCTGTTTTGAAGGGAAAGTGAATACCAGAATCAAAACTGCCTTGCCATGTCCTTGTACGTGGTGGGAGCTGAGCTCTGCCATGGGCTTGACAGCGAGAGCTGCTGAGCTGTAGTGGTGCCCGTTAGGCTGCAAGTGTGTTAAGAAATTGGTATTATCGAGTGGCTTGTTGAAATTCATCCTTTCCTCCACACGAGGTACCCTCTTAGCACATGAAGGAATAATTCATGTGCAAGACTTTTTGGCATAGGTATTGCTGTCATGGTATTAAGAGTGAATATGTAGGTGTAGGCACTGGGGTAATAAAAGAGCTTTACAAAAAGAGGAGGAACTGGAATCCTCGCATGGATGTAATTTGTTAAAAGCCCAGGAATACTGTACGTGGGATAGCAATATTAGTGGCATGCAGGGGAGCTGGCTCAAGTGCAAGCAGTGCAGCTACAGTCCTGGTATTATCTGGAAGGGGAAGAAAGCAGTTTTGGCTGCAAATAGAGTTGAAAATGCTTAGTGGGTAAAAATTTGAAGCATAAATAAAAATAGGCTTACGTTCAGACTTTTAGTAATAATTATATTAAAATGACACAATTCATTAAATAATGCAATACATTCACATCTCTAAATACACAGCAGCTGTTCACTTCTGTCAAACATGATTCCTTTAGGGACTGAAAAGAGAAGAGTAACGTGCTGACTTGCATGGTAATGTCCTGATGAGCGCTGGGCTGCAGCCTGCCCCCAACATTTATTAACAAAGGGTGTCTCTCTGTCAGTGCCAGATCCTGAAGGTGCCCCTCCAGCTGGACAGGAGGTGCCAGCTGGGAAGAGTAGGGTAGGGAATGAGTGGATACAACATAAGTCTCAGAATTGTCCTTCTAAGGCTTTGTAGGAGCTCAGCATTAGAAGATGTTCCAGCCTAAGGCTATAAGCAGATGAATTTGACAGGCTGTGATGTGCTGGAGTTGAAGCTCATAGAAAGATTTTATTTTAAAATTAAAAAAAAAATATTAAAAAATAGAGCTGTGAAAAAGCCTGCAAGGTGATGGCTAGTTGAGAGAGGGAATTGTCTGAATGCAGTGTCATCGTTCTCAGGCCTTTGGTTATAGAAGTCCTACAGCCAAGTTTCTAATACAGAGAATTGATGAAAAAATGTAGTGATGCACCAGTTAATCAGCCAGCAATTATGTTTTCATTGCTTTCTAAACAGAGAGTTTTATCCTTAGTCCAAAAGTGAGGTGGTGTTCACTAGGTGTAGAAAACAGACGTGTCTCACTAGCAAATGATAGACACCTGTGAAGAGCCCAACTGAGAGCAGAATTTGAGTTATTGTTGACATCATCTGGTTACTTATGGAAGATAGTGAGCTGCATGTCTTCCTTACACTACCACGCTTCATTTAGAGACATTCCTGTGCATCAAGAAATATAATTTGGACCTTAGTTTCTAGTCACAGTGAGAAAGTCTTTGCATCTTCTACCAGTCTATACAAAATTAAGTGATTCTACAGAAATAAAATCTATTTACAATAGAATACTGATCCTGAAGATATTATATGTGACTTCTGTGTCTTATCCGTTCAATCAATTTATACATGGTATTTTACTTTTACTTGTGCCAAACTTAATTTTTATATTATATTGAATCCAGTATCAGGAGGCTTATAGTCCCTCATTTATGCAAGAAGAGAATTCAGGGTTAGAGTTGGCTCTTGAAGTCTCTCTGTGCCAACATCTGTAGAGAAAATGACAATAATCTACAAAATTAGAAGCTCAGAGCTTGTAATTTCCTTGTGAATTATTCTTTCCTTGTTCCTTTTATATCACTGTACTTGTATGAATAGATCATGGTAGCTTATTTTTCTTTCCTGGTGATGGATTTAGTGTGTTTGTCACCTGTGTTCTCATATGATCTGTTGTGATATGCTGAAGGTTTTTATCTCGGTAAGGATTTTTCTCTCTTGTACTTCATTTGGCATTTTTTTCCCTCTTCACTGTAGTATTGTTCAGGCACTAGCTTTTTATTCAGGATTGTAACAGGAGTTTGATAAGAACACTCTAGAGAATGAAATTTTGACATGAGAAGAGGCTTTAAAAAGAAAACCACAAATTTATTAACTTGTAGACTAAATTGTGTGGCCCAACATTTGAAGCCTAAAATGACTGTATGTATTGGTGAATTGTAGAATAAGCATAATGATATGGCATTGACAGACTTATCATTTGGGTAATATATCTTTATCAGCCGGTGCTTTCTACCAAACAGGTGATCTCCCCCATTCTTTATATCCCTGCATGCTAACTAATCTGTATTCAGAACCGTCACCTTTCAACTTACATCCCCAAGAATCAGTCTTCTTATCTTAGGGGACAGGGAGAAGGAGATAAGACATTAATACAGCTTACCAAGAGTTAGCATCTTCCCTCTTTTAATTCTTATTATAATCTATGTATTCTTTTCTCAGTCTTTTATTTATCTGTCTGCTTTGTGCCTTTACCTTACACCGAGCTCACAATGTAAGGTGCAGGTGAAATTGTAATTAAGTGCACCTAAATAAATGTACAGCTTTTAAATTCTTCTCCTTTATGAACTACATAAAGCCAGATCTCTGGAATGCAGAGATTCCAGATCTGGAATGGGAAAAAAGAGGCTAATCTGTCTACAGGTGTCTTCTGGCTTAAAGGAAAGGGGGAAAAACCAAGGCATCTGCATTCCCTTTGTTTATCCTCTCAAGATCACAGAGGTTGTATTTTCTCTTTTGGTGAGATTAAGCATTTGCAGAGGTTACAGGGTAGGGATACTGCAGGTTAGATATTAGCATGTTTCTTGTCCAACAGAGTCAACCTTGCAGTAAGACTTTAACTCTTTATTTTCTAGAGCCACTGATAAACATTGTGTGAATTTTGAGCCTCTATAGCAATATTTTTTACACATTTTAAGCAGCAGTAATCTAGTGATAAAATAATTAAAAATAAATGGTTAACATTTTATTAGTTCGGTTTTGTTTGTCCTGTGGAGTCTATTTCTGTTTTCTCCTGACTCTTTCTGCTCATCCAGTTGCCATTGCTTTTCCTCACATCCTTTTTGCACAGAAAATGTCACAGAGCTGCTGTCCATACTCAGACAGTTCTGGACCTTCCTCTCTGGCTAAGGAGATATTTTGCCTCCTGCTGTCTCCTATGTCTTTTCAGATGAAGAAAAAAAAAAAAAAAAAAAAGCTAAAAACTCCAGGGAATAGCTCAAGTTCTTTGATACTTTTTCAATAGGTATTACAATGGTGGGCAGTAAAGGCTAAATAGCTAAATTCAAGCAACTTCATTGAAAAATGTCCATCTAGCATCTTTCCTGCTGCAAGAGTGACAGCCCTTCACATTTTCCTCTTAATTTGTACCCTTTGGTTGAGTATAGTATTGATTTGTGCATTAAGGATGATTTAATCTTTCTTCCACTCTCTTATTAAGAGGATTTGAAACCCTACCTGGAGTCTTTATTAGCTTTTGACATCACAAAGGGAAATGTCAACACATAATGAGATAAATTTCAACATCACAGAAGACTGGAATACAACTTTCACGAAAGATGAATATAGGCAACACCTATCAAGATAAAAAAAAGGCCAAAAGAACCCTTCCTTTTCAGCATTCATCCATCTTTCTGTTTGTTTCTTGCTGCATTATAGTATTTATTAGAGTTTGTCTTGCTATACAATGGATTGCCAGAATCATGATTAAGAAGCTTATTCAAATGAATTAAAAATGTTTAAATGAAAAAGACCCAGAGAAGTAATTGCCAAAATTTAATCAAGGATTTAATTTGTAGCACAGACCAGCCAAATGGATTTTGCCGTTTTTCACTGCACTGTTTGTACAAGGAAATTAAAAAGTATAAAGAGTCAAAGACTCAGCAGTGTAACCCTTTAAGAATAAGTGTGCTCACTTATTCTCATTAGCTGTATTATATCAAACTTGCTCCTGAGGGCTTGTAGTTTGCAAAGCCAGACCACAGACAGTGGAAAAAAAGATGATAGCATTTTTTCCAATGTCATAAATTACTGCCAGCACACATTAGATGATTTCTGCATGCATTGCTGTAAGCAATGGTAGGTTAAATATCCCTCTTCTTAATGCCACTTAGTAATAAATGCCCTCATTTTAGCATGTCATCTTTAGCTGAACTGAAATAACTGAGACTAAGGAGCTGTTGGGGTTTGAAACAGAAGCATTTCACTTGCATTTACTGCCGAGAAATACATACATGGCACCGTTATGCTGTCTCTGTTTCATTGATGATAATAAGGTATCATCAAGCCTGGCATATCTGTTTGAACATGTTTTGCAGAAGTCTAATCATTAAGTAATATGTATCCCATTTCATCCATCATTTCCACACAAAGAGCCATACAGTGCAATTGAGAGAACAATACTTTATGAGCCATGAATAGCTGGAGCAATGATAACTTCCAAGTAGCATATAACAGACCCAGAATTGTGTTCTAAATTACAGTGCTGAAGAGGTAGGAGGAGAGATGAGAAGTCCCCGCTTGTGAGAAGGAGGCCCAGATCAAGCACGCATTTCTTTCTGATTAGTTGTAGTTTAAATAAACATTCAGCAGAGTGCTAAATGCTCAGTCTCTTTTACAGGCAGAGAGCAAAGATGCTGCTGCAGTGACGCGCTGCTTTGTGGAGCCCGCGGCAGCTGTCACGATGAGGTGAAAGAGTTCCAGGTCATTCAGTAATGGTGAAGTCCCTTTCTTCCAAAACTGCTGACAAGTATGTCAAAAGAAGCCAAATGAAGCAAACATGCAAACCACAAATTGTGAATGGCTTCTAGGTAGCCCAGAGGAGTCTTCAGGTTCCCTCCTAAGCCTGAAATTGCATTAATGATTTTAAAAATGGGAAGAAATAAAAAGGCTTTATGTTTAGTACAAACCTGAGGTGAGTCATACCAACTGTAATAGCACAGAGTGACAGATCAGTAGGTAACACTGGGGGCAGGATGCAGTGCATTAAGACTGTTCCTGTACTGCAGGAGAGAGGCTTTGGTTTGAAAGTTAAAAGGAAATTGTGTGAAATCAGTGATTCTCACCCCTATGTCTGTCAGAGAGACAAAGGTGATGTTTACTACTTCTTCTTTATTTTACAGCTGTAACACCTAGTGAGTATCAGTTTTATAGCAGAGAGGTAGGCTCAGTCTCCCAGCAAGAGGATTAGTATCTGACACAATAAGATATTTCTAAAAGTAAGGAGCCTTTCCGTGAGCAGACATAAGAACTGTGTGTGGCTTTCTCTGTTTCTCTGCCTCTGCAATCCCTGTGAAGTCCTGCTCCCTTCACATTTCTCCTGTCCTGTATGTTGGAAAAGTAGGGAGGTATAGCTTTTTGAAAATAAAAGCTTTCTCCACTTGATATCCTTGAGCTCATGAACTTAGTTTGCTTCTGCTCTTAGTCATTTTTGGTTTTCGTGGTGCTTTTACACAGTTGTTCTCTTCACAGAGCGTTTTTAATTTAAGGCATTTCTTGCCTGCTCAGTTAAGTGGTTAAAATTTTATTTGCACCACAGAAGAGTTGCTGATAAACAAAGTTAAGACTTTGGAAAAGGAAGGAGTCCAAAATCCAGTGGTTGAGTTCCAAATATTTGAATTTTGTCCCTTATCCAACATTCTGAGCCTTTAAAAAATTGTGGAAGAGTAAATTATGCAGCTGCTTCTATTTTTTTTTTTCAGAACTTTAAAAGGTCATTTTGTTACATGAAATTTGAGTTAAATTCATGCATGTTTTTACTTCTTGTCTCCTTTTTAGAGACTTACATTTTTATAAACTGTAAACCATGTAAAGTTTTTACATTTAAAAGAACGAATAGATACTTTTGAAAAATAAGAGCAGAAGCATTATAGTATGAGATATCAGTGGCTATTATCATTCCACATATGCAACATTATTTTCACAATTTATTCCAAAACTAGTTTTATTTGCCAGTGAATTTCACCTATCACAGATCTTAATATTTACATTGTAGAATTGGCTGTATATTGATACTCTTTCCTGCTGATGGAACCCAACTTAGTTTAGGTTTAGGTTCTTTCCTTGGTCATAAAGAGGAGCAACTTAGATCACTTTTAGATTGCACCTAAACATGAAGAACAGCCACATTTTCCTTTAATATTTTTACTGGTTTTTTGAATTGTAAAACTAGCAGACTTTTTTTTTTTTTTTTTTTAATTCCTGGTGGCCTTTTGGAAATCTCTCCTTTACTGGGATGTTTCAGGAATGCAGTTATTTGTCCAGGATTATTCTGAATGTCTGGATTTGAAAATGAGAATAAATAAATGTGTGCTATACTTTGCAGTATTTCCTGAGCAGAAATATCTGTGTATGAGCCATTCAGTCAATGTGTTGCAGGTTTGAGACATTGAGGAAAATCTTGGACAAATGGCCTTTCTTTTTTATAGAAAAAATTTTCACTGAACAAAACAGGCAAGTCCAGAGAAATAGAAATCCATGGTAGTTGGTAGTTCTAGTCATTCTGCTCTTAGCATAAGAACCATGCAAAAAGAGAATATGGTGGCTTCTGCACGAATTTTGTATCTCCCAAATACCTTTATTTTTGTTGGTTATTATAGAGGTAAATAAAAGTATATAGCTTTGAAAAGAAGAGTTTTTTGTTTTCTTTTTTTTTTTTTCTAGTGACACTGTAACAGAACAGCATTGTACAAAACCTTCACATCTATAGCATGGCTTTAGCTTCTTAAGGGGCCCTACTCAGAAGCTGCTGATTTCCCATCTCTGCCAGTTCCTCAGCAGGAAACAAAACAGGGAGTTGCTGCCTTGATCCAAATAGACTCGCACAGCATTTTGTCAGGGAAACAGAGCTGAAGAGGAATGTTTAGACTGATAAGCTTTTAGAAAATATTTCTGGGAGTGCACTTTTTGAACTGGTGAGCAGAGACAGTCTGTCTGTATCAGGCACTTCTCTTCCTCCTTATCATGGAATTTACTATTAAAAAAAAACTACCAGCACCTCCTTGAACATGGAGAGAACCTTTCAAAATGCCGTTTCTCAGCAGCTGACACTCTGGAGTCATGCTGGAGGAAGTAAATGAATAAAGCCATTTAAAAAAAAAGTGAATAAAGCTATAGCATCTCAACTATGTTGGAGAATCAATCATAGGCTTGAGCTCATTTGTTCCACTAGAGTGTAGTCTTATAAGAAGAGAACGGCTTGTTCCAGAAAAAAGTGTGAATAATGTGATAAAACAAAATGAACTGCAGAATATATTCTAGCCAGCAGCCAAGAAATTATTCACACTGACAGATATTACAGGTACACTACATTTTCTGTCTAGAATACCACCTTCTACTTTCTCTTAGCATATGCATTGTGGTTGCTGTTTTCCTACTTTGAGTATAGAAATGCACCCACCTGTATACATGTGCTTGTGATGCACATTTTTTTTGTGTATATCGTGCATGGTAGTCAAAGCAATCATTATTTACTTAGAACAACTGCTCTTGCTTATGAAATTATTCAGAAATATTTGACTGTTTTGAAAATATAAATATTAAATGTTGAAATAGAAGTGTTGTTCCTCTTCTGTTTTTACCTTGAACTGATGCACATGCATGCACATTTATGTTTCAAGAAAAATGAATAGACTGTTGGACCACAAGAGTAGCCTTGATATAGTCTGAAGTGATAATTTTATGGGCTGTGGTTTTGCTTTAGCTGTGTTAAGGAACTTATGAATTTCTGTCCCATTACTTGAAGCAGATTTTACTGTATCCCTGTATATAGCACACAGCAGAACGTAGATCTAGTTAAATAAATCCCTGTATTTCTTTATCCTCATCTTACATTTCTTTAATTTGTCATCATAGAGTTATATAAAGTATTAGTTCTCATGTCAACTTAGCTTTGTTAGGTATTGCAGCCTTTACTACAAACAGATATTGATATGTGCAAGACTTGCCTAAATTGGGTTGCATCAAATATTAGCAGTACAGCTCACAACAATAGGCCAAAAAATTACCTGGAAGGAGGAGAGACAAGGAGGAGTTTGAAAGGAAAAAATATCCTGAAAATGGACAGACCTAGGGGCAGAAGTTAAAGGCAGGGGGAGGAACATAAAGAGTGATACACAAATCTAACTATTCTTATGCTGATGAGTGCTGTGTTTGAAAAAAAATCATGTTCCTTCTCTTGTATTTACAACTGGGAGCTTCTACTGTTGACACATGGACCTTCAGGTTTTTTCCTATTGAGATTTTTTGTGCATTTTGTGGAATATATGTGTTGCACATAAACAACTGCTAATCTTTTATGAAAATACATCGGAAGACATACTTGAAAACTAGGGAGTTTGTCTAAACTTATGAGAGTCGAACTGATCAAATGAGTCTGTTACAGAAAATGTTGCAAATCACTTTTTTTTTTTTTTAAGTCATGAACATGATTACTACCAGCAACCCTAACCAGTGATCAGGTTTGAATGAGTAGGTATTTATAAGTCAGTTCTTTGCTTTTGCCTGAAGTGTACCATGGTGGCAAAATGTTTCAGGATGCTGGGATTTTATACCTTTACTAAGTGGACAAAAACATGGTTACATTGATTACACATTTGCAATTTGCCTTTCACTGCATAAAATGTTTTGTTTGGGTATATTTTCCTTCGAGAGCCTGACTGGGGAAGAATGAGGTCATGCATTTTGAAAGTACATGACTGTGTGAGGATTTTCTTTATGCATAGCTTTTTTCTGAGTCAGAAGCTTGCTCTGGCATGAGTAGCTGCTTATGCCATGTCCTATAAACTGTGTCGACTGAGGACATAACTATGAATAGTGGAAAATAGAGAGAACCTAGTAACAAGACCACAGCAGGTTTGGATTAACATATGGATAAGCCTCTGTTTAACCTCTGAAGCCTACAGAAACCAAGCTAGTGCCTTAACTCATTGATACTCTGTGTATATGAAAATCAGGTTCTTCAAAGTTACCAGCAGTGTGTGTTGTGTTGTTGACTTGATACTGGCAGAGAGGCAAACACCTTCAGCAGTGCTATCTGCAGGGCTTCCACTTCAGCCCAGTCCCCCTGATCACACTGAGCTGCATGGGAGTTTGCCTCTAAATGGCAAGGTAGTTGACATATTGTGTCTCAATTTAAGCCCCATTACCATTCATTAGACATGCTCCTAGTTAATTATTTTAAAAAATAAATGTAAATAACAAGTGTTAATTATACCCTCGAGGCCACTGATGTGTACCATATTGGCATTTTATGTTAGAGAGGCTGCCTGAAAATAGAATAAAGAGCAGTATAATGCAAGGAGGAGGTTTCGGGAAATATTATTGTTAGCATAATATTTTATAATAGCAATTTCATCAATTTTAAGTCTTAATATTTAAATAATATTCTACAGAGAATCTGTTATGAAAAGCATTTAGGTGATTTCTTGGCTGTTATATTTCCCTCTGCATTTGAAAGGCCTATTTCATTAAAAATGGTTTTCAGCCAGCTCAAATATCACATGGTGTTTCTGGGGTTGTCTCTGTGCATGTTCATTTGTGAGTTTCTGTCCAGTGAACATTGACAACTTTCTAGAGAAATGTTATAATTGTCTGCACCTCCCTGGTGTCATTCCTTCTTGCTGTCTGGCCTGTGACTTCACTGTATTCCCCAAGAAAGTTTAAAAAGAACTTTTAGCCAAAAATTTCTTACCTCACTGCATAGTCAAATAAAACAGGGTTTGTATGGCAAATCAGTCTGGATTCTTATCCAAATATCTTATTTTCTGGCATGAAATGTCTGAACTGGAAAAAAACCAAACAAAACAAAACAGAACAAAGCAAAGGAAAGCAGCATAAGCTATGCATTTGGGGTTAATTTGTTTCTCTTGAAGTCCTGTACTCTGTGACTTGCAGTGGATTTCATTCCTTTTCCTTATAAAAATGATCTTCTCTGTAGGTCCTGATAACCGGAGGTACACATTCAGATTCTCCTCAAGAATAATTTTCTGTGAAATTACATTTAGGGCCTGCTCTGAGTGAGAACCAAGGTAGGCTTTTCTTGGATGCAAAATTTCATAACATGGAAGAATAAAAGTCCATACCTAGATCTAACTCAAGATCAAAGGAGCAGTCTGGTGTTTTCTCCAAACTTCTGGTGGTAACTGCTGGAATCAAGCCCCCAACCTGTTATTCCTTCCCGGTACTCTTAGGCCAAGCTGCCAGTGGTGTTCTAGTGGTGATTACATACCTGTCTCAACACCAGGAAAGGCTCCAACCAGGCAGTCTTCTGCTCTAGGGAGTCTGCAGCCAATTAGCACTGTGGCAATAGTTTTTACGAAGTCAAGAGCTGACTTCTTCACACAGGGGGTCCCTGACAGTACTGGGTCATTGCACTGTCTGTACCCCAGAGTCACTGGCCTTGGGACTTTCTGTTTGTGGAAGCTTCTGCTCCTGCCTGCAAGCAAAAACAAAAGAAAGTGAAAACTAATGTCTGTTCCTAAGGGGAATGGTGATGGGGGGAGGGAGGGAGAGAGGGACGTGGAGAGAGAAGGCGTGAGAGAGCAGAGGCAGAGAGAGAGGAGAAAGAAAGGAAGGAAAATTTTTTTATGTGCTGGAGGTGGCCATTCATAGTGACTTTTCTTGGAGCTTCTGCATCCTCTCCTGATGGCACATGCAGTCCTGTAACAATATATTGCTGCCTTGTCTTACTGTCCCTACCTCACCAGAAGGTTTCAATACCAGCCTGTCTGCTTTCTAGCTCATGGTAATCCAAAAGTTGGGCAGACTGCAGTTCAGATCAGACTGGACTTTGTGGAGCTGTGTAGCTTGCACTGAATATTGTCCTTGATGCTTCCAAGCTCTTTTGAATAAATATGAGGTGTTATATTTCCTACTGATTCTGCTAGCAGATTCTCTTCCCCTAGAGCTGCAAGGCTCCCTGCACAACCTGCCACCTCCCTCTACCTCTTCTTCAGCCTTGCTTTTACATATAGACCTGGTAAAAAACTTGGAAGGAATTGCAAGGCTATTCTCTGTGATTTAACAGGGGTCTGGTGTCTTTTGATTCTTGGGGTGAATGTGAGGACGCTCTTCCCTAATGACTGCAGATAATGCATCCTTTATCTCCTGAAGCTATCCATTTCATATCACAGGGTGTCTTGACTTCCTCAAGAGGAAATAAATAAATAAGTAAATTCTTCCCCTTCAAGGGGAAGTGCATAGGGCTTCAGTGTTGCCGATCGATACCTCTGTGAGATACGCAGAGCGTAACTCTGCGAGGCCGAGTCTGATGCTGCCAATAGTGCTTTTGCTCTCCCTGGGTACACTGAGAGCTGGTCAGTGTGCCAGAGCATGATGTTGCAATGCATCTCCTACAAGAAAGTAGACATGAACATTTCCTCTTATGTTTTGTAACCAGGGTAATAACATGATAAATTGTATGCTGAGGCATGTGCATGTATGTAAACTACATGGAATCCCATTTTTCTAGTTGACTGGTCAGATTTTATATTGTTCTGCGATCTTTCTATGAAAAATAATCATGGGTCACCTTGTCTGACTCTTGACTGTGTTATTGTTTGTCTATATTCAGTAATAATATAAGGAAATACCAAGTAATTTTATCTTGTATTTGCAAGGCAGAGAATGTAGGGGCTGCTCTAGAAATGTGAAGGATTATATAAACTGCTTCAGGCATTTAGATACATTCCTTTTGCTGCCTGCAGCATTCTTTAGCCCTAAAATACCCTAAAATTAACAATTTGAGGAGGGGGCTATTAAGAGTTGCCCCCAACACTACTTCTGGCTGTCTCTGCATTAAGGTTGAGATTGAAATTATTTAGTTTTTAAATCTGTTTAAAACATGCACAAGCGAACTTCTGAGAAAATGTTGCCCTAAGCATAATTTTATGACCCATACATTTTGAATATTTAAAGCAGTACTAATAAAAATAAAGCAGTGAATATTCTCAGGGGTTTAATTTTGCTGGTGTGTGTTGATCTGATGGTTTGTAAGTTTTACTCCATTTCATTAGGGAAATTTTACCAGAGAAATGGAGTTGAATATACAAAATAGTAAATCCTAAATTGGCAGCGTGAATCCTCAGTAGAGCTTGTTTACAAGTACTGATTCACTTGAACACTTACTTTATGAAGAAACATTTTGGAAATAATTTTATTGCCTGTAGTACTTAAGCAAGGAAGGTAGAAAAAGACTTACTGAAACAATCTTCTTTTGAACAGGAGTCCTTCAGATCCTTAAAAATGCTCTATACATTTATTTGTGTCGGACATTACTTTCCTATCCATCAATATAGCTTGAGATAAGTTCAATGAGCGTGTTTTCGGTTAACTGCGTTGAATTTTTATTAATATTGAAGTTTGAAATCAAATAAATTCCGTGAAGTCAACAGCACTGAAATTTTACTACATCTCAGCTCAAAGGGGAAAACTCTTTTAAGGTTAAGAACATTGGAGGCAAACACATTCTTTCCTGCAAAACTTGGAAGTTCAACTAGACACGCCTTTCTGAAACTAAACCCCCTTAGTATCACCTAACTTTCTGTTCATAATGCTGTAAACTAGTAATCCAGCTAGAGGAAAAGTCCACACATACACTTCCAACATGCTCAGAGACAAATAACAGATAAACTGTTTTTAAAAGAAAATTTTCCTAATGCTGAAAACACTAAGGAGAAAAGTGCTTTTTGTTTCAAAACCAATTTGTCTTTTCCCTGGATTTGTAATTTATGCTTTTCTTTTTTTAAAAATTTTGTTTTCATTTTATTTGGAGATGGTTACCGAACGCTCTCTCCCACAACTCACACTCTAAAATTTGACAGCAAGTTAGATTACTGTTTACTCTCCCTTGGAGAATACTTGCTTCATATTTCCTTTTTAGGATAATGGAGGAAGTCTTTGAAGTGAAGCATTTCATTGGAATTAAGTATTCTGTGGGGTAAAAGAGTAACTTCAGCCAGTGAGAGGTGAAACAGAAAATATATGGTTCTTTTTATTCCAACAATATATTTTCTTCCTGGATATTCCTAGTCTTTTTTCTGGGTATTTGAAGCTTGACTGAAAACAGGTATTGGGAGAAAAACATTTCTATGTTCACACAAGATTTCTCTTCTTGATTCCGAGTCCAAAGAGATTTAGATATACACTTAAACAATTACAGACATTTCAGGGCGGATTTAGCTTTAATGCTTCTGTCATATTTCTCTACCTCTTCTATTCTGTTGACTGGTATTTAAATGGTGTTATTAGAGAGTGTTATGCACTGCACTCTAGCAGTCATGTTTTACAAGTGTAATGAAGACCAGACAGGATGTATTTCTAACATGCCCTGTTGGATTGCATGGAAGCTTCAATTTCTCTCATAGTCCCAACACAAGATAACTTTACAGTGTGCTGAAACTAAGCAGTGCTTGCCGAGGTTGGACCCGCTCCTCACAATGCCCATGTGAGCTACAAAGCAATCCCAGTTTCTCATCTATTACAGTTTTTTCCTTTTCTTTTTTTAGAGTTTAGTTGTGTTGTGTTTGTAATATTATGCAGCTAGTAAAAAGAGACATTTCCTGTTTCTTGTTTGATAAAGGGATTTGATAAGTAAGAATAAAATAGCATTTAGGTAAAAGCTGGGATTAACATTAACAAAAGAAGAACAACCAGAATTATTTAAACAAGTATCATTTATACAAGTATGCCTTAGAGTATAATACCAGCTACCAGTGAAGGGAATATTCTGTCTACACGTCTTTCTATACATCTGATGGCAGAATATGACAACTACTTCTGCAGTTGCATTTATAAATAAATTGCAGTTGCATTAATATAAATAAATATATGAAAAAAAAAATTGAGTATGCCAGCTTGTGTACAAGATGGAATTTGGACATTTTGACCTGCAATACTCCTCTAGTTTGTCTTTCCTGGAATCTGTTTTTCATATTTGAAAGTTTTGACTAGCAATAAAGCACACATCACTTTGGTGATCTAAAAAGGAGAGAGTACTCTTTCTGCTGTGATGTCATTTCCACTTTAAAAAGTATGGAAGTTACCATTTTGGACTGTAGCTACCCACTACAAGGTAAAAGCAGTTGTCCTGAAACTGGCCAAATGCAGTAGCTCATCAGAGTGGCTCTTAGCAGATGCAGAAGAAATAGGCTCAAGCACTGTGAAATTATAGTAGGATATTCCCCTAAACAGTACAATAATACACTTTTTGGTAGTTAGGAGGGGAATTTACTTCTGTAAAATGAAACTAGAAACACCCAATGTCTCAGTGATCTAATATTTGTTTTTATCCCTGAATGACTTTAAAATTTTAAATCCTAATATTATTGGTGGGGAAAGAAAAACAATTTTCTGTAAGACTTTAAAACATTTTCAGTTGCTCTTATTCCCTTTACTTCTTTTACTGGACACTTTTTAATAAGGAAAGCTTATCCACACAGGAAAACAATAACAAAGGGAGATGATTTGATTGTTGGAACCGCTAACACATACCTAAAAGAACCACTGCCTATTATGCCACTAAAGTCTACATCCTTGCATATGCTCTAGATGTGAGGGGAGCACTAAATGAGAAGGAGCCTATTAATAAATGCAAAGGCTAGGTGGAAAGATGTCTGTGTCTGGGAGCTGCTACCTCTCTTTACGCGTGGTCTTTCTGAAAGTAATGGGCATCCATATCTTTCATAGATATTGGTGCAGCAGATGTTTCTTTGCACAAAACTGACCCTAGAACCTCACCTAATTAGTCTGCATTAACCCTAGAACATCTGGCTGAGTGTAGAGCTTGACTTACCTGTGGCAAGTGACATAGTAGGGGAGAGAGGTGTCTCATCGATCTGTGAAGAAGTGCTGCTAATACTAACAAATGCAGTCTGAAGCCCAGCAGTCTGTTTCAAAATGTGCATAAAGTCATGGTTTGCATTTGAGTTTAATTGCCATGAGGACAGGTTTGTTTCCCCAAAGGTTTCATATTGAACTCAAAGCTCTGACCATTAATGGTAGCGCCTACAGTGCATCAGGCACTTTCAGATGCAGTGCCCTGAAGTTGTCACATGTGCATTGCTGTTATGAAGTCTAGCTTTTGCATTGGACTCTACAGGTCTCAGCACTCTTAAAATGTCACCTTCCTTAGCTATGACATTGCTCATCTTTCAACTTCATGTTTGGAAGAGTATTACAAATCAATTCCTCATCTAGTCTTCTGCTGGTGCAATGACCAGTTTGTGCCCACTTGAAAAAGAGGAAAATTTAAGACAGGTGCATTTTTTTGATAGTACATTAAAAGCAATGACGTTTAAGCTCTGAAAACAAGAAGTTTCCGTGGCTTCTCAGAAGACAGTGGGAGCACCCTGCTGCCACTCTCAGTCAGCTGCTGACTTTGTGGAAAGATTAGGGCTTTATTGTACTTTAAGGGAGACTGTGCTCTTTTCTTTACAAAAGAGTAACAGGTTGTCCTGGTTTCAGGTACTTGCATTATTCTGTCTTTAATCTTAGAAGGGAAAATCCTCCTACAAACTATTTTTATAGAAGAGATGACTAAATAGCACTTACTTTTATTTAACTTTGTAACTAATGACTGAAAACGTGGTATAACACTGGTGAACAATTAGTCTGCTCTTCTTCCCTGAAAGATGGATAAAGATGACCATAGTACTTGAGATTAAAAAGAATATGGCTAAAAGAATAAACATTAATTTTTAGATGGCTGGTTGTATTTATTTTGATGAGTTTTTTGATCTGTCCTTTTTATATCTGGATAACACAACAGACTGTTTAAGGTAAGAATTGTTCTTTTCTGGTTTTATTAGCTAAATTAATATCGTGTTTCATTATGCTGTATCCTCTTTATATGAAGTAGGGCTGTATTGCCCATTTCAGATATTAGAAATGTTCTGAAACCTCATTCATTCTGTTGGAACCCAGTCAGCCACAGACATGCAAGAAATTTGGCTAGTAATCATTCTAATTACAGCTCCAATTTTGTACTTTGTGTTATTTCCTTGGGCAACAGCAGGGCCTTTGCTTCCTTTCTGAGTAAATCTGGGTTTTCTGTCTGCTATCCTATCAGGAGATTTAGAGAAGGCAACTGTAAGCACCAGTAATAATACAGGGGAGTGGGGAACACAATTGTGATGATCACTGTTGTGATGATGCTAAAGAATACCTACAGTCTTGAAAAGGTTTCTGGAGAAAGGGAATTGCTGGACTGAGACACACTGGAGTGGGGGGATGGGTCAAACCGTCAGAGACAGACCTTAGCTGTGGTGGCCCCTTTCGTGGTTGTGGTGAGTTAAATAAATATTAGTTCAATAGGCCATGCAAATAGAATTCATATATCTGTATCACATTATTTCTGATGTGTGCCTGTCATACTTTCCATGTGTTAAGTGCTGTAACTAGAACTGGAGTGAGAAGGTGGAGTGGTACGTGCTTTTATTAGAAGATCACGAATTAGAGTAAACAATGTCTAAAGCAAGACATTAGTGATCTGTAGGAGACAGAGAAGGAAACAGTGCATACTGTTTTATTATTATATATATAAAATATATAATATGTATTATTATTATAATACATGCTTTATTGAAAGCAGTCAACTAGAATAGTTTAACTTGCATGGAAACTGATTTACTTGAATGGCATCTTCCATCTGAGAACCAGGGAATTTGACTATGTCAAAAAAGAAAGTATAAGTTTAGTGAACAATCGCTGCAGGACTGTGAATCAAATGAGACAGATCTAAAATATTCACAGGTTTATGTAAACATTTTATGTATTCTATATGTAAAGCATACTTTATGGCCAAAAGTACTGAGCAAGATGAATCTTTTTTTCCTAAGTCAAAATGGAGCACCAGGTCAATTTAGAGAACAAAACCATTGTGCACTGCAGCAAATACAGTGATGTTCTCAGTGATGTTATTTGTTGTATACATCATTCAGGCTACTAGACATGAACAATTTCTATTTTCTTGTTCAAAAGAACACTCTCAATTCTAATTTACTATTCTATCTTTAATTGTGCTTCTGATTAGTGTAGCCATCGCGGTGTAGACAAAAGCAAGCATTTATTTTGTTTTTCTGTTTCATAATGAGTTTACAGGTTGGTGTAATGTATACATTTATATACAAGAGTATAGCCTTCCTCTGTTCCTGTATTTCTCTCAACTAAAACCTAAAACGTGGTTGAGTTTGTTTTAAACATATTGAAAAAGAGGGACCTGAGAGAGGTTTTGGTGGAGCATTCAGCAGCAGCTTTTGCAAGAGTATCCCATGAAGTGTTTCCTGGTGACCACTATGATGCTATAAAATTTAACCAAAGTTCTTTTTCATTATAACTAGCTGGTGGCCTGAATTCACAGCATTATAGTGGGAAGCTTAAGTTCCACTATTCCACATGCATGTTTTGGTTCCTCCATCACCATCTTTTATTCTTGTTCATTGAGGTATCTTAGTCTGTAGGAAAAGCCTTCTCTCTCTCTCTCCTTTACACGAAGGAGATGCTAGTATACACAACAGAGGAGCCTCTCAAAGATGTTCTTGCTGCCATTTAGCACCTTGTTTTTCTGAAGTGTATAGAAATGGCTTCTGAGGTCCTGTATATATATGATGATAGTACAAGGAGGCAGAGGGAGAGCTCAGCAGCCCAGTGATGCAGGAGTTCAGACTCTCCCCTATCTCGTCTTTAATTCCAACCTCACAAAATTGCCACCACATCAGTGCATGGGGAGGTAGAGTGTTTGGTTCTTGGGGTTTTTTTCCTTCTTTAGCTTATCCTTTAGGGCTGCTCTAAAAAAGAAGCTGATGGCAATGGCAGCCTTCCTGATGAAATCTTCATTAGGGAATGGGTTGAGGCCATCCATCATTTCACAGGAATAACTGAAATGGTGTCTGGTAGCAACAGCTCTGGCTCTCTAGAGCTGGACTGAAACTGCAGCCTCAGGGAAAAATGTACTTTCATCTTTTTTACCCAACAGCTCCCCCAGCCCCCCAGTTTCTACGTAGCACTATCAAGCTGCCGATTCACACACTGAGGAGAGTGGATGTTTTATGTGTAGTTGCATGTCAACTCTCCTAGGACTCTTAAGTATTTAACTCATTTTTTTCTTTGGGAAGAAGGAAAAGAAAAGCTCCAGATGTTTTGAGTTTACTTTTCTAGAATGGATGCATTGCAGAGGGCTCCTGTGCCTCCCTGGGAAAAAAGTAACCACCCAAGCAGTCCTCCTGCTTGTGCAATGGTCAGCTTTCGATAACTAGGGTACAGAGGGGAGTTTAATAAAAGGATCATTGCCCACTTTTTTCCATTAACGTCTTTTACAAACAGAATTTTCTGACGGCATTTTCAAGGCTTTTTATTTGGGCAGTATATGAGACCTTTGTAAACTCTACTCCACTTTCACTGCCAACTGTCTTAGGGATCCCTGGGGCAACTCTTTGCACTGTAGCCATGTCCACAGTGCACAGATGTGTGGTTGAAGTCACTGCTCATGCATGCTTTGCTATGTCGCAATGCACAGTGAATCCAAAGCATTGAGCCATGAATGTGTCACCCAGATGATTTGTGAGAAAAAAATAAATCCAACAGTTGTTGTGTTGGGATTTACATGTGGACATGTCGACTGTTTGTAAGGAACATACGGACTATGAGGATTCTAAACTGAGTTTACTGAACATGTGCAATAGTTATAGGCATAGATTTCTCTCCAAAAAATTTTTGGATAAAAATTGTTGGAGTTCACACAGGAGAATAAGTTCAGAAGGCATACATAGAAAAAGTATTGTTGACATCACTGATATTGTGTCTCTTTATTTTAAGAAAGAGTTGATATGTATTATTAATCATTTTATAACAATTCAAATAATTTTGGACTTTGTAGACCAGATACTTGCTCCTGCACCAAAACTTTTCTGTAGATAAAACTGCTGCTTCCTGGGAAGCATATTCATTTGGAGTAGACTTTTTTCCTGAGAAAGAAGTCCCTTGCTGTCATGCATTCTTATACATTGTCTATGATTACCTTCAGTTGCCGATAGCACATTTTCCACAGCTTAACCGTATTTGATCATACTTGTGGAAAATATTTGAGGTGTTTCCCTCAAAATTAATAACTAATAAAAATGACAGAATAAAATTCCATGCCATTGGAGCCCTCATGAAAGGAAAACACGCTCTGGCTTTACCTGAATCCCTATGAAATTAAAGTTCTTTCATTGGACATAGCAATTACTTTAATTATAGCAGTAGGGATTTGGATTGAAGGTGGTCTACAGGGTTCTGTCTCACACCCTGTGGTGTGCTAACATCGGCTGAGACACTCACAACCAGAGAGACGCTCTGCAACTCTAAAATGACCTTCCTAGTGATAAATGCTGGTCCTCTGGGAGAAAAAAACTGGGTGGAGGAAGGAGGGAAAGTAAGTGAGACTGGAAAGTGTTACTCCGTTCTAGGTTAGAAGTAAGGAGGTGGACTGTGCCTGGTCCTGAACCATCCCTGCACTTTTCCTTGCTCAGTGGCCAGTCAACTGTCCCTTGCTTTTCTTCCAGCTTGCTTTGCTGCATGCTGACAAGGTGGCAAGGGGAGCTGCATATACAGGAATGAAAGAGTGCCTTTGCAAAATGGTAATGGTGCCATTGACATTGCACTCAACTACCCCGTTTCACCATGGTAGAGTTCTCATTCCTCTTTATTTTGACAGGGGAAGATGGAAAATGAACTCTGGCTGGTGTCTACATTGAATGGTCACTGTCCACATCTGTTGCTCATTCCTACCTTGCTCAGGCAGGAAAATAGAAAGTGTGGGTGTCAGTACTAGTAAACCAGGAGGCCAAACAGTCCAAACTGGATATCATGTAGTCATAAGAAATGTTTGTTGGTATTCAAAATTAAGTTTTAAGTTAAATTGACTTTTCCTTTTTTTTTTTTTAAGTTATAGAAAGACAGTTCTAAAAGCTTTGCTTTTCCCCAAAGTTCAAACCTAAAGTGGGGATGTCTCTTTTTTTTTTTAATTATTACTTTTTCCTGGAAATAAAGGCGTGCACATTCACTGTGAGTGCACAGATTTCCAGTGTATGAGTGACTGCACTTTCACTTGTCTCTGAAGGCAGGGTCTTAATTTATTGGGGATGTAAGCTTCAGCCATCCTTCAGAAATACAGAGCAGATGTGACTGCAAAACCGTGTTGTCACCTAGTGAATTACCATATTGCCCCACCATGCTGACTCCCTCCTAGTGGTATAGGGAGGGGAAGAAAGAGTGCTTGTCCCTACAGCAAATTCAGAGTGGGTAATCCCTGCAATGGAAAATGAGGCTGGTGGGCTGGTGTGATGGACTGCACTTGAAATCTGTGGCGTGTAGTGTGCTGATGTTCCTCTCTTATAAGGAATCCAGAAATGGGATATTTGAAGGATAAATTGCTGTTGTTACTGCTGTTGGCTTCCTGAAGTAGCAGCAGGTATGTTAATGAGGACTCTGACATGTTCTTTTTTATTTGGCTGGTCAGCAGTACTGAGCTATGGATGTGCCCAGATGCCAGGCTGCCAGGTTGTTGTGACGGCATGATTATGAGCACATGCCACTGTGGCAAGTGGCATCAGTTCTGCAGTTTCTGTCACTCGATGTCAGCAACAAAATTGCATGAACACCATAGTATGATTGAAATTGTCAGGAACATTTAAATTACAGAATCACTGTGCTCCCAGGCTGTAAAATTAAATGTTACTGCTCAGTGAAGTAATTGAGTTGAAATGGCTTGCAAGAAAGCACTACAGTAATTGTCATTTGGGTGAAGTGTTGTCTGTGTTCAAATTTCCATGTTCGCTTCTTGAATGGGGAAGCCAGCACAGTGCTTCTGGGATGTCCATCAGGAGTGATGCATCAGCCAGGCCACAGTGCTGAGCCCAAGCTCACCTAAGATATGCCACAGTCACTTGGAGAGAGGGATGTAAGGATGAACAATTTCATATGCTGAAGCCCCACGTATAAATGAAGTTCAGCGTTTCGCAGCACCAGTGCAGATCAACGGAGATGCAAATACAGAGGTAACTCACGAAACCTGAATGTTCCTGTAGCCCAGCCCACCCATAGTGCAGGCATATCAGAGTGGAGCCAAGAAAGGACCCTGCACAGTTAGCTACAACAGTATTGTTAACACATCATTCCCTGAACACCAGAACTAACAAAGCTTGGTTTCCTGCAGATTTCTGTTGCAAAGTTGTTTCAGAAGTTCGCCGGATCAGAGTGAAACTTTTTTCATGATAAGGCCTCTCTCCTATGTGGGTAATCTACTGTCCAACAAAATGTGACCACGTACTATTTTTCTTACAGCTGAGGGAACTTGCTTGGTCTCTCATCTTCCTTTATGGCAAAAGACATGTAGGAATATAGTTTGTCTTTGAAAACTTTATCTTTCTTTTGGGTTTGGCAGTAAGGTGCCATTATGTTAAGAAGTGATGAACACAGACAAACAGCATATTTGGTCATAGCACCAAGCTGGCCAGAGATCAAGAAGTGTTTGGATAACGCTCTCAGGCATGTGCTATGTTTTTTGGAGTTGTCCTGTGCAAGGCCAGGAACTGGATTTGATGATCCTTGTGGGTATCTTCCAACTCAGGATATTCTATGATCCTATATTTGCCTCATTTCCCTAGAACTAGAATAAGACAGCCACTGTTTAGTGATCAGAGATGGGAAGGAAGTCTACTTTTGTTTTTCTAGTCATCTTCCAAACATGGCAGAGTAAAAGAAGACAACTAAAAGTGAATGACTCTGTGTGTGTGTGTGTGTACATGTAGAGTGGAACATATGTTGATGAGGAAGGCCATTCCCATGGGACTATTCCCTTATTCTCTATGGCATTCAGTTAGAAGAAAATGCTCACTCTGAGCTGCAGTTGCCTTCCACTGAAAAAAAAAAGAAAAGAAGGAAATTAGTTGTTGTGGTTCTTAAGAGCTTAGCCAAACAGGAGGAATTCCTCCATTCAACTGAGAAATGAAACAATAATTAGGTGAAAAAAGAACCACATAGGGCATAGTTAGTTGCTCTGTTAATTGTGCTGCAGTTCAGTTCATGAACAGAGGAAGCCTTGAACGGACACAAGACTGAAAACAAGTGAAAGAAGCATTGCAGTCACCTTGTGGAAGATACCACACTTGCACTTACATTGCATTAGCTAAGCAGTAGGGTTTTGAGAGTAGTATCTTCTGGTATTTTTCTTGCTATTTCATATCCACCCAAAGTGCTTATCTGTCTTTGTCTCTGTATATTGATTTCTCTATACTCCAAGCCCTAAGTAACACTGAATCTGCCCTTCAAACTTGTGTTGAAGCATTGTATTGGGAACTGTCTAAAATCAGGTTTGAAAATGAGGCATAGTATTTCAAACAGTTTTCTCCCACCAGTGACACTGATGATACTGAAATGTTCTTGCTAGCCAAAGGAGAGAAAATTCAGAAAATTCTGTGTCAAAATTTTTTGCAGAGATTTTCTCTTGTATCTTTTATTCCTCTTAACTAGATGGTTCTGTGCTCTCAGTTAAGCAGCAGTCACTGATGGAGAAGAAAACTTCCTTTTTTTTTTTTTTTTTTTTAAAGTGCCTTGAGAGATTATGGGTTAGACTGAAATTCTTTATGTTGCTCCAGTGATGTAAAGCAGCTGCTAACTCACTGTAACCATTCACTGAGCTGGATTTACAATGCTTTGCATTGCTGTGATGATGCAAGGCAGCTGGCAAAGACCAGTGAATCTGTTCCTTTAAAAGAAATAAAATACTTTGATAATTAAGAGTAGAATACTACTTTTATCTCTTTGATGTTTGTTTTTAATTCAACTCCCTGTTTATAAAGACCAGATTGTGCTTGTGATTGCCATAATCTGAAATTAAAGGGAATGTTTGTGAAAAAGAATTCTCCTCCAATTGAGGAAGGGCAATAGAATTCAGCTCTTGGAGACATGTGAGGAATAGCAACCTTAAAGTGATAAACCTGTTTGAATGAGTATGAAAAGTTATTTAACTCTTGCCACAGGCCAAGTACACCCCTATTAAACAAGTATTCTGTTCATACTGTCTCTTGGCCAGCAGTTGATTGATACCATTTTCTATCATTAAAATACTTTTTCTTTTTTTTTTTCACAAAATCCTGAATCCTGCTGAATTTGTTTGGAGCTCATGACATCTCCTGCACTGGAACAGAACACTGAGGTTGCATTCCTCTTGAGCCCTCTTGCAGGATCCATCCCCACAGGACAACAGGGCCCATCTGGGTTGAACCATGGCTTTCTAAGTCAGCGTACTTATTTCTGTGTATAGCTGTTGTGGTGAGAAAGTTCATCTCCTTTTTGATTTTTTTTCCCTTTCTTTTAACTATTCAGTCTTCTTAGTGAGATAAACGTGCTGCATTTTGGGAGGTTTGGCAGTTGAGGAAGAGGTAAATGAATTTCTCTCCTTGTACTTATGCAACTTGTTTAGTTACTGTAAAAAAAAGAGCAAACAAGCTAAGGCAGGCCAACATACTATTTCATATGGCTATGATTGAGTGAAAATATAATATTTTTTTCTTTTTTTAAAAAAAGCAATAATCCAGTTTGTTAGTGAGGCGTGGTGGTGGTGTAACATGCAGTGAAGACAAATCAGAAAAGACAGGCCAAAGTGAGCTGCTGTTTAACAGCAGAGCCTAAAAAAAATGCCAAAAGGGGAAGCAGTCGTGTTGTGTAGCTGCACAAAGGGGTTTGTGTCGTGTTGTTTTGTTTTCCTGCTGGCACGGTTTTGCCCTTGATTTGCCTGGAAGGGGAGTTGGAATGCTCTGTGATGGGCTGCCCTCCGTGCCTGCAGCACAGTACAGGAGTGCCTAGCAGCGGGTCTGGCGTAGGGTGATTGATCCCTCCATTTAGGAGGCATAATGCCTTCTGAAGCAATGAGCAGATCAAAGACTTTAATGATTGACAGCGATTTATGCTGCTTTTGTTTTTAATTCCTTGACTCCTGACACTTTAAGATGGGACTTCATAAAAGAAGGATGCCGTATCCTAGGGTTACGCCTCCTTCCATAACAGGAAAAGCTGAAGGAGCTGTGGAGATTGATACCCAGATTTCAGATATATTAGTTTTTATTTAAATCTGAGGTTCAGAGGTTTGTGGGCATGCTGTTTCTGTTATTAAATCATTATGCACCTACCTGGGGGGAAAAAAGCCAACAATCTTACCAGGAGTGCCTCTATAAACATTTCTTGCTCTCCATAGCATAAGGCTAGTATATTAAAAATTCTTCAAATAGCTGACCTCAACAGGTGTTTTATTTGAGCAAACAAAACAATAAATAGTAATATAATCCCTGTGGAGCTGGCATTAGGCTTTGTGGGAAATGCATAATTTCCTTTACTAAATGTAGGAAGCTGCGCAAATTTAATTTCTTCATTTTAGTCAATTAATACCAAACCATCCTGGAGCTCTTTGCTCCCCGAGTCTGAGGTCCAAAGCCTGTTGCACACAACTACATGGTGGTGGAGGGGTGGGGGTTTCTGTGGTTTGTGTTATGTTTTTCTCCCCTTTGTCAGTGCAGATGCCCTTGAGGGTATCTGCCAGCCAGGGTGCAGCATGGACAAGAGCATCCCAGGAGCCCTTTTGCTCCTGGGAGAGGATGTTATGCCGTTGTGCTCACAGGGAAACAGCGAGCAATCTCTTCTCTGAGTGGTGCCGGATATGCTGCAGTGCTCCACTCGCGGCCAGCTCTGCTGTCAGTCCCTGCAGTACAGTATAAAGCAATTATTGTACTTTTGGCTTCTTGCTTCTGGAAGGCCTCATAATTTAAGGGCTGGTTTGTTTGTTTGTTAGTTTTAATCTAAACCATATGTAGGTTGCAGTTTTAGTGGCTGTATTTGACATGTTCTGGAAGGATGATGTCAACTTAAAAGATGTGCTTTGCTGAAAACATTTTGTCATTTCTCCATGGGGCAGAAATTGTGGTGTTGTCCTGGCGTCTCCAAAGCATGGGACAGTGGATTTCCTAAACCATTGCCACTGACATACTGGGGAGAGAAGGGCCAGGCAGGACCCAGTGCCACAAAGTACAGTCTTGGAAGTTTTTAACCTAACCTTCCATTTTAATGGCAAACAAAGAGAGGTCCTGAAGAAACTTTAGATCTGAAATGTATCTTAATTTAGGCAATTTTCTGTGTACTGTGTAGAGCAGTGATGACTGTAATATTTTCATTTTCCTTTATATATGAGCAAACTCCACTGTTGTATTAGTAAAAGCTGATTTTAGTAAATTAGTAAAGGTCTTGCATTGTGATGACAAAACTGATGTAAAGGGATGTAATCTCCAGGTTAGATGGACAAGCAACCTCACCCAGGATGGCAAATACTGTCTTTTTATGCTTACTATAAAGCCTGAGGTCCTACCCATTAAGAGATGATGGCTGAACTGTGGAAGCCATTAGAAAGGCCATCACTATATTTTATCATTCTCATAAAGTTCATGAATTAAGGTCCACATTTTAAGCATCATTTACTGTTAACTCCTCCATTAACTATTTATGTATCTTCAGAAAGACGGCGCTCTTGTAGTAGTTCTGAGGGGATTTGAACTATGCTTAAATTGTAACTAGTGAACTCTGTTCAGCTTGCTGGGAACAAAAGTCTGTTCCTAGCTTTGAACTTGTTTTCATAAGAAGATTTCAACTATGTTTCTTCCTCTTTACATTGTCAAACTAAAGAATTTGTTTAAAGCCATGTGAACATGTGAGTCTAGCAGTCTAGTGTAGCCACAAGTGTGACACATTAAAAAATGAAAAAAAAAAATTAATATTTTTTATAATAGCATGGGCACAAGCATAAAAGAGTCAAAACCCAAACCTAAGCCTAGAGGACTGTATTTTCAAAAGCAATTTAAAAGAGCACTTGGTACATGCTTTCCTGATGTTGATTAAGAATCTTCCTTACTTTTAGGTATTCTTTTAGCTTATGAGTTTAGTGATGTGCACTCTTTTATTGTTTTTATAGATTTCATCCTGGAATTTACAGACAAGTATTGTGCTTTAGCTTGTGCATAACCCATCCCATTCAGCATAATTTGGTGTTGAACCTGCTTGGCCAAGTTAATATTTACTCTCTGTTTTTTAATTGTCAGTTCGTACTCAGGTAGTTGAGAAACTGCTTCAGTGAAGTTGGACCAAAACTTAGCTACTTTGTATCAAAATTATAGTCAGTCTTTCGCTTCAAGATTTACTTATGCATATAGTATTTAGAGCAAAGGATAAGGAAAGATATTCTCTAGTAGCTTTATTTTGGTTCTATGGTTGTATTGCTGCTAGAGGTTTTTAATAGCTACTATAAGTTAGATCAGCAAAATGGTTGACTGATTAAGATATCACCTGAAACCAGAATCTTTTTATGCATTTACTTTTTTTTGTTTGTTTTGCTTTGTTTCTTTGCTGAGGATTTTTGTTGTTGTTTTAGTTTTCACTGGGGTTTTTTTGTGGGTTGTGGGGATTTTTTTTCTGCTTACTATCTGTTTCAGAAATACAGGTTCTGGTGTTACATATCTTTTCAGTCCATTTCTGCACATTAGGTGTTGCTTATGAAAATTAGCTGTTCATTGGCCCCAGTCTGAGCCTTACATTCATCCTCTTGATGTCAGCTGGCAAGGAAAGGCCAGATGCTCAAAACCACAGGGGATTGCAGAAGATAGTATTGAGATCTGAATGAGGATGAGATCTGAAGGGATGGTACCATTTTCAGCTGTCACCAGCGATTTCTAGGATCAAACTGGAATGCCATTAGGAGTAAAAGCAAACAAGCCCAAACTCTTAGGCAAAAGTTCTTGGTCTGACTTTAGATAGAAAACTTAAAATCAGTTTAGTAATTTAGAATGTCTTCATCCTCTCATTTCCATCTCTAAATGGGTAATCATAGGCAGTGCAAAGAAAAAGCTTTCAAAATCAGACACAATCCTCAAGCTGGGGTCTGCAATCCACACAGTCTTCTTTGCCTGTTCATATGGATTTTGGCACCATGTTCAGGTGCTAAAGCAGAGCAGTTTTGGATTAGGATAACTGGGGTCCTTTATGACAACAGCTTAAGCTAAAACAGCTCCTAAATGTCTCTCACATTTGCTGGAGGGAAACTGTATGTGATGAGGTACCTACTCCCAACTCTCCTCATTTCTGCCACTGTGTCCCAGTGCAACCAGGGAATGTGAAAGGTCTGTCTTCTGCAGGGCCTGTGGGGCTTGTTTTCCTGCACTGGTATTCAGTTTAACCAGATACTCCAAATACTGCACATAAAAAACTGTTCAAAATGTTTCTTTTTCTTCTGGACACTGTTTTCCTGTTCAGATGGAAAAATCTGCTATCAAACTTCTGTGTTGAAAAGCTCAGAGGTCTCTCTTCCTCCTTCTTTTTATTGTCTCCATGCAAGTATCAATCAGGCCAGATGAAACTGGTACAGCCCTTTTCTTACTGGGCCTGTTTTCAGGGGAAAAGTTGGGATTTCCTATTGCTGTGCCTCTTGCAGTGTTTGATGCGGAGGCAGACACCTCCTTTGCCCGCACTGCTGATGGCCTTGCACCAGCAGTGGCTGATCCCAAGTCTCTGTGGCTGGGAAGCTGTTGAGAAATGAGATCCTGGTGGGGATATAGGGGAGTACATGTGTGTGTGCTCCTGCATCAGTCAGCAGGCATCTTTTCTTGCTCTCCTCACTTGGTGTGAGTTGGATATTCCCAGCTGAACATACAGAGCCAGAACCATGTGCCAATCTGTTGTGTTTTGTCAAGAACCATAGGGCTTGAGTAGTACTCTTCAGCTAAGCTTTGAAAGCTACATTTTTTGTTGCCGGTAACAAAACCACCTCAGCTTGTACACTATCAAAGCATCTTTTGCTTTAACCACATGCCTTGTTTTTGTCATTCTCTAATCTTCCCTCATAATGTTGCTTTCTTTGAGTTTGTTTGATGTAGTCAGGAACACCCACACAGAACCCCACCCCCTTTTTTCCTGTAATTAATTCTGTGATCTTTAATGTGAATATCTGTTGTTGAATCTTTCAAGCCCACTTCTGAAATGCATAATCTTCTTCACCAGTTTGGCATTGTACTTTCCTCCTTTAAAAAATGTTTAGAGGAGGAAAGGGAACAATTTCCCCCTCTCAGGGAGACAATCCATTCATTGCTTTGGGGAATAGTTTGGAATAAACAGATAGAGTTTGCACATAGAATTTAACAAGCTAAATAATAGTCCCAAACTGTTTCTTTCAGTTTTGTCCAGCACCAAGCTTATGATGAATCTTGTGAAATCTCTAGGGTAGTCACTATTCCCATAGTTCTTACTCACACTTAATTTTTGGTCGGTTCATGACTTTTTTTCATTCTATTTTTCAAATATCCAGAGGAAGCGCAGTAGGTGGCCCAGTGGAAACTTACTTACAAACAAATCCTTCAGCTGAAAAAATCAGACTGATGCATACTGGTGTTGATAAGACTTGGGTTTCTTTGCCCTGGGGTTGGGGAGACCTGTAGATATCATAGATGTGGTTCTGACCCTCCTGACTGAGGAGGAGGCAGAACATGCTGTTACCAGATCAAAGAGAAAGATTGTTTTTTTTAAGTCCCATTTGCAACCACTCGATATGCAGAGTGGCTGACTGCTGACTGAGAAGGGTTGAGCGCTGGTTATCCTGATGCAGTTGGAAAAGATGTAATTTTACTGAATCTTGGAAAGTTACTATCTTCTGATCATCAGGACCAACCAGCACTGTGCATCTGCTGGAGAATGTGTAGGAAACATATATGGAGCATCCACAAGTTTGCTGAGGACTCAGGATGTTTGTTCTGGTACCACTTTGGAGGCACAAAATTCAGCCCCTCAGTGATTAGAACAGGAGGACATTTTTGGCATGCAGAGTGACAATATTCAGCTAACACACACCAAAATGCTGAGTCCTGTGTTTTGGGTTCAGAAAAATGACACCCAAGGAAACGAAGTCTACTTGCCATAGTTTGGTGAGTGGCTTGGGAAAAAAACACATATTATTTTCTGCTTCTGAAGATGGTTTGTTTTGTGTTGATGGAGAAAATTGAATTATAAGTTGCAGCGTTAGCTGAGGTTTTTGTGTTGGGGGAGGGTTAGTACAGTATGCTTGTACATTTTGCTTTTCTCTTCAGAATATTAGTGTTATTGTGGCTTTTTGTTTCTTCCTTTCAATGAAGGAGGTTGACGGAGAGGTTAGATACCAGTTCTGCCTCAGTGATTCATTAAAGCAGAGCTGGAGGAACGGAAGTCGCCCTGTTCAAAGGTGTGGGGAGTGTTTTATTGTTCTGCACGGTGCTGTGAATGCCAACGATTTTGCAGCTGTGAAAAGGGCTCTTAATGAGTTTCAGCATTTTAATGTACTTCAAGTTCCCAATTGTACAAATTTAAGAAGCTTAGCAATTCAGTATCTCATGAATAATAGCATTTATTTTATACTCTAAATACACTCGGGGAAGTCTCAACAATATTGCAGGAAGTCTTGATAATATTGTGGCTCCTTCCCGATGTAATAGCTTTAAAGGACCTAATTGACTTGAACGGTGGAATTGGTCCTTTAAAAAACATGCACACACAATTTTTGATTAATGAGCCCCATAATAAATCATTAATCTTTTTTGGCTCAAAAATTGTCTGAATAGTTTTCAAAGTAGAAGTTGTATGTGTTTTCCTAAACTGTCTTTGTGATACAGTGCTTGCATTTCAAATCTATCATCTTAAATTTACAGAAAAAAATAACCTAATGTAATTTAATTTTAGAAAAACAATTCCAAACTCTGAACTACTTGGTTACCAATAGGCATGTGAAGAAACATCTAGGTAGGATTAATTCCTCTTAGAAAAATAAAAGCACTGTAAAATGACCATGTAATAAGTGTCCTTCTTCCTGAAGGATCCGAAAGTGCTTTTACACATTTTCTATAGTCAATGTGGGTCATTCACCCATTACTTGAATGAAACCAGTCTTTATTGGCTGTGCTAAACAACACTTTTTATAGGAAGGAAATCACAAATAACTCTTGCATTTGAAACTGGGGAGAATTTGAGGTAGGCAGATTGTAATTGACCAACTCGGAACTGGGCCAGAAGGCTGTGATTAATATACCCAAACTGCACTTTAATTGTCCCACAGTGGTCAGGGCCTTGGTTTCAAGTGGGCTTTGTCTCTGAATAGTATTTCTTTTTCTTCGTGTTAGTTTTGGAGCTTTTTAGAATAGGTAGCAGGTTTAGCAGAATTGAAAAGTGGAGAAATTTGTTACTTACATGGGGATCAGCAACATTGAGACAGTATAACACAATTTTCTAGGTGTATCTCAAGTGACAGAAGCTGGTTGTGTTTTTTCTTCATATTTCACTGCATGACCTTTGATTTGGTTGACTCCTTCAGAATGTTTTCCCCACACTTGACTATTTTGAACTCTTTAAATATTATTTCAGGTCTTAAAATTAATAGTAGCATAAATGCAAATAGCTCTACCCCCTAATTACTCACTTTCTCTGGTAATTGCTTGATCTTTGAAACAGTGTAATATCTCAAGAACCTGTGAAAGGCAGCCTAGCAGGTTAAGTTGATTGATCTATAAAAATAGGGTCATGTAACTTGAAACTATTTCCCCTAGAAAACAAACAAGCTGCAGAGGTTGTTCCTGCCTTTCTCAGCAGACCCAGCCTCATCTGCTCCCTGGCATGGTAAGGCTGGGAAACCTCTTAGTGTTAGATCCCATCCTGAGCCTGCTGCATGTGCTATCCATCTGTGACAGTCACTGATCTGCAGGTCCACAACTGAATCAACATTAGACTGAGACATTACTCAGTGGGATTAAACACTCCTAATTTACAAGATAAAATGGCTTTCTCTCATTCTACTTCTTTGCACTAGAAGTGTTATATTAGAGAGCTGAGAGTTCAAAATATTTGGCTTGTAAGCCTTCAGCTTTTCTTTTCACTAAACCCACTCTGAAAACAAGTTATACATACAGCACCTGGGAACGGTAATCCAGAAGCCTTAAGTGTTCAGTAGTTTGAGTTCCTTAGTTTACCACTGTCTTTTTTTATAAAAAAGATCCTAAAGTCACAGGATCACAGAATGGCTTGAGTTGGAGGGGTCCTTAAAGATCATGAAGTTCCAAGCTCTTTGCCTGTGGACAGGAGCACTTTTCACTAGACCAGGTTGCTCAGGGCCCCAACCACCATGGTCTTGAACACTGGCAGGGATGGAGCATCCACAGCTTCTCCGGGCAACGTGTTCCAGTGCCTCACTACTCTCACAGTAAAGAATTTCTTCCTGATATCTAACCTAAATCTCTTTAAGTTTGAAGCCATTCCCTCTTGTCCTGATGACTGAGATCATTTAAGGACCAACACGAGAGCCAGGATACCAACACAGGACACCTTTCAGCATCCTAGGGGGAGACACACACTCCCTCTACACCGTACTGCAGATTCCCCTTTGCCTTTAATTCCCAACCATCCACTACATCCAAAATGCCTAATTGTAATTCCTCTTCAATCTGAGACTCAAGACTGTGTATCTTCTCTTACAGTTTTTTTACTGCAGAAAGTTCTTAGAGTTGTTTATGATTTATAAGTGAGAAAGAGAATAATAACATCCTTCATTTGTTGGATTGATGCAGCCATCACTTTTTATATGGACAGTTTATACACATATACAAGTTAATGTAAAATATGATTACATGCAGATATATTTAATCACATACAAGCATACCACTAGCTAAGCACATTAAGTGATAATGTGTGGGGATATCTACTTTGCATACACAGTCACTCACACATATGATACATAATTGCAAATGTGCATCTTTTTTTGGAAGTCTGGATGTAGTCTTGTATGTTTTTACACATAGGCATCTGTTTAGCCAGATCTTCAAAACTGAAAGCATACTTAAGCTGAAATGCACTTTTATGTGTATATTTTGTTGTTACATATATAATATAGCACTGTGCTTATGTACTTAGACACATCATTCCACCATTGATGAGAGAGAGACTGGGAAAGAGTCTATTTTCAAGAGCATGTAGTGACAGGCAAAGGAGGAATGGCTTCAAACTGAAAGAGAGTAGGCTTAGATTAGATGTTAGGAAAAAATTCTTTAGATATATTCTTTAGATAATTCTTTAGATTAGATATTAGGAAGAAATTCTTTACTGTGAGGGTGGTGAGGCACTGGAACATGTTGCCTAGAGAATTTGTGAATGCCTCTTACCTGTAAATGTTCAAGGCCAGGCTGGATGGAGCTCTGAACAACCTGATCTAGTGAATGGTGTCTGTGGCCATAGCAGGAGTTGGAACTAGATGGTCTTTAAGGTCCTTCCAGTCCAGGCCATTCTATGATTCCCATCCGCATACATACACACAGGCTCACATATATACATATATATGTATATGTATATATATATTAATATTATTACCCATTAACCACAGCTGAAACACTATATGGACATAAGAACAGATAAGCATGAGCCTCGGAGATCTTAATATTGGAATGCTAGTGCGTTTTCTCACAGGCCAGTTTAGTACAACATTGTTGACTTGTGACCAGTCACAACCAGCCAGGTCCAGGCTTCTGGAAAGAAGGAAAGACAGAGTTACAGGGCTTGGACCATTTCCTTATTCCTCTTCTCTGCCTCAGGGACTGGTCATGTGTACTCAGGCTCAAGTATTGTGCTCTGTCTTGATTTCAACTTGTACTGTCTTTCAATCTCTGCTGTACTGTTCTCTTGGTTACAAAGGCAATGAACTGTATGAGCTTCACACAGCAACTCCTCTGAGCTTGTCCTTTCCACTCTGTGAAAATCCCTGTGCTGCACAGCTCCTGTCTAGCCACCCCAGCCCTGCTGCACCTCACCAGCTGAATGCAGACACCTGTGTCTGTTATTTCATTTTGAATGCCAGGCATCTTTGCTTAATGGCCTTCTGCCACAAGAACAGCACATGTGCCCTTTCACATCAGTTTCTTGAGCAGAGGGAAATTCTTTTTTCTCTCCACAGTAGGACCAGGTTTTGGCTCCTCATGGCTAAACAAAATTTGCTTTATAACTCTGTCTTGACCCTTCATAGGTAGATAGAACTGGCCATGTTGTTCACCTTGCTATACC
This sequence comes from Manacus vitellinus, assembly GCF_001715985.3. Lineage (NCBI taxonomy): Eukaryota > Metazoa > Chordata > Aves > Passeriformes > Pipridae > Manacus > Manacus vitellinus. The sequence continues at coordinate 14,978,525 of NW_021940535.1, read as the reverse complement.
TGTTCTAATTTCAGAGTTGTTTTCTGCTTCCTTCTGCAGATAATTGTTGACTTTGCTTTTTTTTTCTCTGTAAATATGCAACTGGAAATATTCATTGGCTTGGAAAAGTTGAGTTAGCATTCACTTCTCAGAAAACTTCGTTATTCTAACTGATATGAAAGGAGGGAGGAACTAATGAAAGGTTTGTAGGAAAACTCATTAAGAACTTGTGCTTTCCTTAGTTGTGGGAAATAAGAGAGTTCATAGACTCCTCTTTGGTTCACTGACTCTTCCCCCCCAACTCTATCTTGCACTGTGTTCTGTGTAGATGGAAAAGCAAAGTAAAATCCCCTCCCCTCTCTGCTTTCATGAACTGGCAAGAGAAGAATCATGTTTCTTGCACTGCTCTCTCTAACCTTCGTTTTCCCCCCAAGATTTTAGAGGTATAGTAGTGTCTACTACCCTCTTCTGACTTTCCCCAGCCTCTAGGTAATGCATTGAACCACTCAGATCCCTATTTTCTGCCTACACAAAGCATATTATACCCTTAAATATTGTTTTCTTCCCCATTGGTGCTGGGTTTTTGTGGGGGAAGGGAAGCTTTGACACTTAACTCATTTTCTCCCAAGCAAGCTATGAGGAATGACTGACACCTGGCCCCTCTTCCCTGTGTTGTCCATTGGGAGATTTCTGCTGTTTGTCCAGTGGCCATCTTGGGTTATTGATTTGTTTAATGTCATTGTTGTGCTTTTCTTGTTCGTTAATTCTAACCTCTGCAGCTCCCCTCCAGCTGGTCACTGCCCCAGGTTACCTGTGGCCAGAGCAGGGAGGGAAGTGGTCGCACACATCCCAGTCCCTGCCTCAGGCTGCATGCTGTCTAGCCTCGACTTTTTGACATTGACTGCAGCTGTGGAGCAGTGAACTTCTCTGACAGAAAAAACCTAGTGGGACAGTGCCAGCACTGCTAAGAGTATAGCCTGGACAGCATGGGACCATGCCTGCTTGATTTGGCAGGAATTTAGCCCCACCATTAACCCTTTCATTAGGGCCCCTCATGTTGGCCCCTAATCTCAACTTCATTTACCAGATCGATCTCATCATACTAAGAAAAACTTGCTCTGATGGGTGCTAAGGAGAGCACAGGCAACTCAGCTGCTTCTGTGCAATGGGATTCAGCAGTGCTAATCACAGCAATTCAATCCTGCCTTTTTGTTCTATTTTAGTATCTTATGTTTTAAATAAATTAAAGTTTTATTTTGTTCCCTTAATCATAGTATCTCCTAATTTTCGTCTGTGGGGGTGAAAATTGAGTATTTCAAGGCCTTTTGCTAACCCTCTGCCAGGAATTGCTGAGTCAACATTGAAGATTTTACACACAAGGAAAATGTGGTAATGTTGCGTCTGTTGTGCTTCTGAGTGATAACCATCCCTCGTCACATTTGGAACATGACTTGGTTACCTTTTTATATCTGATGCATTTAGATATAGTATAAGTATTTCTGCAGTGTATATTTTGTGAGTTGAGCCTGATCTTAAATGGAAATGGTATTTTTGTCTGTGTTAAATACAGATTTCTCAAAATAAAACTGTCAAGGCTGTATTTTATGGTGGATATTGGTTTCCTTAAGCAGTATCAATGTAGATTTTTTCCTTAGGATTCTGTAGTAGTTAAAAGAATCCAGACTCCCCGAAAATTGATGCATCCTCAAGGACTAGTAGGTTTCTGTTTCTGGCATGTGCATCAAGATGAATAACTCTTCTCTAGCAGTTTGTATGGACTCAGGCTAAATAGGCCTCAACCTTTATCCCAACAGGAATTCCCAGACAAGAAAATTCTGACTTCATTTATGGCTTATAGGAAGTAACACAAAACATGACAAAAGAGAACCTTCCATTTTCTTCTCAAGCAATCACATGGGAGCTGTGTGCTGCTTGAATTTGCTTTTGGATCAGTAGGTCAAATATTAAAAAGCATTATATTGTCCCAAAAAGTCCTCTTAAAGCTTCTAATGCTTTCCGAGTGCTGATAATTTACTACTGTTAATAGCTGTGATCTCTTTCTAGTCCAAGTGTAGACAGTTAAATGCTAAGGCTTTGATTTTTACATGAAGAAATCTGAGCTTCCTGACTTAGCCTCGGTCTAGAGAAGCTTCTGAAGAGAAACACGTCAGTTCCTATTGATCTGTGGATTGATACAATATTGATAATAATTTAACCCTGTGTGCAAATCTGTGTTGGCTTTATTTTACTGGCAGCTTTGAAATGCCATATTAAAGGCAAACAATAAATGCATGATAATCATCAGAAGAAATGCATCCACTGGGTTATTTGCATCTTTATTAATCTGAATGTAGTTCTGAAAATATTTTCCAAGCACAGATCCTGATACTGCCAAGTAAAAACAAAGAAAATTTTGCTGTAGAATTCAGTTAGAGTAGGATCAGTCCATAACAGAGCAAATGCTCTGTCCTTAAAAAGAACAACTGCTAGAAATAGCAGACAGAAAGTCCTAAAGCCGCCCTGGCCAAGTACAGGTTATGCGTGTATGAAAACATCTGTTAACGTGTGCCTCTGCTGCTTCATTATGATATCCTATGGCCATTGAAAGATCAGACAGCAAAGCCCTCACCTTTGCCATGCTCCTGTTTTTTGGGAAGTTCCATTGGTTCCTTTGCTGAGCTTGAGGAGGAGCATGCAACCTCTGCCCTAACACTTGATACAGTCTCCACAAACTACATAGGAGAGGTTAATCCACAGGTTGATCTAAATGCTTTGTATCTACAGTTTGAGGAACCCAAGTTTGTCCTCTACAATGCCAGATTCTGTCTGCACTGAGCAAGTGGTATTGTATCCTGAGACAGATTAGGGAGAAAGCCATTTGTTTCCAATGCCATTTGTAATCCTTTCGATCCAATGTTACCGTCATCAGAACAGAGACATTCTGCTTGAAACTTTGAGGTAAGGAAGTAGCACAGCCCAGTGTGCTCCAGGACTCACCAGACTTGAGAGTTGTAACCTTGACAAATGTAGACTAAAAAGGCAAAATCTAAAAATTTTGTAATAATTCTAACCCTTTACTCTAGAATCTGCATTGGTTTGTACACAAAGCCAGCTTTGCAGGATCTGTTATCATGACTTTCAAGGATTCAGCTTATGCAAAGTAGAACTGTAGAATTCTTGAAAAACTTTTGTATTGGCTGAATTCCAGCTTGAAATACTTGGTGTTTATGTCAGGGGTTTGGGAGTATTGTGATTTTAAGTAGAGCAAAAATAATTATAAGTTTCTTTTTCAGATATTATTACAATCAAATTTTTTGCTCTGAAAATTTTACATATATTTAAAAATTAATTTGAACTAATTAGTGTAGCTGGCACTGCACATATTTTTTAAAAAACTGAAGTAAGCTGTGCTACTAAATATTGAAATACATGAAATACATGAAAATTGGATGTTCTAGTGCATATTTCTAAGGTGTTTTTTTAAGAGCACTTTAAATTAAGCTGTTAATTTAGTGTTATTGATGTAGTGCATATGGCAATTTAGGTTGAATTAGTTTTCTGTCCTCCATTATTGATAATGGAAAGTTTATACTATGGCCTGATTTCATGCTATGTCCTCTATAAAGCACATAATCTCTTTTGTGACCTTTTTATTCTCTGTTGCACATGCACAAATGCACCCTTTTTGTGGGACAGTATCATGTAAAACACAATTCAGTGAGAATGTGAATAGTAGGAGTTAAATCTTAAGATTCGTAGACTTTCTGTTGGGGAAAAGGACTTGACTCCTGTCTAAATGCGAGTAAGAGAATCCTGCAAAATATACATCAATTAACATGTCATTAGCCCAGTATAATGTAAAGCAAACAAACATACTTGAGGCAATATTGTCTAACGGGCAATAGGACGCTGTGTCTTAAGTTCACTGGGACACCATTGATTGAGAAATAAAAACAAATAGGTAAGGTGTTCAACTTAGATTGCAACTCATCTGGCAAATTAGCCTTTTGCTTCCAGAGGTCATCAGTGAGTTTCTGATTTTGGGTTCACAGCTAGGGGATTGTGTAGCATTTTCAGAAATTGTTATAAACAGCCATCAGGTCATCTGAGGTAATTAATTGATTCTTACTTATCAACAATAAAAATAACAAAACAGTCATTAAAACAGTGTGAAACAGAATATGGAGACAACTAAACATATTCAAAGCTAGAGTGACACAATGATTTTTGCAGAGGTTGATCTGCCTTTTTGGCTGCACTGCACTGTGCAAGTTGGAAACTGTGGAAATTTGTTTCTAGGAAAACTAAGAAGGAGTTTGACCTTGCAATACCAGAAGTATGAATAATAGGTTCTTATATCAGCCTGTGATAGTTCCAGTTAGGATTGTATTTTGTGGAAATGAAAGGGGATACCATGTATCTTATAGAATGTTCTGAAGGCAGCATCCATAGTGACTCAAGACCATATTTCCCACACAAGACAAAGGGCAAATCAAATCACCACTGGCAGGTGAAATGCATGATGGAAGGTTCTGCAGCAGCTCTGCACTGGACAGACCAATAACAATTTGGTTCCAGCAGTATTTGGCTTTAGCAAATGCTGTGCTGTCCATGAACAAACTTAATTAAAAGAAAGCTGAGTCCAGCTTACACAGCAGGCACAGCATTCTGATAGTTTGCACAGTGAGAAGAAATCCTGGGCATATATAAACTGTGAACTCTTTTAAAGTTCATGGTTTTAATTAAAACAGTACTTATAAATAATACTCCACTGTGGAGCTGATACAGATCTTTGTGACAAATAATTTCCTACAAAACTTTGTTCTTTTTCTCTTCATAGGTCATGGGTTTTAAGGATTTGCTTGTTTGCAATTTTTGGACAAAATTTGGTAGAGCAAATTTTAGCCTATGCCTTGTTTAAGAACTAACTGCAAAGAGTGTTTCAGTATTGGCACAGTAATGCTGGATGCCCAAGTTACATCTCTCTTTTCTGATTAGATGATCCCAGTCAAAGGATTTCTTATGGCAGGAGTTCTTTTCTTGGATCATTATAAAGCTTTGAAGTGCTTAAATTTACTTATGCCAATAACAATAAAATACTTCTGAAAATCACTGGGAAAATGCTTTTCTTCAGAACAGCACTTATGAGTGTTTTCTGTGTTTGGATGCAGAACTACTGTGTCTTTTCAGAAGGTGTCCTTGTTGTTAATAGGCTTTTTACAGGACTTGGTGATAATCAAGCTTATGCAGAAAATGGATACCACAAGTTTAGTTTTAGCTACATTTATTATGTTTGATGGATTTGGCTTAATTATTGCTGTATAGTGGTTGCATAATTATTCTGAGGCCAAATCTCCTGCGGCTCTTTGGAAACACCACATTGCTAATAAAGTTTGAACCATCATAGATTTAAAGTCAGGAAGGGTTGTGTACAGAAGAAAGATAATTTATGAAACATGTAGTCAGCACAGTCTAAAAAGGCACAGTGACTACTGTGAAGTCGATCTGTCAGGGTGAAAGAGATATTTAACATCTTGAGATGTTAAATCTTTACATATTGGAGCCTTTGGAAGACCATCAAACAACACGCAGATTCTTTTGAAGGTACCTAAGACAAAATAAGCTTCTTTGAATGTCCTCTGTTCTTCAATATTTTCCCTGTGAAATCTTCAGTGTTCAGACAGTCTTGGTTGAGGAGATAGCTCATGCTTCTGACAGTGCCCAGTACAAAAAATTTGAAGTGGAAAAGGGATAAAACCAGGCTCACTAGAGATAAGCCTGTGGACATCACACCAAGGTTTGAGGAACAGTGTGCTAGTGAGAGCTGCTGTCTCAGTACAGGTAGGGGATGGAGATCCATGCAATAGCAAGAATGCAAGGGTTGTTGATTTGTTAGAAACCACAGAAGCACCTGAGAATGGTCACATAATAATTAGGGCTTATCCCCAAAAAACCATGTCAGGATCAATAACCAACTAGAACTTAATCTGGCTACTGCCATAAAAGACAACAAAATATGCTTCTATAAATATATCAGCAACAAAAGGAGGGCTAAAGAGAATTTCCATCTGTTATTGGATGTGGAGGGGAAGAGTGACAAAGGATGAGGAAAAGATTGTTGTACTTAATGCTTTCTTTGCCTCAGTCTTTAATAGTAAGACCAGCAGTTGTTCGTGTGAGCTGGAAGGTGGGGATGGGATTAGAATTAAGCCCTTATAATTGAAGGGGAGATGGTTAGTGACCTGATGAGCATGGGGCAACCCAAGGATACTGAGGGAGCTGACAAAGTATTCATCAAGCCATTTTCTATCATTGCCCAGCAGTCTTGGTAAACTGGGGAGATCCCAGCTGACTGGAAGTTAGCAAATGTGACACCCATCTACAAGGGACAGAAGGAGAATATGGGGAACTACAGGCCTGTCAGCCTGATCTCAGTGACAGGGAACGTTATGGAGCAGATCGTCTTGAGCACAATCACACAGCACATGCAGAACAACTGAGGAATCAAGCCCAGTCAGGATGGGCTTATGAAAGGCAGGTCCTATTTGACTAACCTGATCTCCTTCTATGGCAAGGCAACCTGCTTAGTGGATGAGGGAAAGGCTGTGGATGCTGTCTACCTGGACTTTAGTGAAGCCTTTTGACACTGGATAAAAACTGGTTGACTGACTGAGCATAGAGAGTGATGGTGAATGGAGTTACATCTAGTTGGTGACTGGTCACTAGTGGTGTCTCTCAGAGCTCAGTACTGGGGACAATCTCGTTTAATATCTTTGTCAATGATCTGGACGAGGGGATTGAGTACACCCTCAGTCAGTCTGCAGATGACACTAAGTTGGGTGGGATTGTTGATCTACTGGAGCATAGGAAGGCTTTGCAGAGGCATCTGGACAGGCTGAATCAATGGACTTGGGCCAAAATTGTATGAGGTTCAACATGGTGAAATGCCGGATCCTGCACTTGGGTCACAACAACCTTATGCAACACTGAAGGCTTGGGGAAGAGTGGCTGGAAAGCTGCCCAGTGGAAAGAACCTGGGGATGCTGGTTGATAACTGGCTGAACATTAGCCAGCACTGTGCCCAAGTGGCCAAGAAGGCCAATGGCATCCTGGCTTGCATCAGAAATAGTGCAGCCAACAAGACTAGGGAAGTGATTTCCCTCTGTACTCTGCACTGGTGAGGCTGCACCAGGAATCCTATGTTCAGTTTTGGGCCCCTCACTACAAGAATGACATTGAAGTGCTGGAGTGTGTGCAAAGAAGGGCAATGAAGCTGGTGAAGGGACTGGAGCAAAAGTCATACAAGGAGCAGCTGAAGGAGCTGGGGTTGTCTACCCTGGAGAAAAGGAGACTCAGGGGGGTGAGTCTACTGTTCTCTACAACTACCTGACAGAAGGCTGTAGCAAGGTGGGAATTTATTTCCCAGGTAAAAAGTGATAGGACAAGAGGAAATGGCCTCAAGTTCCAGCAGGGGAGGTTTAGATTAGATAGTTGGGAAAATTTCTTCACCAAAAGGGTTGTCAAGCATTGGAACTGCCTGCCCAGGGAAATGGTGGAGTCCTCATTCCTGGAGGTATTTAAAAGATGCGTACATGTGGCAGTTAGGAACATGGTTTAATGGTGGACTTGAAAGTGCTGGTTTAAGGGTTGGATTTGATGATCATAATGGTCTTTTTCAACCTAAACAATTCTATGATTCTATGAAAGAGCTTTGGAAGGACTCTTGACAAGGAGGCCAACATCACTTTTACAAGTTTTCTTCAACTGTATCTGTTGGATTATGAATACTTAGTCCACTAATAAAATCCATGTAAAGTTTAGGCTTTCTATACAATCTTGTAAGCTTTTTGGTGTGCTGCTCAACAAGAGAGTGAAACCAGCCAGGATCAATAGTTAACTGGCCATTGATTTAGCTGTCTACACTGTTAAAAATCTGCTCACACAAAGGAATGCAAATAAGCAAGGAAAAAGTCAAAGGAAACCCTGGCAGCTGCACTTGATTCATTTTGTTCATCTCGTGTTACTGCAGTGATGGCTCAAAATATGTCATTGACAATTACAAAAGGCTATATGGTCTGGGCCATTGCTACGGCAAGTGTTTTATGTGGATTTGTTAGTTTGTTTGTTCCTTCTTATAAAAACAAACAAACAAACCATAATTAGAAGAAATCTTTGAAAATAGGGCTACTATGATTAATTAAAATCAGTGTATCTTCATTGATTGGAAAGCACCACATGAACTTACATGGGCAAGGTCTTCATCCCCAAACACTGCACTGTACCCTGTCCTCACACCTCTGCTGAGAACAAAGAAAAGGGTTTCCTGCCATCACTTCTCTGATACCAGGAGGTGGTGGAGTTTGGGGTGACTTTCTTTTAATTTGCACACCACTAACCCGTATTCATCCTGTCTAACAGTGATAAATAAGTTAGGAGCATCCTGCCATACTTGGACAGGTCAGTGAAGAGAGAACCTCTCTAAATGTTGCTTAAAGACATTAGGTATTAGAGCTGAAGTTAAATACCTGAATTGTAAATTTGGTAGCTTACTCTGAAAGCAAGACATCTTTTACATACGTGAAAAAATATTAATGTGGAAAAGCAGCAGGAATAAATGGAGTAACAAGAGAAAACAAGGGAAAAAGTCTTTTCTTTCAGACTTTTGGTGTGTGAATCAAATCGAATGCACATCAAATCAGCTTTTAAATGAATGTCTGTTTCAGATGCCTTGGAAAGTTCTCATGTTCTGCAGTACAAAAAAAGTAAATATTAAAAAATGAAACAACAAGAAGAGTTATTGAATGTGAATCTACTGAGAGAAAGTATTACATGCTTCCTCTAAATTTCATCTAAGCTCAGTGGCTTGTACAGAATCCAGTTTAGAAATAATGTAATAAACTGAAGATGAGACTGATGCTACCATACAGCTACAGTTTTCAAAACAGTGAGCAAACACAGGAGAATTTATGAAATTGCACATAAATGTTTCCATAGAAATTATCTGGTTTCATATAAATAGTTCCATATAAATATTTTTTCTGTAAAAAGTGTGACTATTTTTTTTCTTGAGGGGAGACAGAAGTTCAACCCAGATCTTTAAAGGAGAGAAGGAGTTACATGTGTAGGCTGAAGATCTGGGCAGTGACCACAAGGCAGAGATGACCTAGCCTAGGGAAAATACTGATTGAGGGTGATTTGAACTTGGGTCTAAAATGACAGGACCATACTTCTAAAAGTGGGCTGTAATATTGACCTGTGTCAATGTTAATATGATGAAGTCTGAATTTATTAAAGATAAGAAAAGCATATGATCTACTAATATAAATATTGATTGTATATTTTAAAAAAGAGTTCAGAATCTCGTATCTATCCACATATGAAGTTTTATTCCCAGAAAAAGTTTGGAAGATGGAAGAAGAAGTTGTTTGAACTCATAATCAGTACATAAGTTTCCTAGAGCAAGCTGCTCTAAGGAGAAATAAATTAGGTTGAATAAAAAGAATTGGTACATAAGGTTCCCAGATAAAACAAACACACTTGCTTACCAGCCCTAATGAGATTACAGATCATGAGAGGTTTGAGTTCCTTTTGGAAAAAAATAATGCAGCCAAAAACTGTCCACCCCTCCCTACACATGTGTTTTTAAAGAATGCATGACTAAATGTACTGCGTAAAGAGCCTCAGCCTCTGCTCACACCAGCAGGAATTGTTCTTTCAGCTTTTTATGCATTGCTTCCAAAGATTATCTCAAGATGGGAGGGAAAATCCCATCTGAACGTTGTCCTTTCAAAAGTGTCTGGGAGGGCCCAGCAGAGCAAACAGCAAACTTGGAGTTGCAGCATGCCCTCTGCTGGGTGGGTTTTTTTCTGTTTCAAATGCTGTTGGTGTAGTGCATTTCAAATCCTCTGCATTATAAACTTATTTTGCCTCCTTGGCACAGGCCTTGGGAGCTGAATGACTGGCCCAGTTCCTGTGAAAAGGCAGTGGCAAAATTTCTGGCTGTTTCCCCAGTACAACTGCTCCTGACTGCTGAACTCCAGAGCATTGCAGCAGGATGCCTGCAGCTGACTGCTGGAGTTGGTCTGAGCTAATCAAAAACTAACTACCGTTAGTTTGCAGTATTCACAATTTTAAACCTTCCTAGCTGTGATTTTGACTACTTTGAGAGTGTCTATCTTACACATCCACAGCCAGAATGACCCAACTGCAATGTATGCATGCAGCTAATGTCCCTAGAGCCCACAGGCCAGAGCAGCTGAGGTATTTGGGCTACAATGATGGTGAAACAGGCTGCAGTGGGAGCAAAGATAATTGGAAAAGGCCATGCACTTGTCTGCAGAGGACCTTAAATTGTCTTCATTTCTTTTTTTGTTGTTGGCTCACTCTGTGGCACTATGTACCCATAGTACATAGAGTACATGGTATTCTATGTACCCATACAGACTAGCACACATCAGGACCCCAGAATGAGCTTAGCCTAAAGTATGAGGCTGTGCCAGGATTTTGTGGGGTTGGGACTGACTGGATGAGTTCATCCTTGTTTATTTGGGGCTGTGGTGCAAATACAAATTGTACCTGGAAAATGTGACTGTCCTTGGGCTGTCAGATGGGAGATCTGAACTGAAACAAACTTCAGTGAGGACAGCCAGGAGCAGGCTTTTGATCGTGGCTTGAGATGGAGCTTGCAAATTTGCATACCTTGAGCATGATGCATCTGCAGCTGGCACATACAGCAGAGGCCACAGCTGCCTTACTACTCTCTTCGAGAAGCAGCAACTTGGCCTGGTCTAGCATCCATTATTTATCCCTATTTGGCACGCAGGGTCTGGGAAAGGCAAAGAAACTGTGCTGCAGTGAGCCTTCCACTGCTTCCAGCAGCGCCCTCCTCCTGTGAGCCTCCAGGACGGCAGTCAGCTGCAGTGGCTAGCCCTGGTCACCCTGGGAAGGCCCTTCTCACACATGGGGGATTAAACCCAAGAGGCTACTGTGCTGTGGGAAGACTCTGTTGACAGGTGTGTCATTCCCCCGTGCTGCAGGGCCAGCATGGTGTGTCTCCTGTAGTCTGCAGGGGTAAATTTCTTCACTGAAAGGGTGGTCAAAGATTGGAACAGGCTGCCCAGGAGTGGTAGAATCACTGTCCTTAGAAGTGTTAAAAAAACATGTAGATATGGTGCTTAGAGACATGGTTAAGTAGCAGACCCGGCAGTGTTAGGTTAATGGTTGGACTTGATGATCTTGGAGGTATTTTCCAACCTTAGTGATTCTATGATTCTGTGAAATCGGGACCAGAAAAGACCAGGCTCTGCTTGGCTGGTGGCCCCACTGCAGTGGCTCTAAGTCACCAGCTGCAGGGCATCTGAGGCACGATGCTGTTTGTGGTGAGTGTATGACTTTCTGCCACCCCACCCCTTTGGCTCCTGTCCAAACTGTTGGGGGCATGAGAGGAAACCACAGTTCTGAAGTGACTTTGAGTATGAAAAGAATGATTTTCAGCTCTCTCACTGATGACTGGTCAGTCAGTTCAGTTTGGGACTGGAGACAATAATGGGATTTTAGCATCCCTAGGTGGGAAGTAGCGTTTTTTAATGTTTGGTGAAAAGCCTTAGAAAGAATTAAATGAACCAAAGGGAATCTGAGCAGCCACACTGTGTGGATCCAGATACCACCACCAGTCCTACGACCTTCACTGAAGGCAGAAACCTCATTGTCAGGTTGGGATTATGAAAGGAATCATGAGATGCATGGACTTACAGTTCTGGTTAGGCTTATCTTGTTAACAATTAGGCGTATTTTGAACTTACCTTTGACACTGAGAAGCTCAGCAGTGGCACTGGGATGGGGAGGAGAATATCTCACGCAGGAGCTTGAGGAACCTGGGATGAATAGGCTTTGGCAAAATGAGAGACATATGTCAGCACCTTCACGCTGAAGACAGGATCTCTGCACAACTGAAAAAGGTCATGAGGAGCTTCAGTGCTAGAGGCTGGGAGGGGGCCAAGTCTGAGAAACACAGGGCCTTGTGAGGGTAGGTGACAGTGGGGTCTGGCTGCACTGTGACAGAGCAGCTGGGTTCCACACAGCTCCTGTAAAGCCTGTTCAGCTCCAGGCTGCATCACTATGAAGGCATTTCATCTTGTTGCAGTTTGTTGTGTGATATATGGCTTTTGTGAGGTGATATTTCTCTGTAAAGGAAAGGGATATTTCTCTAAATGTTATATTTGTATAGTAAGGAAAAATAATGTGGATTTCTTTTCCTTTCTTAGAAAACACTGTTATGTTGTGGAGGTAGCATGAGTGGCCTCATCTGTCTCTCTCTACTTACAGCTCTTATTTATCACATTGATAAAAGATAGGTTTAGCAAATCCTTATGAGAGAGTGACTATGGCCTGCTAGTCTTTCATTCATCCTCAGAGTGCAGCTAACTTTCCACAGATATTTAAAACAACAACATTTAATCTCTAGCACAGTTAAAAGGCTTATGTGTTCCTGGTTCAGAAGTGAGAGACACTGGCAATGGTTCTTGTTTATTTTACTTGTTTGTCCTAGTTTGAAAACTGAGTAGTCTAAAGAAAAGTTCTCATTTTCATATTCTGCAGGACTGAGTTGCTTCGGTGAAAGCAGAGGCTGTCATGAAGTTACTGATGCATAACTTAGCTTTTCCATGTTAGTCTGGCCTTTGGCTACAGGGATCTCATCTACATATTTTTTCTAAATATTGACAAGGGATGTCATTCCCTGAGCACTGATTGGTGGATTAATCAAAGTCCTTAACCAATGAATGGGTAGAGATTTGCATAACAGTGGAATTATTTCTGAAGAACAGTGCCTATCAGAATTGCAAACGCTTCTGCTTCAATTTGCTTCTCAGATGCCTCTGCTTTACCTACCTCTAGTGCTCACACTTTCAAAGTACTTAGTAACAATGAAGATGCTTCCAAATTCCTGAATCTTTTATTTTTTTTCTGTGGCTTTGGAGGTGAGGCCTGGGAGAAGTAAAAAGCAATAAAACTTAAACAGTTTGCAAACAGAAAAGGGAAAAAATCCAGGACGGGGGGATGGAAGGGGGAAAGAAGAAAGAAAATGCTTTGGATTTTTGTTTGCTTACTTTTCCCAAAACTAAAAGTGTGATCTGCAGCTCATATTCCTTTCTTTTCTTGCCTGCCTTCCCTCCAGGACTGTTTGCATTGTTTTCCTCACATTGTTGGTACTGTATCAGTTATGACCCCTTACCAACATCTTTTGGTACTGGACCTAGCTTTTATATCTGTATAAATGTAAATTGATTTGCAGGGAAAGATAACTGAAAAGGGAAATAATGTTTTTCTAGATTTGAGGTTTGTAACTTCAGTTCAGTTTGCAGTAAGTTCACTGTTCCTGTGTGTGGTGTTCCTCTCCTCTGCCCCTTAGTATAAGATGTGGTAAAAACTTTTATGGACAGCAGCTTGAAAACATGCCTATTTTTTTCTTTTATTTATTGATTTTTGTAAAATAGTGGAGAATTCAATGTGCATGGTAATGTGTTGTTTTGTGGGGTAATGAGTCTGGAGATGCAAAGTAGACTGCAGTGGGCATTAAGCGCTATGTCCAAAGGCAAGTGTTCACAGCTCGTAGGTCAGAATCCAAATTAAGCAGTAAAACAGTATTACACACCTCCTGATTTTTGACCTTTTTGGGGTACCCATTTTCGGTTTTCTGTCTCATCCAAAAAGGCTAAGATTTCTCCTAAGCCTGGGGTAAGAGAAGCTAAAATCTTGCTTTGGCTTCTGATTCTTGTATTTAGCTATATTAGACTTGGTTTAGTCATTCTTGTTCCTGCATAGATGGGGGTGTGAATCACAGCTTGAAACAATTTCTCCTTCCATTTTTGAGGTCTTGAATGTACAAGGCAGTGGTGGAGCAAACATCTTGGTTCTGTCCTGTCTTTATACATCTTCCAGAAACACAATGCGTGATTGTGTTTGACAAGGCACATCCTCAATGATTTTAATGGAGTGTAATTTGAAACTAGTTTAGTTAAAGCAGGGCAGATGGCTGCAGGACTGTGTGTAATTTCATAACAGTGCAAGGTTGCGGTGCTGCTGCAAAATTAGTAATCTGATTTTAGGACAACTCATAGCAAAAAGAGGTAATATTGTTGTCAATTCAGTGTTGAACAAGTACAAATTAATTCTACCCATTAAAATTTGTAATAAAAAGAATCAAAAAGTCTGTCTCAGAGAACTTTCTCAGGTAAGGTATTGTATGTTATATTTTTGGTTATTAAACAGTACCTGAAATTATGTAGTCATGCCTGATCCCAGTCAGCCTTGCACTGGCAAGTGATCAGATATTATGTTGTGCTTGTCTCAATGAAAATGGACAGAGCCATGAAAATTTGCAAGGGCTTAACCAAATTGATTTAATGCAATCAAGACCTGGTTGTCTGTAGACAAGGGTTTTATTTATTGCTGCAGTACACTTATTTTACATATGGCATCTATGCCTCTTCCATGTTTCTTTGCAGTAGTTCAGCAAGCAAGAATAGGAGTTGAAATGGTTGCCAAAATGGAAATGGAAAGTTTAGCCAAAAAGTCTTAAATAGAACTAGAAAGCTGCTTTCTATTTTGTTTTCTTAATTATTGATACAGCAGGCTTTGTCTTACATTTTAGTTCAATCTGAGAAAAAATGTGTTACACATCTCATCAGGACCTCAGGCTGAACTGCAGAACTTCCCCTCCTGCCCCCTGCCCAGTTAGGTCTTGTTGCTTATTATGGAGGAAGATATTTTTTATGGAAAAAAAAAAGGGAAAAGGTACTATGAAAAACATTCTGTGTTTTCAACCAACCTGGTTCATGATGAGCGGGTTGAATGGGAACTCTGCAGGCTGGAAAGCACATCTGCTTAAAATATGTGTTGAATTTTCATTCTTTATTTATGTTAACAGTGAGCACATTTGTGGAAATCACGTTTTCTTCACAATCTCTTTGCTAAATTAGGACACAAATCCAAGAACACTTGTGCATGAGAGTAATTTTCTATAAATGAGTAGTGTCACTGAGTTCAATAAGAGCAATCACGCACAGAATTAAGCACATGCATGAGAGTTTGAAGAAATTTGGCAAATATGTTGCTGTCATGAACAGATTGCTCAGATTTGCTTCTAATGCAGCTATAAATTCTTGACTTGGTCCTACTTTGGGTAGCCCTTGTTGTATGAGCCGTAAGCTATTCTATTGTGCTAAGCCTAACTGAGGATATTTCTCTTATTTTGTCATAGCAACAAGAGCAAGATCCCACAAATCTATACATCTCAAATTTACCCGTTTCCATGGATGAGCAGGAACTGGAGAATATGCTGAAACCCTTTGGACATGTCATTTCCACCAGAATATTAAGAGATGCTAATGGAGTCAGCAGAGGAGTCGGCTTTGCCAGGTGAAACCTTTACTCTTATTTTGATTCATGCACATTTTTTGGCTTTGGTCCTTCACAAATACTGTCTGTTCTGTAGCTGTGAAGTCTCACAGCTGTGGAAAATGCAGAGCAGCACCTTTATCAGGCTGCGTGTCTGTCCTTTCCACCCACCTGAAGAATACCAATGCAGAAGGACATTCATTTCTTTGCTTTAAAAAACAGTTCATTGTATGCAGGTATATGCAAATAAAAACTGCTAGGAATAGTGAGCTATCCATGCAGTATCAAGCTTGGATAATAATGAATGTCCTACAACGAGAAGCACACACCTGGGAAAGAAACCAAGGAGTGAGCTTAGGAGGCCCTGGGGTGCACTTATTGTGCAGTATTCCAGTACCTGAAGGGGTCCTACAAGAAATACAGAGAGGGACTTTAATGTCCCTTCCAACCAAAACCATTCTATGAAACTGTTTAAATATTTAGCAAAGATTTTGCAACAGGAAAAAGTAAATTTAGCAGTTGGAAGAGCAAAGGGTAGGAACTATAACTGAAGAAACATGTCTTCCTTGAAAGCTGCAGGGAACTGCAGCTATGAGAAGAGCTTAAGAAGAAATATTTGCATATAACAAGCCCTAACGGAGTAGTCAGATATTTTAGACAGAACAGGCAACATATTATTACCATGTACTTCATTGTTAGTACAGATAGACAAGTTTCCATGTTTACTCTCAGGGAATATTTACATAGATTCTCTTCAGCTTGAAAGATTCTCAAATCAAATAGTTTTCTTTTGAAAAACCAAGGAATAGAGTGCTATATATAGAAAGGTATTGAAAAAGCAAATAAGAAGAGAAATTTGCAATTCTCCTGTAAATCAGTCTTCTGCTTCAAAAGAAAAGGAAAAAAAAAACCCAAATCATTGTTTCTACAGAATATTCATAACATTGTGCTTTGTAGAGGAGGCAAAATGACTTCTTTGTCTTGCAAATTTCTCTGAAATACATCATATCATGGTATATCATGACACTTCTGTTCGTGTCACAGCACCACTGACTGAAATGAGGTACTGTATGATAAAAAGTTAGCTTGCAAGATAAGTGACGTTGTAGTATTACCTTTTTCCTTGATGTGAAAGATCATCGTGGACGAAAAATGTTAAGATAGTATTATCTGAATTCAAATGGAAAAAGGCAAAACATTTATGCTGAACGATGACACGCTGTTCCTTATGCATCCTTGCAGATAATACCATGAATTTTTCTAACTCACTCAATAAAGATTAGTCTAACTCATGGATAAACTCGCATTCTTAAAAATTGACTTAGTTTATGAAAATGTATTTAATTATGGAGCATATTTCAGGAGCCCTTTAATGATCTAACTTGAAGGTTGCGTAATTCACCATGCAAATGACAGTGGGGTAAAACCTTCATTCCATCAAAGTATACAGCAGACCTCCCACTGACTTGAGTGAGGCCAGAGTTAATCCAGGAATTTGGAACCACAGTTGAATGCTGACTCTCATCTTTGCAGAATTATCAATACAAGATTTAATTACATGACCAGCTGAACTTCTTTTTGTGGGGAATGCTATTTGGTATCTTTTTTTCTGCATGTCAGTCCAAATAGATTAATTTGTTTACCTTTGCTTGTAGTCATGAAGGTTTCATTCTAGTGTACCTACAGTATGAGCACATGTTAAGTGGGTACCAGTGCTGTACAGGTAGGGGATGGAAGCTGGATTTCCAGTCCAAATAATATTTTAGAAGTTCAGATCAGCAACCCATATGGGGATCCTGGCTATTGTACCTTCTGACTTGGGGCCTTTTATCACAGTATGTCTTTCCTCCTTGTGGAATGTGCTGTGCTGCTTAGCATAGCTCTTAACTGAGCCACAGAAACACAGGTGAAAAAGTTAAATTTGCATACACTAAAATGCTGCAGCATCCAGCAATTCTGAAATTTGATGTTTCAAAGTTATTAGTTAAGTGCTATGATGATTAAAATTCACTTTTTGAGTCTGCCCAATTATGGAAATAGTCAATCTCAAAATAAGTGTGTTCATTCAAAAGCAATCAGAAGTAAAGACTTAAGGTAAGGCAGCTATTGTCGCACTTTTCTCCTAAATGGGTATTATTAGCAGTTTTATAGTACAGCAGGTGGCTACTTAATCATTTATAACCAGGATAACTTCAAATGTTCTTGGATCAAAATTATCTGAGTAATGTCTGGCGACATTAAGAGCCTCCTTTAAAGTATGTGCATACAAAACTAGCTTGAAGTGAAAGTTAAGCTGTGAAAGTATTTCCTCTCTTTTTCGTCCCTCAAAAGCAACTGAACAGATTTTCCCAAAACTTTCCAGAGCCTTTCACTGTGGCCTGAGCCAACTGTGCCTGAGTACACCCCAGGAGAGATTTTGGGGAGAAGAGTTATGAGCAAGGGGCCAGAGAAGGGAAGCTTTAGACTCCGACTGTGGCTTCACAGAAGTGTATCCATGCTGTAAGCCCTGGACACCTGCCTCTACTGCACCTCTGCCTCATACTTTGTCCTTCAAGGCTACGCTACCTGGCTTCAGGTTCTCTGTGGGAGCTGGCATTCCACAGGGGTTGTGTTGCTGTTGTCATTTGGCAGCATGTGCTTCTGTTGACAGTGGCAAGCAAAAGCTGGGACTAAACACAGAGAAGAAAGAGAAATAAAAAGTAGGAGGGGGAAGAAATGCCAGGATATTGGAAAAAGGAGACACTGTGGATGAGAAGCTTTGAGTGCAGTCTGTCATAAGATTGCGTGTCAAAAGAGGGAATGACACAGTGTTACCCTCACACAGATTTCATCACAGCATTTAAATTTGTGGCTGTTTTTCTTAAATCCCTGTTGCTGGGAGTCATCTAATAATTTCAGCATCTGATCTCTCATTTTAAAAATATAAGTATATTCTTTAGAACTTAGAAAAAAATCATAGTCCTTCATTCTCAAAAAAAAAAAAAGAAAAACAAAAACAAAATGAAACAAAGCGAAAAAAACAAAGGGAAAAAAGCCACAGAAAGTGGATTTGAAGACTTATGTCAAGATAAAACTTTAAAGCTGATATCATATGAATTTGGCAAACAGAACATTAGTAGTGCTGTTGATGGTATGAATAAAAAGGCAATCAGGGGAGTGAGAAGGTCTTTCAGGGAGGCTGGAATTACTGGATAGGGAAAGGTACTGAGAGCATAGAGGGAAATATTTATCTTCATCCTGAAGATGTGTTGCCATTTATAAAGAGGTAATTGTATATGCTGAAAGACCTGGCTTTCCACAGGCCCACAAAGGATGAGTTCCAGATGTTGAGGTGGGAGAAGATAAAGAAATAACACAATTATGGTGGAGGCAAAGCAGTGGTGCTGTTTTGCCAAATGAAAGGTGGAATATTTAGAAGGGATTTCTGAGAATCAGTGATGATGCTACTTTGGAGACAGAGAAGTGTCAGCAGCACCACGGGATGAAGAACATCCAGGCAGTTTAAGGATGCATTCATGAAGAGGGAAAATGCTTTGTTCTTCCTTATTCAAGGGTTTAATTGAAGGCAGTTGAAAAGGTGCTGTAAATTTAGCTTGAACAAATCCATCAGCTGGGGCGGTAGTGCAGGCTTAGATATTGTAAGGATCATTCCTACTGTCAGTCAGAAGAATGATCTGTCACATCCTATGTCTTAGCCAGGAAATTGCTTTATAATTTAATGTCTCAGGTGAAACTGGAAATCCCAAATGTGCCCCAAAGACTTTTTGTGATATCTGTAAAACATTCCAATGCCTGTGCTGCTGAAATTCCATTGAAAGGCCTGTCTGAAAGGAGAGCAACACTGCAGGGTGCTGGGGAGGTCTGTATGAGGAGACTCTCACATTTTCATCTGGTATTGCAACCTGGACCAGATTTTGGTACACTGTGTACACCCCTAAGAAAATTGATAGGCATGGAACTGCACTTTCAGGGAGAAGCAAACTCCAGAGAAGGACAAGTGGGTCAGGATCCCTAGACAAATATCAGTGGGACTCCATAAGATAAAAATGGATATGAAGATCTGAAAGGTGATGAGGGTGGAACAAGGAAAGTTAGGAGCCATCAAATAATTTGGCTGAACAATTTGCATAATCAAAGCCTGAGGTGTTTTGAGTTTAATTGAAGAACTCCTTGGGACATGGAAAAGGGAGCAAGGAGACGTTGGGATATACCTCGGGGGAGGGCTTAACTGGTACCTATTAAATAAAAATTGTTTTTTATAAACCCATAGTAAAATACCATTCAAGTACTATATAAGTATCCTCCCTATAGAGACAGTAGTATTAATAATACCATACATACATGTGCCACACTTAGCTGAACAGCAGAAAAGGCATTTTGTAGGTCCTTTAAAGTGATAAAGTGCAAAGAAAGTGTTAGAAACCACTAACTTTTTTATTTTGTTTGCTGTCTTGTAACTTAAAATGACCTTGCAAGATTCACTCCCCCAAGCGACATTTTATAACGAAGTCATAAGCTTCTGAAAACAGAAATTTATGATGGAAATGCTGACAGTCAGACAGTCAAGTATTGCACTGCTGGCGGGCACCAGTATAATACTTAACCTGAGACTGTGAAGACAGTAGCATAAATCAGCCTGGCTCTGTGTGGAAAAGACTGTGTTCATACTATTCTTTTTCAGTAACATGAGAAAATTTGTCCAACACAAACTGTCATAAAAGAATGTTATGATGCTGTTCCAGCAAACGACCGAAATCAAGAGATTCTCAATTAGCTGTCACCTCAGAGCAAAGGTACACATCAAGGAGACTCTTCTGTCCCTTTGTAAACCAGCTGGAGGGGTCTGTATGAGGCATTTAAACACTCTGGGTGCATCTTTCATGATTTCTCAGTATAGTGTAGGTGTCATTTAGTTTTATTAGATCTCTTCTGAACCAAAGAGATTTC
The DNA here is from genome assembly GCF_001715985.3 of Manacus vitellinus. Classification (NCBI taxonomy): domain Eukaryota; kingdom Metazoa; phylum Chordata; class Aves; order Passeriformes; family Pipridae; genus Manacus; species Manacus vitellinus. The sequence continues at coordinate 14,958,203 of NW_021940535.1, read as the reverse complement.
TCTATAGAGAGCACTGTAGATACAGATACTGTAGTGCAGAGATACTCAGGCAGCTCAAGATGGTCACCTTGGCATACTGGGTCATTCTGCAAGGTATAGAATGGACCATATCCCCAGAGAAGAGGAGTGGTTTCTGTATTTATATATTTATCTGAGATAGTAAACAACCTTCTGTTGTTCAAGCAAAGAGGTGAAGAATATACAGGCAAGACATGTTGGGAAAAGTTACAATTTGTGAGCAATGAGGAGAACTTGTCAAAATAAATCTCTTCTTAGGCTATAAGTGACAAAGGAAATAGTTTTTTCCAGCATAAAATGGATTCAACCCAAAAAGTACAAACATCTTGAAGCAATCTCTTACCAGCTGAAGAGTTGGGGAGATATAATACCTAAGTCAGTTACAGGGGAGGAGAAAATCACAAATTGCGGCAATATCCAGATCTTAGAATGTCTGGAATTAAAAGACCAAAGTAAATTAAAAAATAAGTGAAATGTTTCCATAGAAAGATGAAGAGTAGAACATAAAGAGGCACTAAGAAACCTCATGCTAATCAAAACTATCTTGTACCTTTAGAGTATTTGAGACCAGAAGATCATTTTGCCTGACGTCTTTTATATCATAGACAGTTGAAATACTCCCAGTTACCTAATATTGAGGTAATACTTGCCATTTACTAAAATAAGACTTTCAGAAGTGATTTGAAGCCATCAACCAGAAAAAAAAGAAGCACTTGTTTTCTGTCTAATGTCTGCCAATGGATCAACTTCCTTGCAGTTAAATGTTTCTGCCTAATTTCTCTTTCAAATTTGTCTAGTTCTTGTCACAACTTCCTCAGGAAGATTAAGGCACTACTTGCTACCTAGTTTATCCTCCCCACAAAGATACTTATGCACTGCCAGCAGACTGTCCCTCTAGTGATCTTTTTGATATGCTAAAGAAATTGAGTTCTTTGGTGTGTATTCTGACTATGACCTCAGTTCTTTGGACGGTATAATACTGCTACTGCCTACCTTCCATCTTTGCAAAATGCCTTAAATAGTAAGGAAACACTGTCCTCCAAGATTTATTATTTCTGCTCTTATAAACAAAACCAATATTCATATGTAGATCATAACATAAATGTGGTAGTAACAATTAAATCTTTAATAGTTACTCTGGATATAAAAAGATATAGTCCTGATTCTCATTTACATTATTATTATTAAGCAAAGTGACTATAGGGTATATGTAAAACAAACCCACATTTTTCCACTGACTGGTAATTACATGGTACTGAATATTTCTAGGTAATAATTATGTAATCATCATGTTATTCTGTATATATAAATTTTTATTAAATTTTATCTTGACACAGTATCAATCCATATAATAAACATGGTTTATGTTTATGCTTTAGGGTTTTTTTTAATAATTTTCTTTTCCTCTTCTCTTCTCTTCTCTTCTCTTCTCTTCTCTTCTCTTCTCTTCTCTTCTCTTCTCTTCTCTTCTCTTCTCTTCTCTTCTCTTCTCTTCTCTTCTCTTCTCTTCTCTTCTCTTCTCTTCTCTTCTCTTCTCTTCTCTTCTCTTCTCTTCTCTTCTCTTCTCTTCTCTTCTCTTCTCTTCTCTTCTCTTCTCTTCTCTTCTCTTCTCTTCTCTTCTCTTCTCTTCTCTTCTCTTCTCTTCTCTTCTCTTCCTCTTCTCTTCTCTTCTCTTCTCTTCTCTTCTCTTCTCTTCTCTTCTCTTCTCTTCTCTTCTCTTCTCTTCTCTTCTCTTCTCTTCTCTTCTCTTCTCTTCTCTTCTCTTCTCTTCTCTTCTCTTCTCTTCTCTTAAATATTCCCTATTACTTATAACAAAACATAATGCCTGCTTTGGTGCTATGGTCTGTAGAGAGAGTAATATAAAGTTTTTAAATTAAAATAAATATTCAGCAGCAAGATGTGAACATCAAATTACTTGGTACTGATACTTGTTTAAGCATACCCTGTTTTTGTTTGGGATTGGGTTTTGGTTGTTGTTTTTTTGTTGGGTTTTTTTGTTTGGTTGGTTGGTTGGTTTTTTGTTTGTTTGGTTTGGTTTTTGGTTTTTTGTTGTTCTACTAATCCTATTGACATATCTTTAATTTAAAAACTCTGACTAGAAAAAAAAATCATAAAAACACTGTACAGATTTTTAAAAATTTACTTCCTTTCAAATAGAATAGAATATAGACAGTCTCATTACTTATGCTGTATTTGGGAACTTTAAAACTTAGTTTCCAGAACTGGGAGATATATAGACACAGGTAAAAATAAATTCTCATGGCTTTACTAGTTTATTTGGGTTTAGATCATTACCTGTGGCTTTAAAAAATCATAAAAGTCTATGGCTTTGATAATTTTTCTCCTACAGTGCATTTCCTGGTTCAAAGTAATGCTCAGATGCATTATAGTTATCCCTCAATTGCATTTAAACATGCATTATTGTCTTAGATCCTCTTATGATCAGCACCAAAAACATACTGTTGAAAGGAATTTGAAAATACACTTCACAAATTATCTAATCAGAAGGAAATTTCTAATATCATGTGAAGCTGATGTACTTCTCTTTCCAGCAGGAGTGTTGAATACCTGTATCTTTCAATAGAAGTGTTTGAAGCATCCAAGATATTTATCTTTTATCCAGAATATTATATTTGGTCATATTTTTGTTCTATCAATTATGAAAAAAGCCCTAATATTAAAAAAATGTATTTTAGAGTGCTCTTCTCCCAGGTTTACCTGGACTCCAATGACATTGTTTTATAGAAAACCTGTCCCCTAGAGGCTTTTAACATGTAACAATTCCATTAGTGATATTTTTATTAAATAATAGTCTCAAGCAACATTTTGAAACATGTCTATCTCAGATGAGAAGAATAATTCCAAACATGTTCTACAGCAGAGGAGTGCCACAGCTTTTTGAAGAAAAAGTAGATGGAATTTATTAGTGGGGACCTGAGAAAAGTATATTTTTATTGGGCCTCTGCCTAGATATGGCTAATCTTTATGGATAAAACGAGAGAAAGTGTAATATCTGAATCGATGTGTGCAGACAGGTTCAACTCACGTGTAGGTGCCTGCCATAGACATTGCCACCTAAGTGGTTCATGTTGATCAGAATTTTAACTAAACTAAAACGAGGGTCTTGTTATAGCAAGTATCATACAACTTTAGTAATATATGTACTTGCGCTATGCCTCTGATTCTTCCCAGTCAGTCAGTGGGCTAATCATCTTGAAGAACACAATTTGAATGGGTTATTTCTAAAAAAGGAGTATTGTGGGCAAGTGTAAATTATAATTTGTACTTCAGTGGCCCTGTGATAGATGCCATCCTGATTAGTGAGTGGCTATCTGACCAACCGTGGCACGGCCGGGAGGGAAGTCTATCCCCACAGGCTCATACTGCAGGAAGCACGCGAGGACTCAGGTGGGGCGGATGAGGGATGGATGCAGTTGTTACTCAGCAACACGTCTGAAGGGAACATGTATAGAGGGCTTTGTCTATTGTGCTGCCTTTTCAAACCGAGTCGATAATGCCAGTGTCGGTTTCAAGCGAAGCGTGTGCCAGATTACAGATAGCTGGCAATGGCATTTGAGAACCGCTAATTGTGAAACTTGAGAAGAAAATGTGCACATTCTTTTTCAGAGTGCTATTCGAATGATGGCCTTTTTATCCCAGAGCACTGTGGGTTTCACTTTTATTCTCTTCCCTCATAAAATGCATGAAGTGCACTGAGTCTCTTTCACTTGGCAGCTTATATATTGCATTCTTTGCAAGGACTGCTTTGGCTTGTTAAAATGTACCCCATGTATTAAAATGAAATTGTCACTGCTGTGTGGTGCAACATAACATGGTTTGACACCAAGTGCCTGCAGCTACAGAAAACAGACTTTTATTGCATTTATTCTTTCAGAGACAAGAGTCTCTAAAGGTTCGGTGCAGACATTCACTTAGTTAAATCTGAATGAAGCCAAAGTGAACAGTCTAAGTCGCTGTCTTTGTGCTTGTAGAAATAGCTCAGCCCACATGATATGCAGTGATACAACATGGAAGGGGCAATTTTTAATTACTTCACTTGAAACAAAAGGATGAAAGACTTTGACTTCCTCAAAGACTTAAAACAGGCAAGCAGGATCCTTAAATTAGTTTTTTTCAGTGGTATGGGGTGGTCCTTCGAACTCTGGCAAAATTGTATCCTGGGAGACAAACTGCTGCTGCTGTATGTGAGCCGCTCTTTCCAAAAACCAAATGCCATGAAGCATGGTGGATAAATTCATTTAAACAAGATATAGACTGGTGAGAAGTAAGCAATATATGTGTCAGTGGAGTTATTTTATGGAGAGCACCTGGAGGTAACCACTGGTGTATTGAAGGAGCGCTGGACATAACACTATTTTTCTAAGAAATTATTAGCTTTACATTTCTCTCTTTCCTCTTTTCAGAGTTTCTGTACCCGCTCTGTAGCAAAGTCAACCGTTCTCTGAACTAGTATGCAGTTAATTTACAAGACCTGAAAGAATGGTAATTTCCCAGATGTGGTATAACCATGATTTGGGATTTGACTAGTAGCTTTGTATTCCTTATATTTCTTAAAAAATATGCATACCAATTTACTCTTAATGCTTTAATGTCTCAATACTGAAAGTTATCCTGAGGTCATATGAGATGAAGGGTAAGACATTTTCCCTGCCAGCATTACATGTAAATTATTATCTTCACCCAGTATTTGGCTTCATGTTGTAATGGACATATATGCATTGCCTTTGGTTTTGCTATACAGTCTGTCTTTGCAGGTTGTTTTTTAACATTGTAATCCTCAATAATTGTTGTTTCATCCTCTGTGTTCTTCTCCAAATTCTGTAATTCATTTCTTTTGTTTGAAGTTATTTTGAGTATACGAGGAGTCTACAAACACATCTTTTGCCTTTCCAAGCAGCACCTGAGAGCATAAAGACTCTCCTTGTTCAGGGTGATTCCCCAGAGGGAAGAGGGGACTGTTCATTGACACTGTTGCAGCTCACACACAGCCGGGAGTGCAGCTGCAGACTGTGAGGGTGGCAGGTCCTCCTCCCAAGTCACACTGTATCATAATGAGCTCAACTCGTTTCTCCACAGAAATCAGCAAGAGCAGCTTTGAAGATTTCTCTCAGCATCTGTGCTTGTCCTTTTTTTCTCCTTTTGCTTTTTGTTTTTGCTGACTGAGTACTTTCATAATATTCTAGTAACACATATAGGCTCTACCCATATTCCACTCTCTTCTCTTTTCCAGAATGGAGTCTACAGAAAAATGTGAAGTAGTAATTCAACATTTTAATGGCAAATATCTGAAAACCCCACCTGGTCTACCAGGTAAGTCTAGCCATCATTGTGAAATTTAAAATTCACTGAAGAGTTCAGAATACAGAAATACTGAAATTTGTGTTGAGAGTGTCTTAAATTACTGCCCCTGCTAAAAGGACATATAACTTCTCTGGTTGAAGCCTATCATTTATGACCTGTAGCATTTTCTTTCTTGCCCAAGTTTGTATGCTTCAAGAATTTGTGCCTGACAGCAGTAAATTTAAGAACATATAACATTAATGTTGTTGTTTAAATGTTTTTAAATGTTGTTGGGTTTTTTTCCCCAATTAGAGAGGCTACATAATGCTGGTGCTTTTCTAACAAACTAGTAATATACTTAGATGAGCAACTATGTTATAGGTTATAAAATAGCCAGGATTTCAGGTTGTAGTAACTTTATATTCTTTACACTTACTGGTTAGTGTTGCTAAATATACTTTTTTATACCATTTGTACTTGCCATAACTTACTGAAATCTTAATGTTTTCTCATAATACCCATAGAATACTCTCATTGGTGTATTCTTTCATTGCCACATTGAAAGTCAAGTTTCAGCCATTTTTTTGTTTTTCAAATATTCAGCTGTCATCTGTGTGTCCCTCAGCTGTGCAAAGTTTAGCGATCAGTTGCCTGATACTTAGTGCTTGACAAGACCTCCTCAAGGCCACAGATCTGCAAAGATATCTCATTTGGATTGTCTGAAGAGCTGCATCCAATGTGCAGGAAATAATTGCAAGAATTGTGTCCTAAGTTATTATCTCTTTCTCCCTCCCCCTCCCCAAACTTTCATTAAAATATTTCCTTTTTTGGTTACTTTCATTAAATTCCTCCTTATTCATTGCCTAGTTCTTTGTACAGAAGATGCACTAAATACTCTAATTAAAAAAGAGCCATCTGCACAGCTACTGTGTACATTAATTGAGTGCTGCAATGCACATATAACCTTAGTCATATCACCTTCATGAAAGAATATAAAGCTTTTAGTACATGCTGCAGGACTCCATTTTATGATTTTTTTTTTGAAAGTAGTCACTGACAATTTTTCTCAGCACCATCTAATGAATTACACCATCAGCTTTGTGAAGGGCAACAGAATTGGGCTGCATAGAACAATGGGCAAAGCAACATAGGCAGAGAACTTAGCATGCTATTCTGTATGCATACATTGAGTCCCAGTAGTAATCTGTTTAATATCATAGCAACACCCAATGGAAAGAGTGTGAATAGCAAGGAATTAGTAAGTCCAGCTTTGTCATGATAACCCTTTATGGTCACATTCCCAATTGTCTCAGAGAGACATCATTAGATCCAGAAATAAAGTAGATGTTCTTACAGAGCCTGCTTGAGACAAAAAAGGCTACATGGTAAAGAATGAAAGCTAGAAATTGAAAATAAATTTTCTTTTTTCCTTCTTTTTTAATTTTTTAATTAATCAGGAATATACTGGGTATTCAACATGAACAGTGTGGAATATCAATATAGGAGTCTTGATAAGATAGCATGATTACTTCTGTTCCAAGAGATACACTGAAATTAGATTTTAATGGCTATAATTTTTGATGCTTTCTTGAAGGACATTAATCAGCTCTTAGTTTCTTGAAGAAGGTGTCCATGTGGAAAGATTATCTACAAAGTTTCTCTTGTGATTATTTTTATCAGGTGGCATTTAGTTGCAAGGATTATTTGGGAAGTTACAATTTTAAGAGTTTTTATTTACCTGAGTACTGTTCAGACTCAGGTATAGCCTAAAGCATCTTGTGACAAAGTCACTGAACCAGTAACTGAACTCACTCAACTATGCACTAGGTAAGATCCTATTTTGTACTTAAGTTTTGGGAGACAGATTTTGTAGCTCCAAACACAGAGCATTAGAAATTGTCATAGGGTATTTAATCCACATAAAATAGACTATTTGTGCCTCATTATTAGAGTAGGGCACTCTTTAAAACCATAATTATAAGATTTGTTGTATTCAACACTTGCAGTTGAGGTGATTCAAAGGATCATATTAATTTACCTTTGATCCAGTGCAAAAGAATACTCACTCTTAGTTTCTTCTTCTTGACATAGATTCCTGTTAAGGCTTGTACTCGGTTTATACATCTGTGCTATGAACCTGTATTTAATACTCAGCAAAGATAGGAGTGTCTCGCTTTATTCCCCTCTTGGCAGTTGCTTATCTTCCTGCATGGAAGAGGAAGGAAAATCAAGTCTCCTAGTGTACTTGGAAAATCACAATCAGAGTCTGAAAATGATACTCCCATCATCTCAGTAATTGGCATAAAAAGAGAATCATCTCTAGTTATTGCTGTGACCTCTTTATGGATAGCAGTTAAAAATGAGGAGCTGGAGAACATTAGCAGAAGTATGTCACACTATCTGTTACTAACCTCTGCTTCTCAGAGACCTACTCTTGCTGAGAGAGGAAATGAATCAATCCTTTTAGGGTTAAATTACATTGATTTTGGATTTTCAACTGGATTTCTTTCAGGTGTAGCAGTGAACTGGGAGGGATTTGCATTTTTGTCCACATCTCTCATCCAAGCTGTAGTGTTCTGGTTCAGGTTTGCCAGCTAATAGAAGGTTACTTGAGGCCCATCAAGAAGGAAATCAGCCTGCTGCAGGCCATTTTGTACTGGCCTGAGGCAGTGGGATTGTGAATCAGACAAATCGTTTTGGCAGCTCACTTCCATCTGTGCTGTGTTCCCCAATTGGATTCCCCGAGTTGTGATCCTGGTGTTATGTCACCCATACATCTTGTGGGATGTATGTTTGTAAGATTACCATGTTTACAGGATAAAATGCTCATGTGTTCCAGGGACAGTTTTGCCTGATTACCAAGTCATGATGGAAGAAGGACTGGAGTAGATAGCTTTCACATGATGCTGAACAACCTGTCAGAAAGATTGGACACTATGGCTTTGACTTTCTTGGCAGAATAAATTGTGGACCATGACTTAGTTATATCTGCCCAAACATTAATTTTGGATACAGAACTCTTTTTCAACTGTTGGGTTTTTCTCTTGGCAAATGAGATGTAAATTTAGTTGGATATGTATTTTTTTTACAACATTTTTTTTGTGTTGTTGGAAGTAAGAAAGAAGTTACAAGAGAGTAACTGTTGTGTATCTGGATTTTTGAGTCCAAGTACATCTAAGCTGATCCAGCCCAACAGTACAGCAGGAAAGCAGTGTTGCATCTTCAAGAAAAGGAGGGTACACAGGACACTCTGGAGACTCTGTATTCTGCATGTTCCCAAGGCAAAAATACATTTATCCCTGTTTGATTTTCTAACTTCAGTTACTGCCTGTTGTCTCTTAAAAATCACAGAACTGAGCACTTGCAGCTCCAAATCACTCTGCTTCAACTCAGTGATAATGTACGGGTTATTTTCTGACTCTTGAAATATTTTGCTCATCAGTTGTATAATTCCTAGATAAATTGAGCAGTATTGTGTCTGTGTTAGTGAATTATTCTCATTAAGGATCCTTCTCCATCTGACTCCTTGGCTTCATTCCATTCCAAAAGGATTGTTCCACTGTCCTGCTTGCTCAACTAATAAGCATTTCATGATGTTCAGTCTTAGATGTACAGTACAAAGTAATTGGTTGGCCCATAAATAATTAGTTAATATCTTTGCATTTCTTTCAGACTGAGAAAGTACAGTTGTCTCCAGAAATCTGCAAAATCTCAGTGCCTGGCAGATTCCATGTGAACTTCATAAATATTCTGTGTAGCTTTGAGTGATTATTATTTTAGTGGGTTTTATTTGTGAGGTTTTTTTGTTTTCCCTTTACTAGCACTGCTTTTCTGAGATAAATAGACCAAGGCCTGCTGGGTATATTTTCTCCCTATAGAGAGTGCAGCCTTATGTGAAACTTATTGCATAGGCCCCACATTGCCACTCTGTAAGAGAAGTCAGCAAATTAATGCATCAGACTATGGCACTGTACGTCTCCATCAAGATGTGAAGAGCACTACTAATGATGAAGGTAGCTTGCTCTCTCTTTCAGTGCTGCATCTATTTTCATTGGTGAATATGAAAATCCTGCTAATCTATGACATCTTGCAATCACTGAATTCAAGTAAAAATTCCTAGCTTGTCTGTCAGTAACAAATTGATTTCTCTTTGGATGGGCAAGCTTAGGGTATGATATTTACACAGAGCTTTTGTTCGTCTCCCAGTATCCTTGGGTGTCTTTAGATAACTTCATTTTCTCTTTCTGAATTAGTGCAAAGATTTAACAAGTTCTTACTTTTCTCTCTGGAATTTCATGGGAACATGCCTCAACTGCGGTAATTATCCTCTGCTGATGCATCCATTATGCTCCCTCACAGCATTTTCTAGTCATTATAGTACTTCCTAAATTTCATTTGCTTTGTAAATACTTTGGGTTTTCAGAAGACATTAGGCCAGTTCCTATTTCAGGGAAAATTTAAAACAATTGAGACACATGAATGCTACAATACATGGTCAAGAATATTCTTCTGTAGGGGCTTTTGTTGCTAATTCTAATGCCAGATTAAAAAAATATCTGATAAAAAGGAAGAAGAGGGAAGTGCTATCCTTGTGTAGGTTAAGAAACCCACAAGTAACAAGTGATAGTGGCATTTTGATACTGACTTTTACTAGAGCAAAAACTCTTAAAGGGAAAGAAATTATCTACAACAATACGGATGTATTTGCAAATACCTCATATCTTGCTTTAATCATTAATGGTCATGCTTTATTTTTTTTTCTTGAAAGGGTCCTAAGCACTGCATTTTTATGGACTCATTTCACCAGAATGAATGGATATTTTCTGCCTCTCTACTTAGTTTAAATATTTCTCTTAGGTTATCTCTTAGATTCTTCTACCACAGAGACTAAATTCAAATAATTAATCTTTGCTTCAGAGAAGTAGAATTTGGAATACACTATTTAGAGCAGCATGTTTTCTAGGAGATTGTGGCTAAAATGGTCATGAGAAAACAGTATTCCATTTGAGGGTTAACTATGAACTGGGTATTAACAACGTCTTCCACTGTTTTTCTCTTAGTGGATGAGCTAATAATTAGTGAGGCTGTAAATTGTGGTTTTTTTAGTGAATGAACTTGAAATGTTTTGTCTGATAACTTTTTTGCCCCTGTTTCTTGGTGTTCATCTTTTTATTTAATTATCTGTTCATATATATGCATAAAACTGAGAAAAGTCTTCTAAATCTATATTCTTGGGGCACTACCTGGCTGTCTGTACATATATGTATGTTTTTGCTGTTTTAAACAGCAACCAAAACTCTAAACTTACAAACTCTAGGTATGGGTTTGTAGTTACCTTTAAACATTCGTTGAATGCTACAGAGAACCTAGAATAAAGAGTATTCTGCTAGGTTTGGTACTGGTAATACTCAGTGAAGCTAGTTTTAGAAGGGGGTTGTCTATTACATATTGTTATCCTCAAAAATTGTCTTTATTCAAACACCCCCAATTCTCTTGCTTGTATTCTCAGTTCCTTTCATGTATATGATGTTAGTTATCTGAATCTCTTATATTGTCTACCTTCTAAGAATTCAGGTTTGTTTTTTCATTGTTATCTGCTGACTGCACTATATAAATTCTTCCCTCCTGTATCAGAAAATATGATCCATGTAAAGACTTTTTTAAAAAAACCCTGTTTAACAGATTTTCTATTTATTTGTTCTGTTTCCAATTACTGGCTGACATTTTTTATGGAATTGCTGTTATCTTTCACATTCTGTGCTCCATTGATGCACATGCTCAGCTCATTGTTAGGAGAAATTTCTTTCACATCGCAAACCCTCTGAACATTTTTTTAATGTCTGTTGGTTCCCAGTCTTCATCTTTGACAGACAGTTAAAATCTTTAACTCCTTCTGTCACTGTCCTGCTTGAGTCCTTGTGATGACCATGAGGCCAGTGTAACTGTTCGGTGCGGAATGGGCTCTGTGGACCTATTGCCTGGGTTGTGTTGGATGTTAAGAGGTGCCTCAGTGCTATATACAGCTCTCAGAAGACAGTGTCCCTAGGGAAATAAGTTTTCGTTTTTCAGACATCACATAACAGTTAAGATCACACAGACTTCGTAGAAGACGGTCATAAAGATGGACTTTCTAATCAAGAAACTACAGAATGGGTACTGAATTAGTGGAAAATATGAAACCTTTTTCTTAGAAAACAGTTCCCTGGTTACATCTCTGAGGCTTTGGTTTGTGGCTCGTGCAGGCTTTCTGTGATGTGGCCAACCTCATTGCTGCTCCATGTTCTGTTCTCCCTTTTAGAGCCCGGCTGTCACACACTACCAGCTCAGGCTCCTGGCTTTGCCCTCCTTACGGTACTTGGCCAAATGTCCTTTGTAGTTAATCCAGCCTGTACTGACTCTGCAGCAATAGATTTCCAATAGGTTGTGACTTTGACTGAAATCAAGTATTTCTTAGACTTGCAAAGTTTCTCTCCTTTAAAACATAGACTTCAAAAGTCTAATGATATTTGGTTTTCTTCATGGCATTCTTGAGAATTTCAAATGTTAAGTGTGTCATTTTGTATCACTGGACAAGACTGGTTTCTCTGTCTTTAGCTCTTTTTTTTTTTTTTTCATCAGAACTACGTTTATGTAACCTTCAGTTGTCCTTCCTGTGCTGACATTTGCGTAGATGCTTGTGGTTTCATAGCCCACATTTCCATGTCATGCTGCAAAGATCCATTCCAAATTTCCTAGATTTCTTGGATCTTGAAGATTGTGTATGATTTATATTGTTTGAAGGCAAGGGATATTTTTCTACCAAAAAAAAATAAAATTCCTATCTACTCAAGATTTTATCACATTTTCATTTAGTTCAAAAAAGACTCCCTTTGGTTAGGAGGATACAGAATTAGATGTTTACCCAATAAACCCCAATAGCTGGTATGTGCTTATTTCTTAGAGGAACGCAAGTTGAGCTAATTTGTGTTTCAGACATTATGTGTACCAGTGCTAAATCATGTAGTTTGAGCTCATGAGGGAAGTTGTGTGAGAGAAGACAGAGTGTTGACGTGTTCTAAAACCTACTTTTCCAGAAATATATAAACTTGTTGATGATGGGGGCAGTCTCAAAGATCTGATATGTTACTTATTTATGTTGTGTTTCATTTGAGCTTGTACTGGTCTGTAGGTTCTTTGGAAAAGAATCATATCTTTTTGTATTTTAAAAAAACATAGGATAGAATCCTGAGCTTTGTAATCTGGCTGTATAATTAAGGAGGAAGTCTTTCACAGGGTTGGGGTTTTTTTATTACTTTGTAACTAGAAGTAATAAAAAATGCATAAGATCAGTTTGTGATATCACAGAAATTCAGGTCATGGCGTATAAAGTAGCAGTACTGCAGTTTGGATTAAGATCTTTCACTTGGTTTATAAGAATGAAAGTTAGAGAACAATATGGCATATAAATGAGAAAAGATTATTCCTTGTTTCTTCCTGTCACAGTATCACCTGTCATATCTTTCCGAAGATTTCCAGAAGTTTGCAGCATAAACAGAGAACTGCATTCCTTTCTCATTCACAGTATCTACTGGCAATGAACTGTGCCGCAGTTTATCGAAATTAATTTTAATATATACCTTCTTTCTTTTAACTCAAAATGCATTTTTTGCTGTTAAGAGTAAATCCTCCAATTCAGAAAATCTATTCCGTTCATGTGTAATGGCAGATATATTTGCTTACGAACAAAAAAGTCTCTTCTATATGTTACTGCTGTATAACCAGCACAGCTGAGAGCGTGTGTACTGAATTCTGTCTTGCCTCATACATCAGCAGGAAAAGTGTCAACAAGTTTCTGGTCCAGGGACAGTGCTGTTCCTTGGATGCACTTGTAAAATCCAAGACAAGACAGACGAGTTGCACAGGTGTTATGGCAGGCAAAATTTATGAGCCAGAAAGACTCACAGCTTGAATTTCAGATTGTTTAGGTCTAAAGGGCTGGCAATTTAAAACAAAGCAAAACAAGCAAATAAAAATATGCAAATCAGAGCATGAAACAATGTGGAACATTGTAAAGTCGTTTATACATGATTCAAATTTCAGGGAGGAATTCTGCTTTTTCATCAGCTGTGGCCAGCAGAGGCACAACTCCTCCTGTTTCTTCCTCTCCTGCGTTACTTTATTGGTCCCTTCAGGACACTTTAAATGATGGAGTACATCTGCTTTGCAGACCGTACTGCTGCAGTATAGTGTTGTCACACCTGAGCCAACTAGTTTAAAACTCATTTAAAAAGGCAACTTGAGGAAGGCTGAGCACAGACTAACTGCTCGGGCTTGTAGTGTGTTATGCTCAATAATAATAATATCCAGCAAGTGTTTTACATGATTTTTTTTTTAGCTGAGGAAAATTATTTCCCTTTCAGACCTTTCATAGAAAAATTCTTCCTTTCTCCTCACTGCCTCTCTCACACTTTTCCACTTGATTTCACATTAAACGCCTTTAAATTCGAAGCATAGTGAAGTTTATGTCAGAAGTATCAGTCTGAACGTTAGCCCTGTAAATTCCAACTAGCCTGAACTAAAATGTTTTATTGAAGCTTAACAATGTACAAATACATATTTTTTGACACACTCCTTTGGACATCCATATTTCAGCCAGAAGTGGAAGCCTCTGGGATAGACCTTTGCAGATGTCCCAATAATTGGTTTTTGTCCCCAGTTGATTTTTCACGTGTTTTGGAACACCACTGAAAATCAATAAACATCCAGGCAATGTCCCTTCAAGCACACTTGGGTGACCATAAGCCTCATGGAGGATCTCAGGTAGGTTTGCCCCATCGGGGCTGGAACAGTAAAATACGTTTTTACTGGCAGAACTTGTAAAGAATTTGGTGGCTTGAAAGAGAGGATATGTATCCCAACTTCTGAGTAATTTTGTGAACAGAAGCCAGTCTGCAGGTGCTTGGTGCGTCCTTAAGTGTTTTGGGAAAAATTTGGTGCTGATGCCTTTAGGAATGACTGTGTAGTGAGAAAGGGAGCGCCACAAGAGAGGGAAGGCACACATAATGGGAAAAATGTACTCAGGGTCTCTCCTCCCTTTCTAGTCTTGCCTTTCTGCCACCCTCCCTCTCTCCCTGTCCCTACCACCAGAGGAGTATTGAGCACTGAGGACTCTCCTACAGACCTTCCCCCCACCCCCCCAGCATGAAGTGGCATGAAGTGTCTGAAGTAGCGTGTGAAGATCTTTCCCTTTGTGATTCATCCAGACAAAGTAAGATGAGTGGTATCACAACAGCAGTTTCCATATGTTTTGAATACCAGAAGCCTCTTGCATAATTGAAGCCTCTCTCTTCCCTTTCCATATGTTTTGAATACCGGGAGGCTCTTGTGTACTTGAAGTCTCTATCTCCCCCTTCTCCTCCTCGAATGGTACTGCAAAACAGAGAAAAGCAATTCAGCCTGAAAGCACTGGGAAAGCAGGAGGCTGACATTCTATTTGATTTTGGCTTTGTTTGTCACAATAACAATGTCATTATGCTGGTCAGCAGTCCTTAGCAGCTGTAAAAGCCCCATTTCTTAGCCATTTCTCTTATCCTTTCTTGTTTGAATGGCAGCATTTGATCACAAGATCATAGAAAGGTCTTTCCCGGGTTCAATTACAGGAACTTGAAAGAGGAGCAAAGCAGCCTGCATTTTCCTGGGACTGCCTCACTCTCTATGATGTGCCTGCAATTTACCTTCTACGGTGTAAGAGACATCAAGAGGGGGGGGAAAGGCATGGATATCTGATTTTACATTTGTCCTTTTTGTTAAAGCTCATTAAAACAGCATTTTATAAAATGTAGCTTTTCCCCTACCACCCAGTCTATAATTCTCAAGTATATACTGTTTTCAGAATTGCTGCTGTTCAGCAAAGAAAAAGAAACCAAAATATGAGATAGAAAAGGGGAAAGGAGTAATTTAACTTTTAGATTGCAGAGGGATGGCATGAGAAAATACTTTTCAAAGGCCAAGTTTGACAAGTCTTACTTCACATAAGACTTTTATATTTCAAAAAATTCGAATATTAACCACAAAAAAATCCCCAAAAAACAACTAACAAAACATATCCCAGTTATCATGGGTGGCTCTTCAGGCATAGTATTGTGTTACTGAATACAATTAGCATCTTTCTCACTTAGGTTACTGATTACACGGTGAATTCACTGATTCTGAGCCTTTTTGTCCTCTGGCTTTTTCCTTCCCTTTTCCTCTTCATTTTCTTTCTTCCTTTCCCCCTTCATTTCCCCTCTTTGCTTCTTCACCTCTTCCCTCCATAACTTTGTGATCATATGTGAAGTTTTGTAGTTCAGAGATAGCACTACAAAAATTTGAAATATGTGTGCAAATTAAGAAAATACGACCCAGCAGCCTACTAACTGTATTCTTGTCTGGATTTCCCCCTCTCACCCACTGTAACAGCACCATGAATGAGCACCTGCCCTTCAAAGTGCTGTCCTTCTAGGAATTCTCCATCAAATGAGTTTTACATTACAATGTAATGAAAGCCTCAGCATTTGGGATTTTCAAAAGAAGGCTGGTAGCATAGCAGTAAACATATTGTGAGAGTCTGTATTGCACTGATATAGGAGTTGATGTCATTGGTTATTTTCATTTTTAATTTATCTGATTTCAGACTAGTCCCAAGGGTGGCTCTAATAGAAACCAGGCAAAAGTGAGCTGAATTCTTTAAAAGCAGAGAATATTCTTCTTGAATGTGAGCAGCAGCACCAAGAAACTTACCTTAGCCTTAGGAGGCTGTAATTTCAACAAGCATGGTGTGTGGTGGATACGAGGTTAGGCTGAGCAGTTCATTTTCCATGTGAGTTATCTTTATTTCAGCATATTGCATATAATGTAAGAAGGAATAGTCATTAAAAATCTTAAATGCAATTTTTTGTGATTGAGATGTTGGTAGGCGGTTTTTCATTTATATAAGTATATGTTTTGCCTGCCTGTAATTTCAACCAAATATAGTCCTTTCATGCATCTCATGACGTGGCTTACTGATTTTAGCCTTGTATACTAGAAGTGTCCTGCAAAGTGGAATTTGATTTTGGTGCTAAGAAAATAAAAGATGTAGATGGGACAGTAATAGTTCAAGATGGAAGGTATTGAAGATACAAGAGTTGGAGTGTCTCTGAAATTTAATTTTAAAGCTTTTTTTTTTCCCCCAAGACATTGCTTGTTTGCTGGCTTTGAAAAAGTAAAAAATGTTCAGCACCCCTACAAATATACATAAGGAGAGGTCTGTCTCAAGATTCTGCTGTACAGATCATTTGGTATGATCATTGATTCCAAAAGCTTTTTCTGGATGCCAGAGTAGTGACATAAAGGAGGCTTATTCTGTAAGTGGCTTCCATACTACTCCTACAGTATCTGTTCCTTATTTAACATTTTTGGCATTTTTGAAGTAGTTTGAGTGAAAAGTAAGTTAGTCCCATTAATTTGCATGGATACTTAAGTATTGAAGTCTTTTAGGCTTAATTTGCACTATTGACCATTAATCAACATTAATATAATCAAGTGTATGAAAATTAATAGATGAAACCAGACTGTCAGACCTGGGAAATAAAGCTGTTCCTTTATCCAGCAACAACAACTTGGAAACTGAAAGTTTCTATTTGTCCCACAAGAAAGATCAACTCAGGATCAGGAAAAAGATCCACCCTTCCTTTAAGGCGAGAGTTTCAAAAAGATGCTAATTATATTGATTTTGATAGTGGTTTTTGTTCAACAGATGTTCTTCTCCTAGGAAATACATGAGGACCACCAACATACTTCAAACAGACCTCCAAAAAAGAGCAGTCACCACATAATGGTTTTCAGTCACCACTGACAGGTCTGAATCAATGGCTAATTTGCTATCTAATTACCATTTCTCATGCATCAGATCCTGTACCTAACAGTGAACATGAAAACCTTTCTGCCTGATTGCTGCACATTGTCTAATAACAAACACAAATTTAATTCTATTTATTTTCATGTTTCTAACCCTCTGCAGGGGAAAAGTAATACAGACAGAGACTACAGGTAACTGCTGTGCAAGACCGAGGTTGTAATTAGGCCTTTTTCCAGGAACACAACCATTCCCAAGCAGTCCAGTCTCGATCTGAAACCTGTAATAGTGCCCTAAGGAGGTATCATGAAAGGCTTTAACCAGCACAAGTACACTTAATAAAATGAAATGTGGCTGTCAGAACTTACAAACACTAGTTAAGAAATCAGAGTAACTCAGTTATCTAACCCAGCTGATGGATTACGGATAGGGGTCTATCAACGATCTATGTACACCATCTAAGAGGGATGTGGCAGGGAAAGGTCAGTCAGGGGAAGAGACAATGCCAAGTTCGTTAGGATGTCAGTCCTTCTACTGGACCTATGAGCCGAGAGCCCTTCGTTAGGTGCCACAGGGCAAACTCCACAGAGCATGCTTTCTGTGAGGGAGCTGCAGCTGTTAGAAATACCGTATGTTTGGTCTTTGTTTTAATCCTCATTTTGTTACTTTATTAGTGTTTCTTAAACTGCTACTTTCTTGGTAAGAACCAGCTTAACCTGCACAAGCAGCTACTTGGAGAAGAGCTAACTGCAGCTCACTTTCCTTGCCGCTGAGCACTTTAGAGGGAGCATCTTGGTTAATAACATGGTTGTCCATCACTCCTTGTTTTTCCCAGCAGGCTTAGCGCAGTGTGTCTTCCCTGCAGCTAGCATTGCCTTGCTGTCACCATCTCTTTTATGCCAACATTTCAAAAATTTCCTCCATGGATTTTGAGCAGTCTCAGCTGTACTGAACTTCTTGTAAATACAATCCTGCATCTACATGTCCTGTGCCCGCAGCACTAGATGAGACACCGTCTGCATCTTGTCACTTACCCGCTCCTGAAGGAAGGGTTTTGCTGGATGATGACACAGCACAGATTCCTCCACTCCTTGTAGGCCGGCTGGGTGCCAATGACTTTGACCCAGAGCCTGTCTGTTGCTGTACTTTTCTCAATGCAGAGTCAAAATTGCTTAATGTTTTAGCCTGTGACAGATTAGACAGGAGGAACCTCGTGTTGTCCGATAACCTCCTTTGATAACAATTTAGTAGCTTTGGAGCTAAATCCATATGACAGCTACTCATTTTGCTTTGCCTATTTTGCTTAGGCTTTTTGAGCTCTGTCACATCTGAAATATGTTGACTTGAATGTACCTTTCACTGTTGGTTTTTGTAGATGAAGATACAAACAAAAACTGGGAACATTTGAGTTGTGGTCCCACCTGTCATACCAGAATTGTTGACAATCTCATTTTCCGTCAAAGCTGATTCTCATAGGACTTTGCGTATGTGTACAAATATATGTTTTGTTGGTTTTTTTCCCCCTGAAATCATATTGATAACCTTGATTGAGGAAGGTTTCTTTAGCACATACTTAAATAATCCTTACTTAAATTTTGAAAACATGCGTGATTGTTTTTTTTACCCAAACAGCAGTGGTCTCCCAAGTCTGAAACTTCTACACAAAGAGTAAAAGAGAAACTGGGTGAAAGAACAAAGTTCATTTTCTAACATCTGCCAAGGTTTTGAAGAATGATTTGTATCTTTTTCGTAAAGTCAAATGAAAGTTAATAATTTTGGATAGATCAAAATCAGTTTACCTGAGTTGGTTGAGCAAGCTAAGAACTCCTCCGAATCACCCAATTTTTAGAGGCATATTGACATCCAGTTACATTAGAAGTAGTTCTGTTCTTTTTACACTTTGAAGTTTTTGAACATTTTTGTTTGTTCAATATGCATATCTATTTCCATTCCATTCAACATCCCTAATATTTGACCATATTAGAAACAAATTAACTCAGAGAATAATATAGAGAAAAATCTCTGGCCATTCTTTGGCAGGGAAGGTAAGAGCAAAGAAGGGAAGATAGCATGTAAGAAGTCTGGAGTGCTAAGAATAATTAATGCATAACTTTTTCATGCACATTATCAGTAGTGGATCTCAAAGAAATCTGGTTTTTAATCCTACATCTTAGTTCAAGCTCATTCACTCTTCTAAAAGTAAGATTGTGTTCAGTTTTATGGGTTTGATGAATTTTCTTTTGGTTTTAATGATTATAAATCTGTTTTTCTAGCTGATCAATTTTAAGGAATTAAGTTTCCTGATATTTTACCACTGTGTGCCGATTTTTGAGACCACTGCTGCCTGCATCTTCCATCTGGGTACTGCTTTAATTTGTTGGCATGTGCTTTTGTGCTGAAATACCTGTCTCTTGGAATTGAATCTCAGCTGAGCTGGCTGGAGAATTGAGCTATGAATGTTAACATTCACTTGCCTCAGTTCATTTTTATGGGCTTCTGCAATTGAACTTAGCTCTTGGAACAGGACTTGTGTTCCTTTTGAAGAGGATATCCTTTTGCTCTTGTGGCACTTGAAAGGTCTGTCCCTAATATATGCCAAAACCAAAATAACAATTCCTTAGGTATTTCCTGTTTTCTCTTGTTAAGTATTCAAAAGCATCTATCAGCTTAAAACAGTTCCTCCTCTTCCGTGCTAGCTCTTTAGAGTTGCGTCAGTCTTAAAAACAGCCTGTTCTCAGCACATTCCCTTGAATTCGACATCCTGATATATTTTTCTTTTACTATTTGGTCTTCAATTTCATCATTTTTGCTGTGTATTGAAGTTTTTTTCGCTGCTTGTTGCCTGCTTGGAAATCTCAAAGGTCTATTCCGGACAAAAAGACAGTCTTTAATATACTCAGTCTCTTCCTTTGCCAAAATTAGAAACATACTTAAGGCTTTTGTCAGATTCTGGTTTTAATTTCCTAGTTAAAGGACTTCCCCTCCTTTTTTTCCTAATACCTTTTTTTTTTTTTTAATCCTTATTTGCCTTAAAATTTGTTACTTGTTTCCATGCGCAGTGAGATGACAGTTCTGAGAATGTCTTTGGGCATATGAGCTCATGTGAAGAGGATGCTGGGGAATAGCCACTTAATGGCATCATCACTGCTTTCCCATGGCTCTTACTGCTTGGTTGAGAGGAAATATTCTAATCTACTGTATTTTTATTCTTTGTTATGCTTATTGGTTTTTTTTACAGTATAAAAATAAAAAGGGGCAAGTTTGGAATCTCTGAGCACTACATTGTCAGCAGTGCCATATTAGCAGCCCACAGGAACCATTTTCCTCCTGAGACTCTAACTACTTGTCAGAGTTCAATACTTTTTGAGCAGGTTCCCTCAGATATTTCACACGAGAAGAGTTCAGTTTTCTAATACTATATTTGTTTAAAGATATTTGACATTATGTGGGACTGTGATTTAGAAGCGCAATACAGCAATAAGCTGAAACTACAACACAAGCCTGATATCGCAATTGTTATCTACAGCAGAATCATAATAGAATCATGATTCCTAGGGCCAGTCTCTATATGCTTCTCCATCATGATGCTGAGCATTCCCAGTCACTGCAAATAAACATGTGGCTTGAAGACAGCTCAAACCTATTGCTTTTTTTCCCCTAGTTTCTTTTATTAGTTGTCAACATGTTATAGTTTAGATGGGCCTGAAATCTGTAGACACTTCCTCCATGCTAGTCTGGCTGGTTCAGGAGGACATTCACAACTTTTGGATGAACTCAAGGAACTCCATTTACACAAACAGGTGATCCACTCAGTAGTACTGTTTATCTAAAATAAAGGCCTCTTTACCTTGTGGGTGTCCATTGTATTGAGTTCTGTTCAATTTCTTTACAAGCCTGTGGTCGCCCTGTATATTCTTCTCTAAACTTCATGATCACACACCTCACCTCTGCCATTCTTCCCTTCCAAGGAGGCTGAGCTGTTGCCAGTGATTTTCTACCCCCATCTCAGACCAGCAATAGTGATCATTGACATTACACAGTGAATTTAATCCATTCAACACATGAATGACCTGCCGTTTTGGTGGTCCCACGGTAAGGATGGGAATATAGGCCTATAGGGAATTCTGATGAGCCTACTTCCCTGAGTACATCCACTGGTCAGATTATGTGACCAATACATCTGTTCTTGAACAAGCAGCAGTCACAAGTATTGAGGCCATGTTACTGAGAACACAGTACTGCTGGGCAGGGCACATCTCCAGGATGAAGGACCACCTTCATAAGGCCTCCCTAAGATCCTGCTTTATGGTGAACTTACCACCAACTGCCGCAGGAGAGGAGCCCCGAAGAAAAGATACAAGGACTTCCTGAAACAACATCTCAGCCTTGGCCATATTGATCATCATAACTGGTCTACTCTGGCCTCCAATTGGGAGACCTGGAGACACACCATCTCTAACACTGCTGATGCTTTTGAGAAAGCACACAGGATCACCCTTGAGGAGAAAAGGCAACGCAGAAAGAATCGTGCCTTGCAGAATATACCACCTGAGGAGTCTTTCTCTTGTGCCTTTTGCAACCGGACATGCCTATCTTGTGTTGGCCTTTTTAACCACCAGTGCACTTGTAACAAACGTGGGTAGAGCCCTTCCCAAATCTTCGTTTGCGAAGCCCAGCCATGATGACTTCCCCAAGTTCATTTCTGTCTCTTTGCTTCATGGGGTCGACCCCATCATCATTTACACGAGCACTGATGGTGACTCATGTGACAAAGGTGTTGTCTTGGATGTCCCTTTCCTTAATCTGTTGCCTATTCTTGTCAAGCAAAGTGTTCCAGTCCACAGCTCAGCGAAGTGCCTCTTTGGCATGCCACCCAAAGGACAGCAGCCTATGCTTGACTCGATCTTGTTTGTTTCAGGAGACATGGAGCATCAGAAGACTGCTCTGATGGTCACTAAGATGTTTGCACCTGCATGTGGCCACCAAAGCAACCTTTGATAGCATGAGTCACCTCGCTGCCTTACTTCCTGACTCCTATAGAAACACAGGGCCCTCTTGCTGGCCCACAACTCTCCAACCTCCTTGTCCTTGTAGCACCAAGGAAACTTGGCAACTGCCAGTTGTGGCCAATAGACTGTAACCTATCCAACAGGTCTGAGGTAGTAGGATTGTTTAATGTTTTAGTACCAAATTTAGGTCTTTGGAGATATTTGATGTTTCATGGAATTTTGATTTGGAAGACTCATACAGAAGTATGTGGAAATTACAACATGAACGTGACCCGACAATTGTAATACACAATACTGAATCACAATACAAACCTGATTCCAAATGCCAGTGTTTGTATGCCCCACCATCCCAAAGAGGGAGGTTTTGTCTTCATTAGAGAAGGCCCAACACACTGAATAAAATGCATCCTGGAAATGTTTAGATGACCTGCATAGTGAGGCAGTCTTACAATTTGTTTCCTAATAGTTTGCATTCTGCTACTTATTTTGTAAGAATGAATGTTGTAATTTTTTTTCCCCTATGCTAAGTCATGGGTCTCATTTTAGCCGCTACTTGTGAAGGAAAAATCATTGTATTTCATTAAAATCCAATTCTGAAATTGCTGGGGGAAGAGGAGCGTCTGCAAAATGCCAGGAGTTATTTGGAGATTCAGAGTCAAGGACTCTAGGGTAATTGTGCGTGACATTTCGGATCTGAGATCTGTCTGCTTCAGGAAGGGGGACAGCTCACTTGAAACATTTGCCAGGATCAAGGTTTTTTCTGGCTCCATCAGGAGTTTCAGGTTTAAATGGCAATTCAGTCAGATGAATCTTGTGCCATCAGCATGTGGATGCCAGCTCAACCATGCAGGGACAGGGTGGCTTTGTGTGCACTGGTGGGAGGTTGCACCAGCAGGTAAGGCTGCATGTGATTAATAGAGTATAAAATACTATATGTACTGTTGATTTTTTAGGCATTATGACTGAAGTGAGGCAAAATTAAAGCCACTAAAGTTAATTTTCAATTTTCCATGCTAAAAAAACGTGAGAGGGGAAGCAGACTGGATAAGATGTGGATAATGCAAACCATATATACATGAAGCTGTCCTAACCTTTGATATACTTGTAGATGGTTTCTGTAGAGAGCAGCAGCAGCTTTTAAGAAGCAGCAGCCAAAATGCGGAGAGCAGTGGGCATTGTGCATCCCATTTTCTGTGCCATGGTTGTGGAGCCAGGGGTGTCTGATGAAATCTCATAATGAAACATGTAAGTGCTTTGAGCAGTTGAACACAGTTCAACAAAGCAGAGCTGAACTAATGTGGACTGCCTGTTTGCCAGTAAACAGATAATTACACTCTCTTGTTTAATTGAATTTTCATGAAAGTAAAACAGATTTCAGTAACGTCCACCATAAAAATGTATTGTATTTGTTGTTCCTGTATATAGGGTATCATGATATAGGGAAGAGAGGGGGTGTCTATCAGATTTGCAGATAAGGCTTGAGGTTAAATTGTTGCAAAAATAATACAATTTCCACATACTGTGCAACGTAGACATTTTTACCCAGAAGGTTTCCCATTGCTGCTGCTGTTATCAGTAGTGATCTCTTAATAGATGGATTAGAGTTGGGAAACATTATTAGGCCACAAAAAGTTCTTTTGTTTTTGCAGAACAACCTTGCAGCTGTATCATTCATACGTGTTTAGTTTGCATTTCTTGGCTACCAGCCATTCTAAATGGTAAAGAGCATAGTACGGGACAGTGTGAGGTTTTTTGGTTTTATTTTAAAAAGAAAAATCAAAGAATCTTTCTGATTCATGTTCTTTCTCACGAGGCTATCATTTCAAAGGCTCGGCATGCAAGTTATATCATCATAACCTCCTCTGGTCTTCTTTATTTGCCTCATGAACAATTTTCTCATGGAGGAGGGGCTGGATATTCTCAAGAATATTCTTATTCTTTGAAAATAGTAAGAATTTTCTGATTCCCTGAGGTGCTGTGGGCAAGATTAATAATTCCAGTTTGTTGCTTCATTCACAGTCACTTTTCATTGGACACTACAACTTCACTCTTATTTACAATTTGGGATTTGACCTCAGCTTGGGAAATCAAAAGCTTAGTACTTGATTTTTCCTTATAGGCTGTACAGACTGCAATGAGGAATCAAGCAGGCATATGTGACTCCCTCATAGCTCTTGCCAATGAAAGCTGAAGAGCCTAGGCAGGGAATCTCTTGTCTGGTTTTCAGATGTCCTTTTTGTTTAGATACCTAAGTTTAATACCTGAAGGCAGTTTTCAAAGGTAAATGCCACTGAAAATTTCAGTGCTTAACAGAAATCTCAGAAAATCATGCTCTAGATAAGAAAAGAGACACTTTTAAGAACAGAAATATGAGATGAAGAGAATTCTCATAATTCTCTAATTCTTTCAGTTGGAAAGAAGACAATTAAATGTTAGTGAAGTTTCTATAATTATTACTGTCTCTATTTAGTATAGGTAAAAGCAGTGGTCCAGATTTTTTTTTGAGCAGTGGACAGCCTTGGTCTTCTATCAACCTTTAGAAGTTTTTGAAACTTATCATCTCACTGCCTTTTAAATTAGAAACACTGTCCTGTAAGTTTGCTGTGAAGACTTTGTTCTCTGATCTCATTAGTCCATAAGAGGTGTTATACCATGGTTTTAAAAACACACTGTCTCTAAGACATTCCTAAAATATCTGGATTATTTTAATGGTTGTTCATAGGATCTGATTTGGATGCTAGTAGCATATTTTCTTTAATAAAACCCTGTCCTTGTAAGGAAGCAATCCATCCCCCAAGTCAATTTTAAAGTTTCTTGTTCACTTTAAATATTTCATTACATTAATTTTTCAAAACAACAAAACAAACATTCATCAAGTGAAACTAAGCATGTCACCCTTGAATCTGTACATCTGTTGCTCTCCTACTGCTTTTCTGCATAATTCATTTTAATATATTTAAAGTGTACATCTCATTAAAATTCCTTACGCACATTTATATACACAATTCGTATTTAAAAAGGAAAAAAGGTGGGAAAGAGTTTTATGGCAAGGAGGTTCATTAGCATGACTGTTTCTCTTTTTTTCCTTAGTTTTTTGCCTGTTGACTGCCTGTAGACTGCCTTTTGCCACCCACCTCAGCATACAGTGTCATCTGTCTCTCTGAGTCTCTCTAAGTATGACTCATCTCTTTAGTGCCATTAGAAATTTCCTCCAGGATATTTCCTTTTGCTCCTGATGTCTTTGCTTCTCTTTATGTGCATACATCCTCTTCTCTTCATCCTCTTTTCATCATGTCACATAATTTGTCTACACAATGTGTTCTGTGCATCAGCCCTGCTATCAGCCAAGAGAATATCCATCATTTGCTCAGATGCCCTAAAGAGTTCTTGTGGGCTGGCTGGAGTGCTGGAAAGGATTTTGATTATCATATTTTATATGTCCATGGTTTCTTTTCCTCTATCAGTACTTTCAACCATTGCACTGTTTGATTTGGTTTCATTTATTTTAGCATTGTGGAGTTGCTTGTATTTCTTACACTGAATGTAGAAAACAAGTCAGTCTGGTAGCTTGAGGTGGCAACCTTTAGATGTTTGTGACTTCTTGTTTCAGTGACTGCTGAAATTTGTTCTCTGAAATCCCTCATAGGTGTTTAGGATTATGTGTAATTGTTAAAAGCAATCATAAGGTGTTATCATAACACTTGAAGAATCTTAAGAAAAGCTTATAACTGCATAAGAGAACTCGAAACGCTTTGTCAGGAAAAAGACGTCCATATTTGAAAAGAAAAAAATATAAAATGGTAATTTAAGGACTTATCTTCAGGAATCATTCTTGGGCAATAAATGACATTTTGGTAAGGTGGCTTATGGTTTCTTTGTAATTTCACATTTAGCTTTTGACATGTATTGCTCATACACCTCATGAGAGCAATTATCTACTTGAATACCTTTTTCCTTCTTAGAAATAAGAGTTGAAATACACTTACTGGAAAAGTTTATTCAGAGTTTACATGGGAAACTCCTCTTTGCTTCCTAGATGTGATAGAATGTCAATCAGTGAGGAAAATATGAGCCCTTTAAAAAGATTAAGTCCAGTGCATTCAGTCACTTTGGTTTCCTTGAAATTGAGTAATAGAAAGTGCAGCTGTGAAGGGAAAATTGAGAGAGTTCCATTCTGAGGAAAAGTTATTTCATTCTTTTCTGATTATCTAAACCCAAATAAGCAGCACAAGTTTGGATTCAGCAGTGTCAAATATAGGTTATGAACTACAGGAAGTGAGCTCAGCCCTGGGAGGTGGTGGGCATGGGGGCAGCTGAGCTCCTGTGCATCTCCTGTGCACTGGAAGGCCTCCCCTTGCACTTCAGTGAGAGTTTGGTTCTTCAGTAGCAGGCAAGCACAGTTTTAAGGCGCAGACAGTTGTGAGATTAATTTATCCATGTTCAACATCAAGAGAAAGAGTTTCATGTGGACTCTAAATCTGTTGTCTGTGTTGCCCCTGCACAGGTATACATTGCTGGATTTTGGAGTAACGCATTTGTATTATTATGGGATTTTATCTTGTTTATTATCTAGTCCAAGCTTTTTCATAAATACAATAAACATTGCATGCTACAGCAAGAGAAAAGGCGAATATTGGGAACAGACTTTGAGGATGGTGGACTGCAATAATTTATCTTCAAAAGGTCTTAGTGTTAGGAATGATTGATGTGAAATTCCTTGTTTGTGCTTTTCCTTTATAGTCACATGTGCAGCAGGGTTTTGCATGAAGGATGAGAACCATACCATTTGTTTCAAAGTATTTCAGCTACTGGAAGACTGTGAAATTTAAAAGAGCAGTTAGGTCCACGGGTTGATTTTCCCCAAGTAGTGCTAGATAATTTTATTGTATCCTAGTGAGATTAATGAGTGAGAACCCTGCAGTATATATGAAGAGACTCAGGATGACAAGGCAAATAATATTTTCTTCCTGTCTGTTTATTTCACAAATGTCTATAGTTTACTTTCTTGAACTTTCCTTTTATGTATTGGATATAGAGCATTGTCTGTGGCAGACAGAGCATCAGTCTGATCAGGTCATTTCTGGTTTGTCCCAACAAGCACCGTCTTCTGTCTGGAAGCTATATTCATTTTGCTGTTCCTTTTTGGCCTGCACGGCACTGCATTCAATGAAATTGGGACAAAAGTTATCAAAGCTCTTTGTTTTTATTTTTATAAGCTAGAAAACTAAAAAAAAATGTTTCTTATTCCAAACTGCTCATTGAATTCCTAATTAGTCTATGAAACCAAGTGATTTTTTGCTTTTTGCCCTCTCACTACTAATACTTCCATTCATTCTGTTGCACCAGCTTTATTTAATTTAATCTTAAACTATCTAGTACTTTAATCTTTTGATGTCAGAGACTGGATTTGTCTGTGTCTTGGAAGCTCCCAGAAAAATCAGGCTGGGAACCATCAAGTGCTACTGCAGTGCAAGAAGTGGTTGATTAGGCTATGGTCAGGTCAGTGGCATATTCCTGATCAAGAGAGAATTTCGTGTCCTCTTGTATTAAATTTCAATGATGTGTAGCATACTTTAGTCAATAAATAGCATTTTGCTGTTCATGCCCGTTGGAAATAATACATGATGCTGTAAGTATTGATCAAAGAGCTCTAGTCTGTTAATCCCTCTGCTTGTAGCAATGTTAAATATTTACAGATTCTCCCTTAGTCTCCTGAAAAGTGTTTTAGCCCTGCAGAGGATGCTCAGCCTTTCTGCTTTATATTTTTTCACAAGTATGTTACTCTTTCTACCTCTTTTTTTCAAGCACACACGTGTGACAAAGCATTATACTATGCTTGCACTAGTTTTAAGCTTTATTGCATAAGCATGTGGTGAATGCATACATTGATTGGAACGATGTACTAATTCAGAATTAAAAAGGAGAATGCCTCGGAGAGAAAATCCATCAGTGCCTCATCTCCAACTGGCTGAGTTACATTAAGGACAGGGGTAGGCTAACAGTGTGCAGCATCTTGCTGTATCGTGAGATAGCAGATAACAAAGACATATTCATATCAGGTTTATTTATCCAAATTATCTGAAAATTAATGGAATACTAAAAAACCGAGTTATTTCCCTGCTAACTACTTATTTATTGTATCTGTATTCTCATCAAGAAGTCTCAGAGGTTTGTAGTAGAAGATACAATGAATCATGTAGGCTTTCTAGCTCCTGTACTTGTTCATTGACCTCATGTAAATGTAATCATTTATCCTCAATTTTTTATACTAATGTATTGAAGGCAGACTTGATATTGTCAGGCATGCAATGGAATACGCTCCAGGAAACCTTCCTTCCAGTAGTGAGGTGACAAATGAAAAAGAAAATAAAAATGGATTTTGCAATTTAAAACATAGTGTGCTCAGGGAAGAATGCATAGCCAGCTATAATGTGATATGATTCATTTCTATATATGCAGGGAAGGATTTTACACAAAAGCTTTATGGGAGATGTACAGGATATTTAAAGTAACATGAAGACTATTCTACATAATAGTGCTTGCTTTATCTATCACAAACTAGAAGAAAGGTTTAAATACTTGTGTTTGTCCTCTTATCTTTCAGTAAGACGTCACATTATACTTCGTTCCATTACCTATTTAATCATCCCTTAGACCTGATTATGTGTTTGGAGGGGAAGGTTGGCAGATAGAGTAAAACAAAATGCACACATGCTTCTCTCTCTCTCTTCAGTCCCTGAAGATCGCGTTCATACTATGTAAAGAAATTACATTTTAGATATCCTCAAAGCTGATGTGAAAGAAGTCAGTGATTTATGTTGAAAATTTTACATGACTTTGAAGGATTTTCTCTTCTAGGTGATCAGTGATGAGTGGATTTTAATGGTTTGAGCTGCTGTGATGCTCATTAAAGATAAAATATACGGTGTTTCAGATCCTCTAAGTGTTCAGCCTTAAATGCCAACATGGGTGTTAGAAGGGACAGGGCACTTTTCAAAAGCTAATCTTCATACAGGGGATTTTTGCGGGGTGAAACTGTATGAAAATACGGCCTTTAATGGGGACAGGGCTTGGGAGAGTTCAGTGGCTCATGGTACCACAGAGTGGCAAATGACTGCAGCTGCCCCTTTCTTTCCTCGTGCCTGAGGATACAAAGTTGTTCATATTTAGGGCTAGCACAGGGATGCTATCTTACTTCTTCTCAACAGTTTAAAAAATCTGGTTTCTCTCAGCAGTATTCAAGGTATCGTTTTCCAAATACCAATTATTTTGTCTTACTTCAATTTCTGTATATGAGGAAAACATCCCACTTTCTCCAGTAAAGATAGGGTGAGGTGATGGGTTGGAGTGCTTGACACCTTTTGTACTCAGCATCCTACTCAGATGAATTTTCATCCGAAGACTCCTACTCTTTCTGGGAAGTGCATGGGGAACTGAAGCCCCTAAATTTTTGCCTGCTGAATTGCAGAGACAGTTGCTGTGCGGTCAGTGTGAAAGCCTCCCAACATGACTCTCTGAGGCTTAACAGAAACAGAGCTCAGATCTCCAGCTTTCTAAACCTAGGTCTTAATTTTGAGACCAGAACATAACCAGAACATATGTTTGTAATCCTCCTAATCTAGACTGTCTGGCCCTCAAAACAGAGTATAAATCTTGGGATTAGTGAGAACTTATTTTAGTGTAAGTAGTTGGGTTCTATATTTTTGGAGTATTTCTCTTTAGAATGTATTTCACTGATTTCTACTGGTGTGCTTTTATTTGTGGCAGACAGCTATATCTGAATATATGATTTATTGTTTTGCATTACATTTTTGAGTTGATTTTTCATCATCTATATGTAAATAAATTGTGCTGCCAGAGTTGGGAATTGAACTCACAAGGCTGGCCTACCAGTCATGATCAGGTATATTCTCAGGTGAATTGACTAAACCATTAAGTGTTTGAGGCCAGGTTGGATGGGGCTTTGAACAACCTGGTCTAGTGAAAGGTGTCCCTGCCCATGGCAGGGGGGTTTAAACTAAATGATCTTTGAGGTCCCTTCCAACCAAGGGCATTCTATGATTCTATGATTGTATGCTTAAGACTAATGACTCATCACTCTCTGTGCAGGGTGGGAAGCTATGGGAGATGCAGCCACTTCGTATTCTCCATAACCACTCATGGAAATACATGGACATCCATGAGCGAGGAAAGCTGTCTCTGCTCTGAGTACAATGAAGCAGTTTTCTATACAAAGGATTTGAAGCTAGAAATTTTTCATCAAATATTTCCTAATACTCCAGACCATGACACGAGGAAGGGGCCCATGCCATACTGTGCTGGGGGTTCCAGGTTTCCACTTTTCATGCATTATACGCTCAAACAACAAGGTACTGGTGGCTGTGCTAGTAACCTGGTAGGGATACAAATATAGCACAAGCCTTATGCTCAGCTAAACATGTACTGGAAAGTACTTGTATAAATGCATTTATTTGCATTGCTTGGTTGACATATTTTCTAAATTTCAGCAGTTTGTCATTAACACGGGGTTACTCTTAGGACTTAGTGTACTGCTGAAACAGTTTCAAACTAGTGCCCTGTGGGTAACTGAACTGGTAACAGAAGAGACCCTGTAGTGGATGGCAGCTGGCATATTCATCAGGAGAAGAACAGGCAGTTCTTCCTCATTCTGGAGGGAGAAGATTCTGTTATTTAAAAAAAAAAAAAAAAAAGTTCTTAAAAATGTAAATCATGAAGTTAAGAAAAAAAATAGAGCTGAGTTGATGTACACTGCAGTGGAATGGTGGAATGGACTAACAATGGAAGCATGCTGCAGAGCGTAAAATGCAAAGGGCATGTTATTTTTTAGTTTGGGAATACTTGTATGATCAGAGCTGTGTGATGAAGAGATTTAACTTTTGTAGGTGGATGTTTAGCAGAGTGTATTTGCTGCAATATCTGTCCTTCACAGCTAAAAGCTCTTTTGTACCTTGTAAGCCCATGTGGCCTGACAGAGGTAGTTTTGTGTCGATGCTGAGTGATTGCATGCTTTCTGGGTCATTCGTGTTAACATTTTGATTATAGTGGTGAGTTGCGAGAGATGAGCTGAAGAGACTGTGATGTTACACTGGAATGTACTAACTCAGATGAAGAAAAAAAATCTGCAAAGCTTTGAGACAAAGCGAATCACATAAACAGATAATCTTTAAAGCAAACTTTCTGCTCTGTGTTCTGGTGGTGTTTTCAGCTGATGTCCTAATCTTGGTGTCCTTCAAAGTTTGCTCAGTGTTTTACAGCAGCTGTGATCCTGGGAAGTCTGTATGGAATACTAGGATGGGCTCAGTGATGGTAAGGTATGAATCCTTATGAGAGCTCTGTTTCCCTGATAATTCTGTCATGTGTTGGGAAAATATACTTGATCCTGGAGAGCAAACAAATGGAAATTGTGAGGAATAGAGAGGGGCGTAATCCTGCATGGATGAAGGCACTTTGCATTATAACCAGCTCTGTTCTGCCACTTAACCACCACCAGGAGACAAAAGACAAGAGTAAGTACTCTGCTGTGAAGCCTAAGTGTTATATCTTGATTCTTTTCTGCCCAAAGCACTTCAGACTAAGTGCACTGATATACATTAGGTTTGAGAATCCCACTCGATTTGGAATTTTTACACCTCAGTGCAGCTATATGCTGACTCTGTGTCTATTCTGGATGACAGTAGTCACTTCTCTTTGTTGGACAGTGTGCCATGCTGCATGATCTGCCTCTAGATGAAATTATTTCAGTGTTCCTTTAGACGCAATGACAGATAATACTCCAGACCTTTGGCTTTCAGTGAATTGTATAAAGTCTGAAATAAATCTTCTACCAGTCACACAGCGCAAACTCACCTTCCTTGAACTTGATTTTTAAGACTTATCTACCTCAGAGATCTCTGTTGCTCATTCCCTGCGTCTTCTGTGAATAGAAGTTTCATTGATCTCAAAGGAATTTCTGTGCACTAGGCACTGTCAGGATATACAGCATCTGTGGTGCAGATAAGAGATGCACTACACTGATTGGAAGGAAAATATGCATCAGAACATTGCCCACCAAGAATGTGTAGTTAGCTTTTTACATGGAGAGTGGCACTGAATTTATGTTTCATATCATTCATACTGAGTGTAATTTATGTTTCATACCAGTGTCAAGCTTCATTCATCTATACTTTTGTGAATGCTCCAGGTCCTCCTCCGCTCCCTGTTTAAACATTTGCTAAAATAGGTATCTGTGGCTATGAAGTATACATGTATATAGTACAGCCTATGAAATTCTGTATGAAAGAGGAAAGGGGCATTCTGCATGTGTTTTAGTAATTATGAGAAGTATTTCTTTTGGAGAGGACTGTGTTCTGAAGGTAGTATAAGGTGCTGGATTGACCTGAAGCTACTGTGTACAATTGCATCATACCACCAGTGCTGTGTGCAAGCTTGGAGGATTAGCTTTGCAGCAGTGCAAGTAGGGAGAAGTTATTATGTCTCCCGTAAGAAATAAGAAAGCATAAAGAAATAAGAATAAGGCTGTCTAGTTTACAAACTGGAAAAGAATAAATGGCTCTCTGCTATGATTTCAGCCAGATAGTTCCTCTTGTACTCTGCAATGCCTAAACTGTTTTAATCTTGTTATTTTACCTCAGTAGGTCAAATTTAGGGATGAAGCCATTCTCCTTCCACTGCTCCTGTCCATGTACAGAATATGTAATAAAACAAGGTTAGAGGAGCTGTTAGGGATCCCCTCCTTGTTTTGCTGTTAGTATCCCACTCTTCTCTCATAGAGACTTTTGCTCTCATTAAGCTCTTTTTAAAAAAATTTAAATTGTTTTTATCTCATATTGCCAACTAATCAATCAGAGGAGGCATCCCTATGAATACAGAACATCCATGGATGCCAGCATTGATTTCTCCTCAGCTGCTTCTTATTTTAAAGTACCTTGGTGTGAGGAAGATCCTAAATAGAAGCTAATAAACATTATATCTCTGATACATTTTCACATTCTGACAAATACAGTTTGGGTTTTTTTTTTCATTGAGAATTTAGCTTTTCTTTCTTGACAAAGGTAAAAAAAACATTTCTCCAATTCTTTTTTTTTTTACATTACTGGAGAGTAGAAACTTGCTCAGGTATTGGGAGTCATCATTCACCCTGATCAACAGAGTTTGGTTGCCTTGCAATGATCACTTGCATGGTAGAAATATTTATATTTCCCACTGTGTTAATTGATGTTACTAGTTAAGTCCGGAAGACGGGAATTTCTCAGCTACCAAGAAGTCACTTGCTAGCCAGTCTGATCAGTAAAGAGAGTGAAAGACAGCCAAGGTCTTTTAATAGAATTTGTAGGTTTTCCATAAAAAAAAATAAAATTGCAGAAACAAAAATAGACCACTGAGAAACGTGTCACTTTTTGCTATTAACACCTTATAGCCTTTTGTGCATAAATTTGTGAAATACTGTTACATCGATGGCCAGTGTTGTGAAAGGCAGCTGCATGAAGACAAGGAAACCCAGGATAAGTAGACCTGATTTTCCCTTGTTGACACAGAAGGTGTCAACATCTATTCCTCTTATGTCACTGTAAAAAGGTGTCCCAAGTCAAACTTCGCAAAAGCCAGCTTACGCCTTTCTCCAAGGAGTGCTCCTTGGTTGGGTGTTCTGCATATGGTGATTGTTACCATATGACTGGGGTTGCAGGGGTTAGGCATCTCCTATCACTCCCACAGTTACAATTGCCCCTTACCTCCTCTGACAGCTGGAGGCCAGAGATCCCCAACATGACAGAGGAGTCCCAATAGGCACAGCTGTCTCTTGTGGTTCAAATTTTGTGGAAATAGGAAAAAAAAACCCTGTCCTCTGTGGACCACAGCTGTTTGCTCACAACCTTTGCCCACTGTGCATGAAATGCTTGCTGCAACTTACTGTCCGTCATCATCTTTAATTCAAAGAAGGGTCAGAGTAGTCTTGTGAATGTGAAGAGTTTTCACAGAATCACAGAATTGGTCAGGTTGGTAGGGACCACAGTGGGTCATCTGGTCCAACCTCCCTGCTCAAGCAGGGTCATCCTACACATTGCACAGGATTTCATCCAGAAGATTCTTGAATATCTCCAGTGAGGGAGACTCCACAACCTGTTGCAGTGCTTGGTCACCCACACAATAAAGTTCTTTCTCGTGTTCAGGTGGAACTTCCTGTGCATCAGTTTCTGCCCATTGTCCCGTGTCCTGTTGCTGGGCACTGCTGAGAACAGCCTGGCTCCATGCTCTTGGCACACTCTCTTCAGATACTTACAGACATTGTTAAGGTCCTCTCTCAGTGGTCTCTTCTTGAGGCTGAACAGGCCCAGCTCCCTCAGCCTGTCCTTGTAAGAGGACAGTCCCTTAATCATCTTTGTTACCCTTCACTGGACCCACTCCAGGAGTTCCATGTCTCCCTCGTTCTGAGAAACCCAGAACTGCACATGCTACTTCAGATGCTACCTCGAACAGGTCTCTTCACTTTTGTTCCTCTCTCAACTCTTATGTCGAGTGTAATTGACTGTGTTGGTTAAACACCAGAACCAAGCCTCCTGGGTCTAATAATCTATCTGGAAGTTTTAAGGGATTTTTTTTTTTTAATTATTATTAGTTGTTGTTGGTTTTTATTCCACCTTAATGCTATCAAATGTCTGCTTCTCTAAGCAGACTCTCTGTAGCTGTTGACTCCTTTTAATCCCTATATATGGTGTTTTGCCATGATTAAGAGAACCTAAGCATTCTTCAGATGTCTACAGCTTTGGAATTTAAATTTAAATTGCTTCTAGGAGAAACAAATCAAACATGCATTGCAGACCTACAAAAAATACATTAATATATATTAACCTGAAAGTTCTTGGTGGAATAAATTGAGAGATTCAGCAGTGCTTCTTTCAGCAGTGCCATATCCAGAGACATTTAAATTCATTTTTATTTTAAATTGAGTTTCTTTCCAAATTCCAGGCCAGACCAGCAAGCATCTCTATTTCTCAGCCTTTTTAATGAAAGCATCTGCTATGCTGGACCAATGTGGCATACAAGTGAATGGTTAAGAGAAGTAAGGGGCTGAAGATGATTACTGAGCCCATGATGTGGATCAAATATGAGTGTCTTCTGGAGGGAGAGAAAATGGGGCAATGTTAATTTCTGTCATTATTATTGTCTTTCACCCATGTATATGGTGAGGACAGTTTTCACAGACAAGTCAAAAAGAGAGAAACATTGGAGTCTTAATCAAACTCTTCCTGAAGTTTCCCTTTTTGTTTTGCACAACAAAGAAGGCTGAAAGGAATCCTCCCTGAACTCTCATTCACATTTGTCCATTACTGTGTCAGAAATAAGACCTGTTAAGCTAAAGGATAAGTTATTGTAACACAGACAAAGAAGATAATGTCCTTGTGCATAAGCAGCTCTCTCAACCAACACATATGCACACATACATTTCATGTATAAAATCAAGGTCCATTTTCCTTTTGGCTTTGGAAAATGAATTCTGTTTGCTGTAGGGCCATTTGACATAATATTGCAGCCTAAGGTGCCCTTTGCATTGATATTAAATCAAAGACATCAACTCCTGCCATGTCATCAACAAGCAGCCAAGAAACTTTGGGGTTTTTTCCATCAGAAACACTAACTTCCATATGTAAAGTACTATTGCCTGCTTTCTTAGTGGATTTTATGATTTAACTGTCCTTTTTTTTTCTTTTCAACATTATGAGTATATTATATTAAGTATATTGCTATCTTTATATTATTGACAGACAAAAAGATTAGAAAAGATCAAATCTCACTTCATTTTGGTAAGCACTTCTATGAGTAGCAATTCTAATCTGTAGCCTCAAGAGACTGAACTGAGCCACCAGAAGCTGGATGTAGAAGCTTACATCTTACTACATCATCTGGTTTCCTCTCACAGTTAATGGAAGGAAATAGGCATTTTCAATTCGTGTTTCATCTTCTCCTGAAATTGGTTATATGTCCCAAGTCACAAGACTGCTCTTTTGTCTCTTAATTGATTATAGAGGAACAGCTCACATGTAGAAGTCTGTAATGCCTATATGTGTTTTAAGGTGAAACAATTCCTCCAGAAAACTCAAAGTTTAGTACCATGAGAGAATCTTGCTTAGAAACCATAGAGCTGATGGCAAAGAGCTTCTTTGTTCTTGGTGTGGTTCCACCATTTGCTCTGTGTATGCTTAGTTCCTTCTGCTACATTTTCCCTGCCTCTGGAGAGAGAACACATACCCTTAGCAGGGTTTTCACTTAGCAAGTGTGTATATGAGCTTCATAGGAAACATGATATTACTAGCAGCAAAATATCACAGTTGTCCCTAGTAAAACCTACTGAGTTTGATTTATAGGCAGACTGGCAGAAGCAGGTAGCCACCGTCTCTGTAGAATTAGGCGTTGCTTAGAAAAATTGTCCTGAGAAGCCTCCCCCATGAACTCCACAGAAAATTAACTTTGATTGTCCCTACAGTAAGAGTTGGTCTGGTGGTTTAAGTGTTATTCTCTTCAACAAAAATTTGGTTCTGATTGCACAGAGCAAAAGGAAGAGCAGTGTAAGTTTTTCCAGGTCTCTTAAAAAGTGATTTGGAAAGGTGCTAACCTGTCAGTGAGAGAGAAAAGGAACTTGTTCAGTGTTAAAACTAAATACCAAGTGCAGTAGAATATAAAAAATTACTTGAACTGTGGATGGCACGATGCAGTCTTTTATTATGGACTTAGCTGTAATGCCTCTCTCTTACAGTTTGTTATGGCAGAGAGATGAGACTCCCCCATCTCCTCCCTCAGAAAGCCACTTTGCAGATGAGCATGCTGCACGTAGTCTAGTATCACAAGTTGTAATAAAATATGTGATAACACAGCATGCTTGGCTTGAAGTTGGTAGTTTTTCTGTAATAAACATTCTTTACTTTGTGCTGTGAACACAAAAGCCTTGGACTGAGACATAATGTACCACTATGGTAATAGTGATTGATTCACCAGATATTCTACTGTAGGTAGTGCCTGTTACCAGTATCAAATTAATAAATACTGGGTTACCCCCACAGAAGGTGCAGTAAAGGAATATTCAGGGTTATTATAACATATGCAATTTTTCTTCATTTAAGTAGGAAATCAAAATAGTATTTAGAGGCTTGACCTAAAATGGGAAAGACAGGAGCAGATCTTGACCTCACTTTTGAAGAAACTGATTTTTTAACTACTAACATTAAACGTTTAGACTTCCAAGAATTTTGGATCTAGCCCAGCCTCATCTTTCTCTCACAGTTCTCAAATGCATGCTACAAGCAGAAATAAACACCTACATAGAATTTCTTGGTGTTAATATCTTTGCAAATTTAGCAGTCATGCTGCAGCGTGGTAAGATGTGTCAATTAAGAGGAGTTTACAAGAAAAAGAGCAAGAAATGTTTTTATGGAATATGTGTTATTTTCAATTCATTTATGTGCAAATGTGCTATTCAAAGGCTGTATGTGTTTCTCATTATATTGTCTCTCTAATTTATATTGTGTACTCTTTGTGGCATAGATATTATCTTGGTATTTTCCAAGGCAGTATGCATGCACTGCTACCACCACTTCTAGTGATAATTGAATAATCATGTACTGAGTTTTTTCTTATTTCTGTGGTTCTTGGTACAGTTGTTCCAGAGCAACACAGAGAACAGCAAATAGCTCTTTGTTCAATTTTAATTTTAGAATTAGTTCCAAAGTGCCAAAAAATGAAAAAACCCACACATTTTGTGAAATATTTAATAACTTATTTTTTTTTTATTTCATATGGTTAAGTAAAACACAGATTCAGTGCTTTAATAGCCACAAAACTCTGCAGCACAATATATTGCAGATACATAAAAATTAAATGTCTTGATGAAAAAAAATGGGAATAACTGAAAGAACTATTTGGGTGAAAATGGTAAGAGAAAGAATTCACAAAGGAAGTATCAACAGCAACAATGCTGAACTTGATCTAATTTTCGTTTTGTCACTCAGAGCAGAAGTTGAAGTCAAAGTTAAATATCTCTAGACAAGGGCACAAGTTGCAGAACTCAGGAAGAGTTGCCAGCCTCTAAAAGAAGTGCTGATTTTTTCCCCTTAAAAAATAAGAAGGAAACTTTTAAGTTGAAATAACAGGGAAAACTGAGAACAAGGAGAGAAAATTTGAAAAAAAAAAAAACAAACAGAAAACTTGGAACCAGACAAAAGTACGGTATTTTATTTTATTCCAAAGTATTTGTTTTTCTGTCTGAAGGGATGTAATTTCATAGCATTTCTCTCCTGAATGAAAATCACAAAACTTTCCTGCATTATGGTCAAACAATGTAACCTCAGGTATTTCAATGGTCCTGAACATGAGTTTGAACTAACTTTCATTTGGATTGTAATGCCTTTTTCTTGGTCCATCTTTCCTGTAAAATGTGCATTATTTTTCTTTTTCTGTGTTGTATGTATCTAGAATGTAAGGACCTCTAAGTCCCCTATCACAGTTCTTCTCCTGATGGTCCATCCTTAAAACTCTGTTTGCAAAGTCTCTATCTACAACTAGAAAACCGACAAGTTACATTATCTGTGCATAAAGAACAGTGCCAGATATCATCTTATGTGTCTTTTATTTCTAGTTTTGTACTTCAGTACTAAACACTTCATTTGTTCCTTATAGGGAACCCAATACAGCAGACTCCCTTGTGTCCCAGTAATTCAAGCCCATAATAATGGTGAGGGTGATGATAGGATGTTCAGCCCCGTATGTTATCGTATTATAGGAATAAAATGGTCCATTTATGCCTTTAGGGGGCGAGTTCGTTGTTGTTCTTGTTGGTTTTCCTCTGCATTGTTCTATGAGTGTAATCAGGGTTATTGAAACATGAAGATATCTTTAGTCAGGATTTTTACTTTTGACTTATTGGGTGTTGTAAGACTCAAGTCAACCAATTAGGTAGTCAAGAAATAAGTGTAATGGAAAATACAATGACACCAAACATGGAGTCATTCAGTGCAATAAGGAAAACTGGACTGGTGGGAAATGTGATCAGCTGTCCAAGTGAGAGCT
The DNA here is from genome assembly GCF_001715985.3 of Manacus vitellinus. Classification (NCBI taxonomy): domain Eukaryota; kingdom Metazoa; phylum Chordata; class Aves; order Passeriformes; family Pipridae; genus Manacus; species Manacus vitellinus. Next base: position 14,918,945 of record NW_021940535.1, on the reverse strand, counting down.
GATATGAAATGCACCAGAGCAAGGTTGTAAGGATAAAGGGTCATTTTCTTAACTTGCCATGTGATAGAGTACTGAAGAGCCCAGAATCTTCAAATATCTTATTCAGGACAACTGGAGGAGGGAGTCAGCAGAGAGTATTGAGATGAATATTTCAATTTTTGGTTTTATGCTTTAAGTTTTGTAAAATATATGCATTTTCATGGTTCTCCAAAAATGGGAACTTTTATTGTATCTAGATCTGTATTTCTGTCCTGGCTATGTCTAAACTGAAGCATGCACATTTCAGAGAGCCTGTACTTTGGAAATGGGACCAGTACTGGCAAATGTCCTAAACTGCATTCTTGACTCCATACTTATTCTCAGTATTTGTATCCTTACTAAACAAGGAGGAAAAAATTGAAATGGCAACTATCTGAGATGAAGAACAGTGAAACTGTTGAACAAGTTACCTTACACACAATTTCTTTTTGAAATACAAGTTGTAAATGAAGTAGGAGATGACTATCTAAATTCGTTGTTCTATCAGCAGTTTCATCCAAGTAATGAAAATATAGTCAGAGTAGTGCTTGGTGGATTTGCATAGTTGCACATCTAAAAGACTTAACTGGTAACAACCATTGTTAAATTACTTTGTAATATGATTTTTTTTATTTCAAACTAAAGTTTCAACAACTAATAACTGGATGGAATTAACTAAGCATGACTATTAAAAACAAATGCAACACATTGTCAGTTTGATCTTAAAACTGAAATTGTATGATCCTCCTTGTTTGATTTGGCAGGCTTCTTGCTTGTCAGCCTTACCTTATGCAGTTCCTGGGGCCAACATTCTCATGTTCATATTGATCATCAGAAAAGTCATATAAACTCTTATGAGAAGATCTGACGAGATCCAGCTTTCAGAAAATAATTTTTAGCCACACATTTTGATGGGATTGGAAATGAAGATTGCGTTATCATTTTTTTACAGCAAGATGGTCATTAGCAAACTGAATAAACCCATGGAATTCTCTCATACAGACTGAGTGGGAACACTTTGCATCATGTGATAGTCCTGTACATCTGAACATATATTTTTTTCAGTATACCTCCTTAATTTTGAAGAAACTAGGAAGATTGTACAAAGAAAGAAGATAGGTTTAGAGGAAGGAGCCATGCATGGTGTCACCATGCCTGAATTATCTGTCACAGTAAATTGGAACACCCTTCCCTGAGGTGGACCCTATGTCACTTTCCCCTTTTTGTTTAATACAATAATGCAAGAGAGGCAAATACTGAGGAAATGGCTACTGGTGCATCATTGAGATCCATGTCATGAAAGTCCATTCACGTCAATGAATGTAGTCGACTGCAAATGATAGTGTTCAGATAGGTCAGAAACTGTAGCAACTGCATTACATATAGAGAGGTCCTACATACAAATAAACCTCTTGGATGTCATATGCTAACAAAGGTAGCATATGGAAAAGAGAGGACCAAGAGGCAGAAGAATAATAATGTGGGGAAAAACAGCTGGATAGATTTAAGCTGCTTGAAAAGCACATTTGCAGCAGAGTTTTCTTTCTCAAAAAGTTTTCATGCAAAATCTGTATCTTCTTTCTGACAGAAATGTTCATTTTCTGTGTATAGCTTGAATCTGTATTATAGAATGGTCCACACAGACAGTAGAGAAGAACTGTGGCCATCCCATCATATGGCAAAAATTTGCTTTCTGAAAGCTGGATTCCTTCAGAGACTGAGATCTCAAAGGTGGGAACTGTGTGTGTGTGCATGAGTGCATGCAAAGGAGGGGAAAGCACTCCATATCCTCTTACCAGAATTTATTATTTAAAAAAAAAATTACTGACTTAAGGTAAAGCTGAAGATTGCAAAAGTTGTAGAACAATAAGTGCCGTGTTGAGATGTGTGCTCTGTGTGATTCTATTTAATTATTCCAATCACATAGCATAGGTTATGTATTTATGAAATATCCCAGCAGACATGCCAATTGAGTTAAACCCATTAACAGTGAATCTTGCAAGAATCCCTACAGCTTCCCATCACTCAGTATCAGGCATTAAGATTGAATACAGGCATCAGCATAGACGATTACAGTCTCTGTAGAACCGACACCAGAGAATGGAGACAGGCAAGTCATCATCAGGCACAGAATTTTTCTGCTCAGAATAATTGCCTATTTGCTCTGTATTTGAGCTCTATTCCTTGGGCTTAGATCTCCTGCACATCTAGTTAGAACTTGCAGAATTAATATCAGGTTTCCTGTCACCTCACTCATTACTTTTGTCAGTGGAATTCAGGAAGAAGAGTCAAAAACATGTTTTTAGAGGCTATTTCTTAAGGACTTCTGTTTTTTCTTTTTTTGCTTAAATAGAAACCTGAGTGTTAACATGTCAGGTTATTTCTTTAGACTACACTGGAAAGGACATCTGAATAAATTGTGATTTTACAATATAGGTATTGTTGCTTGAAGATCATTATTGCGTTATCCTTTCTACCCAGAGCCACACCTTTAAAAAAAACCAACAAAACAAAACAAAAAAAAAACACTTTAGAATGGGAAAAGTAGGTTAAATAGCAGATTGGATGTGTTCTCTTTAGACTTCTCTTTCAGAAGACTTCCTGTGTTCTGAATCTTAGAGCAGGTAACAATCTTTTGAATAGTGTAGCAATATAAAAATGCATTTAATTTGTTTACTATAGTGCTAGGAAGTCTTACTAAGTCTTTGTAAAGAATGATATACAGATGTCATATTGACAGTCTTGACTGGAAAAGAAATTATGTCTCCCTCCAAGTCATGTAGGATTATATCAAAAGACACAAAAGGCAATTGTTTTGGTGAACCTGGAGTGCCAAAAGACCAAAAATCACAAGGTCCCACTGACTTCAGCAGATTTATACCGGCTGAGGAAAAGCAAAAAAAGCAGTTTAATTCTTCACACAGATGAAATTTAAGTAAATTAATACAATCCTGAGGATACATTCAGAACAATTGCTACTAAAACCTTCTTTTTTCCAAAGATTGTAAATGCTGTTATAGCAAATAAATTACCAGACTTTATTAATAGTCACTGCCACTGCAATTAGTGAGTGTACTGGAATTCTTACTCACTATTTCTCTTCCTTTAATATTGAGATTTTTTTTTTCTTTTCTTTTTTCTTTTTTGTACACGCTCATATATGTCTCTCAAGTTTTAGCTGTTATTTCCCTCTTCTGTCATAAAAATGTAAAAGATAGCATTTTCATTTTTTATTCTGTATTATGCCTAATCATTAATTAGCTAATAAATCTTTACAATAGAGTAACTATGCCAGCTGGTAGCTTGACAGAAAAATATATGTGTTCTTTTGCTGAACTCTCTTGTTTTGTCCTCACTCAAATGTTTGCACATGGCAGATTTTTTAAAAGGTTAACATACACAAAATAATTATTCATTTCCATCATAATTTTGGGACCTTCTTGGAGAGAATATGCGCAAAGGAGTTCAACATGAAAGAGAAAAGTTAAAAATATGCTTCTCTGCTATAATTGATCTTGGCTTTGTAGTTGTTTTAAAATATGACTCTGTATGTTATTAAAGTGAGGAAGTTTCAGATCATGCAAAAATCTTCTGGAAAATAGGTTTTATATCGGAATTAGAAATAAAATGAAAAGTAATGAGAAAAGAAATTAGGTTAAAAGGCCAGAAAACCCATTAGAAACTGTATGTTTGTGTATTATCTAGCAAATCAAATGTCAGGGGAAGACATTTGTGAAATAATTATCAATCATTTAAAACAAAAAGGAAGCAAACAACAGAAGCCTTCATTTTTATATTTCAGAGGCTAAATTCAGGCTACTGAATCCATCAATAAGGCAATTACATGGAATTTTTGTTCTGCTTTTAAAAGATGTTGAACAGTCACAGCTTCCCTTGCAGTCATACTGTCGGCAACTTTACTGGGAAACTTCACGACCCAAACATCATTTTCTGTTCAGAGGTAGAACACTGATATTGAAGTGAGGGGTTTCATTTCGCACCTGAACAAGAAGAGACCATTGAAATTATGGACACCAGAGTCGTCAGAGCCATAGCATGCAAACTGAACAGTGTTGAGAGTAGATGTGGAGTGAGAATAAACTTTTGCCTTGCCAACAGGAAACTTTGCAAAAAGAACAATAAATGAGAAACAGCAAGACAATAAACACAGGCAAGAAAATGACCATTCTGTTTTCCTTCAAGTTTCCCTTGTGCAGGCATTCAGATTTCTGCATGCTATTCTCTAAGGCCTTAGTGCCTTGAACCGTCTCTTTACTTGTGCCTTACGCTATTTGACATAGGGATAATCCCAGAGGTTTGTAAAAGGAGGTAAATTTTAGACAATCCAGCTGTTCTTGAAATCAGCCTTCAAAACTTCTTGAAAGTAAAGTCTATATTTAAACAAATAAAATTTTATTAAGTACGGACTTACTTCTGTCTGTCTTCACAATAACATCATCTTTGACTTCATATGAAGATGACAGGGACATGAGCACAACCTGTTAGGTGACATTGCCCTCTAGGGACATAGATAGGAGCGTTAGCCTGGAATAGCTAAATATTACAGTGAATAATACACATTTATTTGAAGCTTTAGATAACTGTGCTTTGACTGTTCTGACATTCTATATGTGATAACTCTCTACAGATACCTGATAGTATATATGTATATGCATACATGCTATGTGCAGAGAGAAGTGTCTGTGTGTACGTCTATAATTGCATCCAGTCCTTGCTATCACTACAAGCTCAATTTTCATGAGCAGTGTAGATCAAGCTGTCTTCCAGTGAAGCCTTTTAGTGAGCGGATGGTGTCATTGCAAACTTGGATAGGTGAAAGAGATTTTTCCCGAAATAGAGTAAAGTGGGAAATGGGGCTGAGAAAATAGCACAGCTAGGCAGAGCTATTTGAGAACGGTTATCTTGTGAATAAATCTACACAGGAACCCAGGAGATCTGTACTCAGTGTCTGCATGACACTGGACAACTTGCATTATCCCCATGCTGCAGCTCATCTCTTTGCGAAACAAAGGAAATAATTCACTACCTACTGGGAGAATGAAGTCATTAGTGCTTGTAAAGTGTCTACAAACAAAGTCTGTGATGAGCACCATAAAAACCCCCATCTTAAGTATGCAAAAAGTGGCTGCTGAAGTTACCTTAAAGCAGCATGGCATGAGGTAGCTTGAGAACTACAAAGGCATGCTTATACCCTAATCCTGCAGCACTAGTACATATTGCATAATGTAAATATGAGATAATAAAAGCAAGCTAGTTTGGTCTGCGTTGACCATTTCAAATAACTGTATTTTTCTTTCAGTATTGTAAAGCAAGCCTTCCTAGAGGAAGCATGTAATGTTATTCTGGTTTGGCACATAGGCACCCTAAAAGCAAAAGCTCTTGCCCAAATGCACTTTCATTTTTGCTTATCCAGGACCAGAGCAGTCTGTTGCAAATGGACTGGGCTGAGCCCTGAGACACTGTGGTTGCATCTGATGTCACATGTCCTTGTATTTCAGGCCAGGTAATATATTCCTTCCAGGACAGTTAAAAAGCCCTTACACATACCATGTAGCTGCCCAATAAGTTTCCAGGAAATCTCATATGACTCTGTCCCACTGAATGCACAATTCGATAGATCCTCACTAAGAATATGGCACATTTCCAAGTAGGCCAGTTCTCAGGACACCTCAGACAGACGTGGAGGCAAAAAAATCTTGCGTTTTCCATCTTCTTTTCCACCGACAAGTCCATACTGGCCTATTCAATGCAGATTCCTACACCCTTTGGCATGGAGTGTTAATATCACTGATTATCAGTATTAGAAGCTTGTCCTTCTAAATTCAGAGCAGAGTTTTACAGTCTGAGGCTTTGTCCTCCCCACCCAAGAAATGGAACTGTACTGCATAGGAATAACAAATGTGGCTTAATGGCAACTTTTTTAAGTTGCCATTGATTTTGGCTCCTGTTAGAATCAACAGTCAAATAGAATCCTGATGCTGAATAAAATCTAGGGTTCTGTTATTCCTCTGCTCAACACTTCTGTTAAAGTTAAGAATACCTATCTATTAAAGGTATAAATAGAGCACTTTCTACCATGTTTTTTTGTTACAATCAAGCCTCATAAGGCGGTACAGTATTCTACTGTTGTGTTAATTTGCTAGCATTGATACTAACATCAGTCTGTTGTGCTTCTTTAGCTAGAAATTTTGTGTGCCGATTCTGGCTGAAGCATTTGGAGAACATTTGATAATTTGGGCAGTGTTCATGTTTTCATTACTCAGTCTTTACCTTACCCTTCATTTAAACCTCTTCTGACCATATTCAGGACTGGGATTTTTCCTCTGTCTCTGGATGTGTACCAGTAAACATTCTCAAAAAGGTTTTTTCCCTCTCACTTTAGTATGTTTGTCTCTTATCAGTTTGCAAGGTTCAATACTAAGTTGCCTTCTCATGGCGGGAGAAAGGCATGAGGTCTCTGCTAGGCAAGTAGAAAAGTTGTTGCCCTTTAATTCTTACTCTACTGTGTTGTCTTCAATTTTTATTAGCAACCTGTTCTAGACTTTGTTCTCTGTCTCCAGGGAAATACTACACTGCAAGCAATAAAGCTGGCAAAAAGTAAAAAAAAAAGAAAAAAAGAAGAAGAAAGAAGGGAAACAGAGCCAGATTAACATCTCTGTTAACAGTAGAGTGAAAAATATGATCATGTTTTCAATGGACTCTTCTTAAGCTGATGGAAATTGCAACCTAGAGGTCGTATACTTAGTCACTGGTAGCAGAATGTTGTCACTCCCTGCTGGCTGATTCATGAAATAATTTACTCTGAAGAAAATTGCTGTTTCACATCAGCTGGAAACGGCTTTTGCCAGACTATACTTTGATACTGCTGTTGAGTTGTAATCATGCTTTGAATAGAGTTGCACACAGACTCATCATGCCAGTATGGCTGCATCCTCATGCCTGTAAGCCAAGGAAGGATCCCACTGCAATGGGGACAAAACCTTAGAGAATGATTGGATTTTGGCATAAGAGACTATTACTATTTCTCATAATGTAATTTATGTGGAAGAGAGGTCCTTGCTTTTTCATCTTTATGTAGTCATCTCTAATTGTATTTCCCATGGCATCTAATTGTTGACTCATCTGCAGATTTTGAGATAAACTTTTAAACTGACTTTGATAAGAGAGACCGGGTTTTTTTGTGTAGAGAAGACTCAACAGTCTCCCCAGTTCCATTAGTGATTTGATGCCATACAATTGCTCTGAGACTAGGCACAGTCTTAGTGGGTTCCTCAAAGTGTAACAGAACAGGTCTTCATTCTCTGTTTTCAGATAAACTACATTTTTTATAAACTTCTGTCATTCTGCTTGCTATAGGCAGTGACATTCAGGCAGTTAGAATTTATTTTTTTGCTGCAGTCTTTGTGCTTGTGAAGGCCCCTGTTGTCATCCAGAAATGGAGAAGGGCATGAATTTCATTTGCTTTTCTGTGAAGCTAGAACATTTTCAAGGGCAATTCAGAAGCATTCCTCTCTGTTCTTCCCCTGTTTTTCCCTTAATTTTTTTAAAGTGTTTTGCTTTGCATATTTCTATACCTTTTTTTTCCTTTTCACCTATTCTTTCTTGTGCTTAGCTTGCTCCTGTTCTGATTATTCCAGTATTTTTAACTGAAAGAGTAGAGAACTGACTTTTACTTTGCCAATCTTAGCATTGAAATCCTATTCTTTTTGTAATTTTTGGGTGCATGGCAAAGCAGGATCTAGTATGACCTTCCTACAACCTCTGAGACGTATTACACAGAGTTAAGGATTAGGCTATCACTCAGCCTCTAATATGTAAGTTTACTTCCTTGTCTACCCTCAACTGAGAGCTCTGCATTTGAAAATTTCAGAAGGGTTTAATGTTATCTATTTAATATTCTAGGATATTGTCTCAGATGATAATAAAAGATTTTTAAGCTGCAAGGGATAGAATTTTTCTTATGTCATAGCACATTAGATTTAGTGTTGGTATCATCAACACATTTTTGAAAAGAGCTAAGAAGTATGAGTAAGATATTCCATTGTCTTGGGAAAAGATTATAATTTCATTCTGTCTTTCCCTTGGATAAAGTGTCATCATAAATAGGTGGTTTAGTGGAAAATTCCCAGTGAAAGCACTATGCAGTTTTCTGTCGTGGAAATCACAGGTACAATTGTGCCTTGAAGGAAGAGACTTTAATCTGCTGCAAAGCTTCCGTGTCCTGGCAGGAGCTTCAGCTGGTTGTATGCTACAGGGCCTTGCTACCTTCTTACCCTTCAAGAAAATGAGAGTTACTCAGCAATTTTTTTTCCACGTACATTTTTGTTTATGTCCTTTTCTAGCACATACTTGCCGGTGCCACACTTGCTCCCTGCCTGCAGGCACTTGAGGAGGGGAGCAGTTGACATTCAGCCCAGTAGCAGCCAAAAATGTGTGTCTTTCAGACTCAGTGCTTGGAAGTTGCCATGAGGAGCAGCCAGTGCACCCAGTTGAAGCTGTGAGGGGTATTGGTCTGTCCCATGGGTGCTGCATAGTCTGCAGTCCATATTCTGCTGTCATGTGTTGTTTCTAAAATATTTCCTCCCTCTCTTTGGGCCTGTTTACGGAAGAAAATGGTAAGAGCATGCAGTGAGGTTTTGTGGTACACTAATTATTCTGTCCAGGTTTTTTAGCGTGATTTTGGATATTCTCTACCACAGCAAAATGGACTCCTGCCTTTAAGAACCAGTGAGTCGCTGTCTTGTAAATGGTTTCTGCTGTGTAACCTATACCAGTCAGAGTCAAATCCACTTTTTAAAGTTGTTCCTGCACTGAAGTGAGAAGCTGGCAATGCTCTTAGCAAACGCACTCATTTTAGGGCATACGCTTTATACCTTTCAGTGAATGCAGAAGAGTAAAATGAAAGAAGGGCAATAACCATAAAAATAATTTTCCCTTTGGCTTTTCCTTCACAGTAGTGGCAAAATTATATGGCTCATCTATGCCTTAGAGTATAAGTGGCTGGAGTTTTTGTTGCTGCACCCAGTAGTCATTATTAGAATGTGTGTTAGTTACAACTGATTTAAATAAAACTATTTTCATTAGGCATTTTTAAACTGTTTAGAAGATTGATAGCTGGTTAAAAATTAGCTTTTTTTTTTCCATTTACACAGGAATGTTTCATGCATCCACAGTAATCAGTGTTTTTAGGAATATACTGTTTCAAGTGTGATATCAAGAAGGTCATGTTACTGCTTTGACCACACACAATGGGAAATATTTTTTCCCATTTTATATGTTTTCTACTGCTACTCTTTAACAGGCTATGAGTAGAGCTCCAAATAATCTTAGCATTACATATATGACTGGTTTTTTATTGCAGGGACCATTCACAAAGACACAACAGATGTGTCTTTCCCTAACTGGGAAAAAAAAAGTATTATTCAAACACATATGTGTGAATTAAATAAGCTAATGGTCATAACTGACTCATGGAGTATAACACTGGGTTGCATAAGCTCTTCTGGACATGTGTTGGAGCGGGAACAGCAAATGCCAAAACTCAACCTTAATTATAAAAAATAAATGTCTGTTTACAGCAGTTATCATTATGTTGGTGGAAAGAAATCATTGTATTGACATGAAACATTTGGCCTGGTTTGCTTGTTTATATTGAAAACATATGTTGGAAGAGATTTTTTTTTTCTCTGGTGTTAGTTCTAGTTGATACAGACAAATGATGTGATGATAAAGTTCTGGTTTATCTAAATAAATACATAATAAAAACTAATAAATAAATAATAAAATAAATTTACATAAATTGCATACTACATATTAAAAAATCCTTAAATGGCTACATGAAATAACCTTTTATGAACAGCGTGAGAATTAATTCTTTGTACTGCATAAATTCTAACAATTTTATCTCTGGACTGTCAGTGCACTTACATTTTTCTTAGTGGGAATAATAGCAAAGTCTCTGTGATCAATAGTATTTGTTTATGAGAACAGTAAAAATAGATTTTATAGCAGAAGCATAGAGCTATTGTTTTGAGAAGCAGCTTCAGATAAAAGCTTTGCATTTGCTCTTTTCTCCTGAGACTACTAAAGAGAACACTAAAAAGTAAAATGAGTGACCACAGAAGCAAGTAGGGTCACCCATTACCAGGAATTCATTTTATTTCTATTAGAGAGGAACTAGAAAGCATCTCACACTATTTGTACCTGATTTTCCATTATAAATTGTGGTACATGAGATCATTTAAAAATCGCTGAGCCTTTCAGATGAAGCCGAGTCTGTTGCTGTTCCTTAATAATTGAACAGTAAGAAATACAAGATCTCCGTTTTCATCCAAACAAAATAACTTCTGAGATGGGAGAGGACAAAAAGGTATAGGAGGTACAATTTTCCTGAAAGCTCATTGGGCAGTCTCAGAGGGAGATTTAAAGAGTGGGTTTGGATCCACATTTGGAGGGTGAGATTTTCTCTTCTTCTACTTGCGGATTGGAGTCCTGGGACCACACGCTCAGCTGGTGTGCATTGGTAGAGGAGCATTCAGGTGGTATACCAGGATGAAGTAAATGCACTAAAGTCAGGGTGCTACTTTTTAAAAATCATGAAACAACTCAGAGCTCACCGCCTCAATATATGAACTTTAAGCTTTAATGCCTCTCTGGGATGAGAGGCAACACAGTAAGACAGCACAACATCACTGTGTAATTTTTTTTTTCCTGAAAATTGGTTCTGATGACAGGATGGACATTGTCTTGCCTTTCTTTACATGTTGTTATTAATAAGAAGAGATTGCAGCTTTAAGTTTAAAGACCCAATAAAACACCAGCACTTGAAGTTTGTGAGTGGTTGCATGGAAAAAAAAGTGCTGCAAGTGAAAACAAAGTTTCTAAGAGATACTCCAACATAATTGCTGTTGTATTTAGTTCCAGGTCAAGTCGTAGGCTAGGAGCCTGTGCAACAACCCATTGAAGGTATTAAAAGTGTTCTCATCAACTTCACTAGATCTTGGGTTGGGTATTATGCACCTGATCCCTCCTAGTTCCAGCATGTGTCTGTGTGGCAAGTCATGCACTGTCTAGAAATTCACAATGAAAAACAGCAAAATGTTTTAACAAGCTTTCAGGAATATATTTTAAGTTTGTCTTTTTTTTTCATTTAATTTGGAGGAATCAACTCCTACCCAAACATGTACTCCAATGAGCCTCTGCAGCAGTGAGTCAATAGAATAACAATGGTAAAAGCAAGCCTTTTTTTCTTTTTCTTTCTTTTTTTTGTTTTTAATCATAGAAGTCAGAATCTCAGACGGTAATTAGTATTTTCAAAATGTACAGAAAACCATAAGAAACATAATTTTGGGGTTTTGGTTGGTTTGTTTTGAAAAACTGTTCACACTTTTCAGCTGTTGTCAATGGGAAGAAACTCTTGATAGGGGACAATAGTATTATTGTAAATCTTTATTCTGCTATTTACATAGTTTTGAGAAGAGCTGCATAGACTATTTTTTATTCAGTGTCTTGCTTAGTTACTCTGGCGTGACAGAATTACAGGGAAGCTGTGGCACTTAAGTTCCACACAAAAATTCTTTAGACATGGAAAGGTGGGTTGGTTTCTTAAGCATTCACTTTTTAACAGTGCTGATTAAGCAAGTTAGAGACCTTGCTTATTTAACAAAAAAACCTTTTTATATCTACTTGTTTCAATATTATTTATTATCTATCTCACAGATAATTGTGAAGTGCTTTCAAGACTTGGAGCAAATAATTCTCTTCAAAATATGATACTGTCTCAGTTTTTTGGTACATGGCTTTTCCAGTGAGGCAGGAATCCAAGGGAGTCTATCAAAGTGTTTTTTGGAGGAGGTATTAACCCAGCCAAATTCTGTGTTTTGTAATTAGAACTGGCACATTAAAAGAGTGTGCTCTAAATTTCAGTTGATTACAGATCCTGTCCAAAAGTCATGGAAAACACTTGCCTGAGCTTGGGGCGTGTGAAATGATTTCTGCAAACTGATGAACATACCTAGTTGGTTTGGTTGCACAGTCATTCCGTTCCTCTTTTGATGCAAAGGCTCTTGGAGAAATTTTAAAACTGCGAAATAATTCACTCCTTTAGCTTCCTTTTCACCCAGTAGTTAAAGGTTGTGAAGAGCTGTCATAGCATTGGGTGCAAAGGATGAACTACAGCTGCTATTTTTCAGCATTACCCTCGGGATCTCCAATAGGGCAGAACTTTGCTGTATCATCAAGTTTGAGGAAGCTGGTTTCTCTAGCACAGCTCCTGGGCCAGGATCTACTCTTACTCACAGTTACTTCAAATTTAAATTTGGGTTTAGTAGAGTGGCTTTGAATTCAGTGAGAATGTCTTAATTTCTGTGAGCTCTGATTCAGGCCTTTCGTTTAAAATAAAGACAGAATCCAGTGTTAAAGTGCAGTGTGTTTGTTATTTAATTAGTTAATAGTTAATAAAGTTAAATAATAAACTTCTTAATTCTGTTCTGGATTTGCTTGTCAGGCATTCATGGTCTCCAACAGAGACCAGCACTAGAATTGTTTGAAAAATGGAGTTTGTTAAAATAAAAATATACCATTATATTACAACATTTCAGCACTGTTTTAATTTCAGTTTTGCTACTTTGATTTAAGTTTCCATACCATATTGAGGCACCTGTTTCTATAACAATTATAACAGTTTCTCCTTATCAGCAACATTGGAATGGAGCATTATGATAGGCCAGAATCAGGTACTCCCACTCTGTTCTTCCGGTGAAAATTTTAAAAGGAAAATGGTTTTTTAGGCAAAACCAAACAGTAAAATGAGTGTTGCAGTTTCTCATGGAAAGGCAACCTTAGTTGCTGATCTGCTCTAACAAATATTTGTGGGTGTTTCTGCAACAATATGATTAAGCGTAACTTTTCTATGTAGTAGCTTGAGTGTTTGGATTGCATGCAACAAAATCTGGACCACACTTCAAAGTTGGTGTGCTGTTTCTCCAACATACACAAATGATTACTTATTCTACCTGCTCCGAGTAATTTCTGTTTCACAGGATAGAAGCACTAACTTTATGCTTAAAACATTATTTCTCCTTTAAGATTTATTTTTCTTTCTAATGTATTCTTGCTCTTTATAAATAATTATTATACAAGGAGATGAAAGGATTGCTTCCTGTTTCTTAAGACAAGAGTTGAAATAGAGGTAATTAGTTAAGTTATAATACAGTTTATCAGAAGAAAAACCCTTTTTTTTAACTTGCTTAACCAAATAGATGTTTGCGTTATATTTGTTGCTTTGGCGTCCTTTTCTGTTTTATGAAAACAATAGTGTTGTAGACACTAAAATGCAATGGTAACTCCTTTTTTTGCTTTCATAATCAGCTGTACACGTCCAGTGAATATCATGTAGTTCAGTTTAACTGTAAACCTACTGAACAAACGTACAAAGATGGTGAAGGGCCTAAAGGGGAAGCCATATGAGGCTGAGGTCACTTGGCTTGTTCAGCCTGGAGAAGAGGAGACTGAGGGGAAACATCGTAGCAGTCTACAAATTCCTCACGAGGGAATGTGGAGGGGCAGACATTGATCTCTTCTCTCTAGTGACCGGTGACAGCACTCAAGGGAATGGCATGAAGCTGTGATGGGGAAGGTTTAGGCTGGATATTAGGAGATTTTTTCCCCCAGAGGATGGTTAGGCCGGGGAACAGGCTCCCCAGGGAAGTGGTCACAGCACTAAGCCTGACAGAGTTCAAGAAGTGTTTGGACAACACTCTCAGGCACATGGTGTGAGTGTTGAGGTCCTGTGCAGGGCCAGGAATTGGACTTGACGATCCTTGTGGGTCCCTTCTCAGGATATGGTTCTGTGACTCTAGGAAATGTGCCATATATTGCTTGACCTGCATTAAAAGCACTGGTTCTTGTATATGTTAGGGTCTGTCCTGTGCCATCACATTCTGTATCATGGACTTCTGTATGTATTGTTCTATTCTGTCCTTCAACAACTTCGTGTGGGGTAGGATGAAGTGTTTATTTGCTTCATTTCTCGTGGTTTCCTTACTAAGCTAATACTTTGTCCTTACATGTCCTTTTATCCTTTTGTGCCACGTACCATCTTTTGTAATTCTTCATTTCCCAAAAGCAGAATAGCTAGGGTTTTGTTTTATAATCTTCCTTGAATTTGAGTTTCATTTATTTACGACTTTGGGATGAATAAGTATTGCGTGACAGAACTTTCCTAGAAACCAGTGGACTCACTAGAGCAGAGAGTCACTCTGTTGATGGAGTCCTGGAACTTTTATATTTTCAAAGCTAACAATAGCAAAATTCATTTTGTAAATAAGCTCTGAAGGACCCAGGAAGACCTTAGTCCTGCTGGATACATGCATCTGAGCCCAGATATAGAATCAGAACTTTAACTTGCTCTGTCCTGCCTTTCTCTGGAGCTTTTGTGTCTCTCAGGTCTCCCTCTGAAATACTGTATGAGTAAACAGGTCTCCTCAAAATGGCTTTGATGTTAGCATAGAGTGAAATTTTTCTTAAAGACTACAAATGATAGATCTGTAGGAGACAAAGAGGTTGGTTCTTGCATGGGTGTTTCAATCAGATGTTCTGTGTGATTTGTACATGAAAATGTTATCAAGATAGTTAAAATTTGGAAGGCAGTTAGGAAGAAAAATAGTTATCAGAGCTTGATCAATTTGTATGCTTTTTGTAATTGTGAACTCAGTTATTACTATGCTTAGTTTTTTTATTGTGGAGGAGGATTTGCCAAGGCTGAAAAAGAAATTAATCCAACTTTCTCATTAAAACATACTTTGAAAAAGATCATTGACCGTGCACTGACCATTCATTGACATGCCAATGACTTTCTCATCATTTTTCTTCACATTAACAAAATAGATCTGTGTGAAGGCCCACATGAGTGTTCACAATGCACATGTTACTAGGCTGTCTACTGAAAATTTTACTTTCATTCTTGTAAAATATGAAGAGATTAAACTCTTCCTGACATGCTAAAAATACTCTGTCTTCAAAAATATTCATAGTAAAAACAGATATAATGCATAAAAATGTTCTTGTTACTTTTTATATATGTAATTCTTGCCATTGCTGGACAGATGATGCTATATGACTGAATCAGAAACTGTGGAGAACAAGCTTTTCTCAGTAACTCATAAAACATTAGAAGTTTCAGAGCACCTGAAATAATGAAAAAGATTCACTGAATGCAAATGGCAGCTTTCATCTTCCTTTATGAAGCACATGCTCATGAATATATACATTTTTGCATATGTAGAAGTTCAAATATATCTCCCTTCCAATGAATGAAGGAATAAGGAAATTATGTATTCAGAATTAGTTAGAAGTTTGCTTTTTTGTTGTTGTTGTTGAATTTTCCAGTTTAATTGAAGTTCACTTCATGAGTTGGAACATTTCTTAGAGGCTGCAAGATTTGAGAAGGGGGCACTGTTATCCCCCTCGTCTTCCTTCTAAAGGTTTTGGGCTATTTTAAATACCAGTGTTGCTTTTGGTGATATTAACAGCCTTTTGGCAGTTCTGTACTGTTTGTCTGCACAATCTGTCCATCTAAAGTAGCAGAGCATGAGAAGCTGATCTCCTGAGGGAACTCCAACAATATCGACAGGCTTGATTGACATAAGGCCAGTCTCTCTCTTTCACCTCCACTGAACTCTTAGAGTAAATTCAAGGCCTGACTGAAGAGAGATAGAGGTTTAGCCATTGACTTCCATGGGAACAGAATTTAAACACTAAATTTTAACTACTGCCCTCTCCTAAGGCAGTCCGAGTATCTTGGCAAATGCTGTTTAGAAGCACTATCAATTTGATCCCGCTTCCTTCTCAGGACTCAAAGCCAAGTTCAGGGCTATTTATGTCTTATTAACTAGAGCAGGCTTTGGATGGGAACTACAGCAAGCATTTAAATCTTCTCCTTGAAAAATGGGTTATGGCTTAATGAACCTTGTTCAGGTTACAGCTGTTATTCATTCTTGATATTTGTGTTTGTTACTGTCAGGTAGAAGTCAAAGAAAGAGCGGTACCTTCTATCTTGAAGAGTTTATCAGGCTGGAATAGCCTGAAATTTGTTTCAAGTGAATCAATTCTCACTTTTCTGACAGGAAAATAGCAACAGTAGATTTTCCAGATATACTTCAAAATACCACATATGCTCAAAACTTAGAGGATGTCAAGAACCATATAAAAAGATACGCTTATCGCTTCAAAATGTGAACATCTACAGATATACAAATTACATTTTCTGTTAAGCCAGCAGTACAAAAGGTGAGAAATAAGGCAGGGGCATAGGCATTTTTTTTTCAGTCAGTGTGTTCATACAGAGGAAAAGGAGAAAAGTAAAAATGCAGTCCATAAATTGAAGAGTATGTGTGAAATGGAAAAGAAAAAACAGGAAAGTTTAAAATATTCCCAATTTTCCTTCCTCTCCTTCAGAAGTATTTGGGGGTAAAACATACCACTTCTACTGCAATCTATCATTATTATTCATCTAATATTGATATCATTCTACTAGTTCCTAAATATTTTCTTTTCAAATTGATAACCATTTGCTATCAACTGCTAATTGCAATCTTTTTCTCGTCTGAAGTGAATTTATTTTTTTAAAGCACTTTGGAAATTTAATGAAACCATTAAAAAGAATTCTACTTAAAAATAATTTTATTCACATGGTGGAATGAGATGTGCTCTTTATAGTAACTGTTACACTCTACCTTGTGTCCTGAAAGAAGAGATTATTAATTTGATTTTTTTATATATTTTGAGCTTGGTAGTTATTTCCAGGTGTAAACCAATAGGACCTACACCAGTTCAGAGTTATTAAGATAATTTTCTGTCTTTCTTGATGCTACAAATGCCTGTGTTTAGGAAAAACAAACAAACCCCCCAAAACCAAAAACTAAAACCCTCAACCCAAAACCATCTTATCTGGGTTCCATCTTCCTGTCAAAATATTTTGGTTTGAACTTTTTGTCTCTTTTAATGTTGATCAACACAGACTAACTTTTTCCACAGAATTCCCCTCAGTTTGCTCTAGAGGAGTATAACCTCCCATGCAGAAACTTGCCCGTGCAGAAACTTGCCCGTGCAGAGCATGGTACCACTGTCCCTTCCACCTTCTTTCCAAACTCCTGAAAAGGCTTTAAAACATTTTTCAAATTTTTTCTAGATGGGGCTAATAAAGTTGTTTGGCAGTTCTATTAAATCCCAATCAACTTTAGGAATCTGCTAGTTAACAAATATGAGGTTGTCAGATGGTAATGCTGGATAGTGAGAATTCCGGAAGTGGCAACAACTTCCTATTTGTGGTTGGCTAATATATAGAGAGGATGTGTAGTAAAATATGTGATTTCCTAGCTTGTTTAACCACATCACAGTATATGGGCTAATACCACATGTGTACATTAGCAGATGATCATGGCATGTATAAATATCCACCGTGCAGATGGTTTTTACATGGTCCTTCTAATGGCATTATATGTTGCTTGGTAGTGTTTCAGTGCTTAAAACAAAAAACTTTTGAAGCTTCAGCTGTGATGTTTAATAGGTCTTTCTTTAATGCTGGCTAAGCACCTGCTCCTCCCTCACAGTCACATCAAAGTAAACTCTGCGTAACCACTCTGAAATCATGCAGCATCATGCTGTGGAGTAAAGCTGGTAAAAGTGTGGGGCAATCAGCCCTGTAAGATCCCGTCATCTGCAGAAAAAAATCTCCGTAGCCACCTGGATGCTTTTAAACCTTCATTATTTTAAATTTAAGATGGTTGGTTGAGCATTGCTTCTACCAAAATCTGATACAGTAATCGAAGTCGGAGGTGGGGAAGGACCTCTGGGGTCACAGAGTCAAGCTTTCTGCCAATAATGGATTGTTCCCTGCAGTTCAGTTTTTAGTGACCTTGGAAATTACTAGCCTGATAAAATGGTAATGAAAAAACAAAGCTGTTATAGCTTCAGAAGTAGCCAAAGTGATGCTGTTCCAATGAAAAATTGTTTTTTTGATGTGAGATTCTGTACATACATGGCTTCTTGGTTGCAGTTTTTGGTTGATCACAAATCTATGCTTTCTGACACATTTTGAACTGTCTGTAATTAGGAGGTTGGGGAGATTAGCTTGTTTTAATACTACATGAACTTATCCCTTAACCAAATCATAATTTTTATTACAAATAAATAAGTCAACAACTTAATTAAACCCCCTACCACAACGTTTTCTTCATATCTCTGCAGTTGTACTCTTTCAACATTTCTAGCCTCTCAGAAACAGGAAATGAGGAGGAAAAAAACAGATTTCTTGTTTTTTTCCATCAAACCCCCTGGTTAATTAGTTACAGACTTATCCTGCCTGGGAACCCAAAAATTCCTGAAAAGATTCAGAGGTTACACATCAGTTTTAGATTTCTTTCAACCAAGCTGATATTGGTTTGCTTCTCTGTTGACATAGGCAATAAAGGACAACCGTCACATACATCTAACGAAGTGGGGATAATTTGACCCCTTTTCTAGGGATGAAGCAGCAACGACAGGCTACCCACCAGCATGCTAATTACACTAAAAAAATATTTTGGGAGGCTGTTATAAACTGGATGGATGGGAAAAGATCCCAAGACACCAAGTTCCCTTCCTGTTGTACCCATTTGATGTGTGGTGATTTCTTCACTACAGGGCCCTTTTGTGGGCTGCCTTTTTGGGTGTGCAGCACTGTGAATATCCTTTCTTTCTCAGGTTCCCCTCACCTCCCTATTGTATTCACACACTTCAGATCTCACTTGGAGAGGAAAAAGGTTTCCTCAGCTGCCAACTGCCAACTTATTTAAAAGAGGAGTTAAAAGGAAAAGAAAGCTAATTGGACTGTGCTTGGCAAAAGTCTCTATTCTGTTCTGTTTATTCAGATTTTTAAAGGTTTGGGTGCTGAGAAACACTGAAATAGTGAGAACACTTATTCCTTAAACAGGTTCTTGCAAAGTTTTTACAATAAAAACAGAAAGCTGCTTTAGTAAAGCGGTGTTTATCCTTGCACTAATGCTGGTCATGAATACGTGTCTAACTTAGCTGGAACTAATGCCTGACTATACTATTCCACTACAGCAATTTACCATTTTGCGTAGGCTGATTATTTTTTCAACAATATTTGCTAAATTCTTTTAAGGGCTGCCAGTATATATTTTTTGAAGCTTAGTTAATAAGAACAGCTGCCACTGGAGTCAAGGCTAAAAGAGGCAAAAAATATCTGCAGAAGGCAAGATTTTACTTCAAAAGATCAGTATTACAAAGCACTACTGTTGCTGGTATAATCACTTTCTTTGGGGGGGATGCTAATATAGACTGGATTTCTTGTCTTCACAGCCCCCACTGAGCCTTTGCTGTGCAAATTTGCTGATGGAGGGCAAAAGAAGCGCCAGAATCAAAGCAAATACACACAGAATGGAAGGCCGTGGCCCAGAGAAGGAGAGGTAAGTGCCACGCGGCAATTATTTTCCTGGGGTTTGGCAGAAGTCAGCTACAGACCTGGAGGTCTACCTTTCAGGGCTACGAAGAAATCAGATTGCACACCAAATACAGCAGTTTCATACAGAAAAAGCTTTGTAAGCAGTGGGGAGATGAAGGTTTATGATAATGTGTGGAGTGTAAGTTACAGGAAGGGAAAATTTCCAAGTTTGGTGTAGAACAGTGCACAGCCTGGTCCCACCGTGAGCACTCTGTCTACAGCCGGACCTAAGTATTCTCTTACTGGTGTGCCAGTCAGCACTTGTGGTGTACCTTTTACAAATCAAATCAATTTGCACTGAAGCAAATGAACAGTGTTATTTTCTCCGTCTAGTTCCTGGTGATAAAAGATTATTAGGAAATAGGTGGGCTGTTCCAAAAAAGGAGAGATGTACTTACACATCCAGATGTAGGGTCCATGTAAAAGTTTTTTGCAAGCTTATTTGGGCTGAGTTCTTCATTCTGTTCAAGACAAAATGGTTTACAATAGCATCAGCTACATCATGTGTACAAAGTTTTAAAATAATCTAGTAGTTGCTTTCTGCTATGCTGCAAATAGTCTGTTACTGGAGTTTCTTTTCTGTGTTCTTGTATGTGAAGTGTCCCCAAATGCGAGTGAAAGAGGAAAGAAAATTATTTAACTCTTCAGGAGTTTGTTTACTATTTTGGAATTTAATTATAGAATAAAGATAAATAAGGTAGACCTGGTCATAGTCCCTTCTTATACATGGTGATAGCTATGAAGGCTGAAGGACTTACAAGTATTTCTATCCTAAACAACTATTCTTTGTATTTATGATTGAGACTTTAATGAAAAAAAGTATATTGCTCAATTGGGACCCACAAGAATACAAGCTGGTGGGGGGGAATTCTGGTTGGTTTGTTTGTTTGTTTGTTTATTTGTGGGTTTTTTGGTGGGTTTTGCTTCAATTTTACAAGGAAATTAAAAAAATATAATTGGTATTTCTAAGTTATATGAGGATTACTAGATGATTTCTACTTTTTTGTAATGATTTGATTTTGCTAGCTGATAGTTTTCAGACCATTAGTTTATGACATACATACCCTAACACAAACAGAAAGGCTGTTTGAAAGTGTACAAATTTCTCCCACCACCAAGGTGGTTATTGTACCCTGTTCCAACAGCAATGATCCATTTTTAGCTGAAAATTTTGGGCTGAAAATCTCAGTGCAGCAGACACATTTGCTCTAGGAGATTGCAGAAGTCTCCAAAGGTTCATTGCAGTGTCTTGTGCTGTATGTCTCAAGAAATGGAGATGTCTTCTCAGGAGCCATTAGGGTTTGTCACATTAAGGGTCTGCTGAGGAACAAGTGACCAAGAAGTACTTCAAGCAGTAGACTCAGGTCAGGGTAAACAGAGCTTGAAAAAACAAAGGTATATATATAGGAGACAATAATAAACCCTCAATAAGGTCAACAATCCGTATTTTAAAGACCTCTAAATCCCTGTTTAAACAGTAAATACCATCATAGCTATTATCTCCAGTCTTCTCTTTTTCCTTCAGTTCAAATCAATGAAAAAAGAGAATATAGTTAAAGCCAGCAAGCCACCATTATGCCTGTGGCCTCTAGGCATCAGCTTATTATATCCTGCATAGTTCATTTGCTGCTAGTGGAGTGTTACCTGTTAAGCACAGTAATATCATGGTGAGCTAGAGGCAAGGTGTGGTTGGTGTGCTTATAGTACCAACACTTAAAAATTAATTTTCAGTGCTGGGAGATGTCATTCCTTATTGTTGATCACAGTCAACTACAGAGCTGTTGTCATGGTATAATGTACAAATGTGGAAAAATTGTAAAGATACAAACTCAGAAATATTTCAGACTAGATTTTCTCTGTTAACTAACATCTGGTTAATACTTTGTTGCACATTAGATATTTACTACTCAGAGTGTCAAAGACAAGGATACATATTCTCTTTTAGGGTTAATAATTTCTTGGATTTCTTCCCCACTGTTGTTAATTTTCTTATCTCCAATGTGAAATTTTTTTGTATAATTACTCTTTTATTTTATATGCAATAGGGTTTTTCTAACTCTTTGTCTCTTAATAATCTTACTCTAAGCATGATGTATCATTCAGTTGTTCTCTAAGTAGCAGCATTCAGGTAACCTTCCTACAATTATTCCCGTCAGCTTTAATTTCTCTTAAAAAGAACAGGCAGTGAGTAGTGAGAAATAATTGATATATGACAAGTGTCATGGTTCCGATTACAAATGGTATCTGGAAATATTCCCCTCACCTCTACTTTTTCTCTGTTTCTTCCCCAAAGAAAAGTATTGAAATAGCATCCAAGAGATTACTCCCTTAGTATTTCCGCCCTGACCAAATCCTTTGGTATCTACATCAAGATGTGTTTTGGCTTTGCATTCTTGAATACTTGCGTGAAGGGCATTTTAAAACATTAGGCGTGCATGAGGATTATTTGTCGGAAGGGCAGATCCGAGAGAAATTACGCCAGCCATTCTGTCACTCGCCTCAAACTTGAGCATGCAAAATAGAGACAGACAACTGTGCCCAGTACTCTGCTGTAGGGAGGGAATGGCAGAAGATTCAGTGGGGAGAAGCAGGTTTGCTGCAGTGTTCTCTCTGGCCATGCTGTTCTCTGCGGTTTTACTCTCTTTTATGAAGAACTTCTGTGGAATTTTATAAAACAGGATTACTTTCTTTTTCTTGGTAAAGTTTTCAGGTCATATTGCAGAATGCAATAGAAAATCTTATTCTTATCATATACATCTTTATAGATTTCTTCACAGCCATATAGAAATACTTTAACTGGCTGTTAAATTGGCTTCCTTTTTAAAGGAAGTGGGGGGTGGGAGTGGGTGGGTTTGGTACTTGGTTATTTGGCCAGTTGCAACCAGGGAAGAATGCCAGATCTTGAATAGCACTTTTTAGTTCTTGACCTACCTCTCTTGCTTGAAGTCCCAGGAAATGCTCAACAGATTTACCGAGAGATTTAACTAAGGATTTGTGATGGCTGACCAGTTCTGGACTAAGGAGCCAAGAGTTTGGATTTAGCAATGGTTTTGTACAAGGCTGTCAAGTTAGACATCTAACATAGAAGTGCAATAAATGTATAGTGAAACCTGCAAATGCTGGAAATATTTGCTGACATAATTTCTGCACAGAGGTCAGTAATTTTTTTTCAGGCTAGTTTCTCATATGTCACCCTGGTTTAATTCAGCACTCTGTTTTGAAACTTGTCCTGACAAGATCATATTGAGATGGCGAGAGAGTATAATCATATTCAAATTCTGTCTGTAAAATATTTGATTTAATTTACCTCTAAATTGCAATTGACAAGTCTAGAGGTGGGTGACATAGCTCCCGAAAAATGTTCATTTAGCTGAGAATGCACCCAGGGAATTAAGTGTAGTCACAAATTGAGATCAGATTGGATTAAAAGCCTGAACATAAATTTTGCAAGATAATCTTCTATTGCAGATTTACTGAAGCTTTGTTTTGGTTATTCAGAAATACGTTTTTGATACGTGTATTTAAGAGAGAATTTGTTTGAAAATTATCTAGTAGAAAGGGAGAAATCTACCCAAAGTTTATTATTGTTTACAGTTCTGGAAATTGTAGCCTTTCTATATCTGGTCAGCCCAGAGTGATTAAGAGTTTTTTTAGAGCCATAATATTTTGAAGTCTTTGGCATTTCATTTGCTAGTTTCTGTAAAATTTAGACAATTAAAATATTTTTGTTGTCTTTCTTGTAAGAGAATATCACCATTACAGGGTGATACCACAGGCATATACCACAACAATGAGATGCACCACTGAATGCAACCCACTTGCCATTGAATTTGGTCTGATGTCTATAATGATATTTAGTAATTGCTACCAATTATTCTTCTATTGAATACTCTTTTGCTTCTATAATCTGGATTGCATTTTTTGTTTCTAAATAATCAAAAGGTTACCCTTCTTTCCTCTCCTTTCTTCTCTTCCTCCTTTCCTCATTTCTCCTTTGTTTTCTTTCAAGACCAGTTGGTGGAATATCTAAAGAATTAAACATGCTTTTAATTCTTTCTTAGAAAAATAAGATGACCCAGTAGTTCGGGAATGTTGCTTTTGTTAATAGTTTCTCTTTTTATCTGCTGCTTATTACAACTTTACCTAATGCAAACAGTAATTTAGAGAGAAAAACATAAAAAATGGGTAATTTAAGAGACTTCCTGAATTTTTTAAAGTCAGTACCAGCGAAGGGCAAAAGCAGTTGTTCCTGGTACCAGTTGTCCCTTCTTTACCAGCAGCATGCATTTAGAAATGATTAGTAGTTTTGTGGCAGGCCCATTTATAACTCAGACGTAGATTGTTTATATGCTTCCAAGGAGATAGGTACTACTTAGTTGTGCTCTATAATCCTCAACGTCTAGGGCTGATGTATCTTATACCTAGACAAATAACTTTTCTTTACTGTGAGAGCCAATTTCCAGTTCTGTCCAGATAAGCAGTAGTACCCTCATATGTAAACCACCCACAAAGTCATTTACTACATATATTTAGCATGCATGTAAGTTAAATATTGGAACTTTGCATGCTTATTTTCAACAAAAACTTAGTTTAGCAAAAAAGATAACTAACCAATAAGTGAAAAGGTGCAAAGCAATGAGTTAAATATTCTTCAAAACACAAGACTCTGTCATTGTGGGCAACATTTTGAAAAGGCACTTTAGTGGCTCAAAACCCAAAGACCAGTTTAAATGGTTGGATTTTGAGCTTATAAAGCACATAGTAATATTTTTAACTAATGACCTATGAAATCACTGTTACTGAAATCAGGATTTTATAAGGGACTGGTTTTACTCTTAATAAGGGCAGTGGTTTGGTTAAAATAGAATCATCCCTGTACCTGTTCTCAGAGATGAATTTTCTTAGTTTTCATTTTGGCTTTGAATTTCCTTCTGTGGTGAAAAATGTCATGCCATTTGCCCTGGAGATTTTTCTGTAGTTGGGTTTTCCTCCGAATTCTGCTCCTACAACAGTGTTTTCTTAGGCAGAACAAACAGATGTTGTAGAAAAGGGGAAAGGACATACCTTTTTCTGCTGTGTCCCCAACAGGTGGGCTGCCATTTTCAGTAGTGCTGCAAGCCATCCCTGGAAGTCTTCCCAACTCACTGTAGCACACACATCTAGTGTGCGGTTGTGACTGTAATCCACAGCTGATATAACACTGGGTCAGATTTATG
This sequence comes from Manacus vitellinus, assembly GCF_001715985.3. Taxonomy (NCBI): domain Eukaryota; kingdom Metazoa; phylum Chordata; class Aves; order Passeriformes; family Pipridae; genus Manacus; species Manacus vitellinus. The sequence goes on along the minus strand of NW_021940535.1, from coordinate 14,894,186 downwards.
GCAAAATGGATGTGCTGGATCCCCAGAGTGAATGGTTCATAGACCTGAAGATGGCAAGGTTAAATGTGGAATATTTCTGACAGAACTGTTTAAA